>NC_056736.1:373502314-373849814 GCF_019279795.1 Protopterus annectens | reverse complement strand
GTGGAAGAACAATAAAAGGAAATAGTTGCTTCAAGGAAAAGCCACCCAAATTCTTATCCTGAAAAGTAACATACAGTTGGGCAGCTTTTCTGATAGGTTTTATTTTGACAGTACTAAAACTTAGCTGCCAATGGACATCTAATGAATGTTATATTCTTTCACCTTTATTTAGAGGATTGGAAAAGAAAAAGCAAGCACGTTTATTGACTGATTTAGAGAAATTTCACTGACAAGTTAAGCGAGAAAGAAGGGTTAATCCTAATGGATACCCTGTCATTGTGGAAAACTAGAAAAGGTGGACGCGCCATAAGGGCTTGTAACTCTGAGAGCCTTCTAGGTGAACTAAGGGCTACTAGTAAAACTATCTTCTGGGTACATCATTTTACAAAGGAAGAAGAAACAGGCTCAAGAGGTGGGATAGTCAAATTCTCCAATACATAATTTAGATCCTAAGTAGGAAGTACAGATTTTCTTGATGGCCTGATATGTAGGATGCCTTTCAAAAATGCTTGACCTCAACATGTGCAAAGAATGATGGGCATAAGGATATACATGTGGATATGGCTGACAAATATGTCTTGATGGAAGAATATAGTAGTTGCAAATTAAGGAACTGGCAAAAATAAGAAAGAACAGAAGGGACACTATACGGTAAGGATGCAGTTTTCTCTTTTGTCACCAAATAGAAAATATTTTGAATTTAGAAACAAAAGATGCTCCTGTAGCAGGTTTTCTAACTTTGTGTAATACTTGTAACAAGTCATCTGAAAAAAAATGGTGCCTGAATGGTATCAAAAGCCTATCACCCAGAGAGTCACATTCAGTGTTTTCAACTCTGGAAGAATAAGAGTACATCTGTTTGTGAATAAGTCAATCCTGTGGGCTAACCTGTGGTGATTTCTCTCTGCCAGGCAAAAGAAAAGAAATGGAAATGAAGAACCAATGTTGTCTGGGCCAAAATGGTGTAACCCAACAGCACGTCTGGGCTGTCCTTTTTGATTTTGAGCAACAACTTAGGGATCAGAGGAAAGGGAGGGAAGGCACAGAGAAACTTCCCTTTTCATGAGAAAATACTGTCCATTTTCCAAGAATCTGGCTCTGTGCAAAACAGTTTGAATTGTTTGTTCAGAGAAGAAGCAAAGAGATTTACTTCAGAGTTCCCCATTGATGGACAACCTGAAGAAATACCTCTCTGTTTAACATCTATTTGTGAGGGTCTGTCTTGGATCTGCATAGGTAATCTTCTACAGTATTTACCTCTGATGGTACTTACACTGCCTGAAGAGAAAGATATGTTGAATTGCAATCCCCATGGCAGATCTGTGGAAACTTCCTGGTTTAGAGTGGGAACCAGAAAGGGCACTCTTGGACTGAGTGATATTTGGTTGGTCTACTAAAGAAATCCTTTCTTTATGAAGGGAAAAAGAAGTAAAGCCTACATGAAGGTAAAAGGTCCACAGTGAACATGAGATCCAGGATAAGCTTGTTTCTCAAGTATGTCTGGAGAAGAAAATTGTCTGGACAGGCACAGATATGAAGATCATATAGCCTGCAGAATGCTATGACTGGGAGATGTGAATACCTTTGGAACTGTAGAAAAACTAGTGGGCAAAACAAACACTGAAAGTGAAGTTGTATGGCACAAACTCCCAAAAATATTCTGGGCTATGAGTGAATAGAAACATGCAGATGTACATCTCTAAGGTCCAGAATAACCAAAAAAACATTTGAGGAAGAATCACTGGGAGCAAAGTTTGAAGAGGTGGTATTTTGAGCTTTAGAGCCCTTAGGAAGGTGAATGAGTTTAAGTACTTGGGATCAATAGTTCAGAGTAATGGTGAGTGTGGAAGAGAGGTGAAATAGAGAGTACAGGGCAGGGTGGAATGGGTGGAGAAGAGTGTCAGGAGTGATTTGTGACAGACTGGTACCAGTAAGAGTTAAGGGGAAGGTCTACAAGAGGGTAGTGAGATCAGCTATGTTGTATGGGTTGGAGATGATGGCACTGACAAAAAGGCAGGAGTCAGAGCTGGAAGTGGCAGAGTTAAAGAAGTTAAGATTTGCACTGGGTGTGACAAGGATGGACAGGATTAGGAAACAGTATACAAGTGGGTCAGCTCAGGTTGGACGGTTTAGAGACAAAGTCAGAGAGGCGAGATTGCGTTGGTTTGGACATGTGCTGAGGTGGGATGATGGGTATATTGTGAAAAGGATGCTAAGGATAGAGCTGCCATGTAAGAGGAAAAGAGGAAGGCCTAAGATAAGGTTTATGGAATGATGAAAGAGGACATGCAGGTGGTTGGTGTCACAGAGCAATATGCAGAGGACAGAAAGAAATGGAAACAGATGATCCGCTGTGGTGACCCCTAACGGGAACAGACGAAAGAGAAGAAGGAAGGAAGGTGCCGAGGGCTGACAGATCCAGAATGGGCCTCCAAGTGCCCTCCTTTCTTGGAACCAAGAACAGTATTGAATAAAAACATTTTTCCTACTAGTATTCAAGGTATATTTTTGAGGGAAGCAACTCCATAATGCTGTAGGTAGAAATGATTAACAAATGGAGTACTCTTTATGGTTATGACTGCATCATAAGCACAACAAACATTTAGTATGACTAACTCTATAACGTATCTGCCTCCCACAGTCATATTTAACCCTCCTAGTTAAAATAGAAAATATATATTTTGTCAAAAATGAAAGAAAGAGAATTTCTTTAACAGGAATAAATATTTTCCCAAAGAAATGGAGACTGTTACAGGCAGTATGGTTGACTGACTGAAGTGAAAGTCCACTGTTTGGGCTGCAGACAAGAATGTTCTGAGGATTTTTGCACCCATAAGTCCTTTATGTACTGCACAATATTGTGCTTGCTGCATACATCAGAAGCACAGTGTGAGGAAGGCACCTAAGCTTTGGTATGCTGGCCAGACATATATCTTTGGCAGGATCCTTCCCCATATGTAATAAATGCTGCAATAGTGATTAATAACAGACTTGTATACTTTTGCTTGGCACAGGCTTGGGTACGGTACATTTGATCACAAGCTGGATCAAGGTGTTTCCTGTTAGACCTCTGTAAAGCTGTTATCTTATTTGGCTTTTCCAATCAATGTTTAAACTAGCATCAATTTATACAGTTTAGTTTTAAATAATACAGTGCTCAGTTAGTGGCAGATAATTGTAGGATATATACTGTGATAATAGTTTTGTATTGCTGCTAAAAGTCCCTTACATTATCATCTATCTGGGACTACTGTGTACTGTCACAGGTGGCATTATTACTGGCAATTAGTTTGGGGATGAGGTTGGCTTCTTTAAATCACCTAATGTTAATATACCTCCCCTGACTCTCTTAACAGGTTGAATGTCTATGAAGCTTTAGACAATAATCACATGTAGATATTATTTGAGGGTAAAGATGGACAGTCAATCTTCCAGTTGTGCCTATTTGTTATCTAGACTTGCTACGTTCATATACACTAAGGGTTGTCCTTTTATTTTTGCTGCTGACCCATGAGCATTTATGGAAGGAGTTGGATTTTAGTTACTTTTTGCTGTGTGTGAAGTGGAGGAGGGACCTGGAATTAACTAAATGTCTCCTGCTTGGGGTTCATATCACGTTATCGAAAGCCGATAACGCCGAATGCCACAATGTCGAACCCTATGCAGCGAATGCTAAAAATAGCAAAGCTGCAGAACATCAAATTCTTTTCTAGGGAAAGAATTTGTTTGTCCGTTTCTGTGGCTTTGCTATTTTTAGCACTGTGGTGGAAAGTTACGGGGGTTCAGGTAAGTGTGTGATTGTGTGGACGTTAGGTTTAGGGCGCGGGTTATGTGAGTTAGATTTAGGGCACAGGTAAGGTGATTGTGTGATAGTGACAGACCTTAGGGTTAGGGTTGGGTTAAGGTAAGTGGATAGATAGTAGTGTTTGTATAGTTTAGTGTAGGGTTAGATGTATGATTTTAAGTGTGTGTGGATTGCTGTTTTTTTGGTGTGCCTGTGTTGTGTGAATGTGTTTTGGAATAGCAAATTTTTTCCCAGAGAAAAAATTTGCTGTTCTGAATGTTCGATATTGTATGCTTTAGATTATTTGGGTTTGATTAAATGGTGTTCGGTGTTTTCAGCTTTCGATGACGTGATATAAACGCCCTGCTTGGACTACCATTAGAACTATGCAAATAAGAACAACTTTATTGATAGATTTTTTAAGGCTGAAAACTGGAGGCTGTTTTGACACTCGCTTTGTCTTATCTGTTATATCAGTCCATCTGTTAATGGCTGGTATGTAGGTTAATTAAACCCACCAACATATACGTGAATTAACATAACCATTAGGGTTTGTCTTAGTGGCTCTCTTGTGCTGTATTTTTGTTTTGGGTTTAGGAAATTAATTTGGGGAAGCATGCTAAATTTATTTAGTATATGGATGTATAACAGCATAAAACAAAGAAGTTTATACATATTACTAGTAAAGAGAGGGAGTAGAATGCTAAAAACTGATGCGGTAGAGAAAAAGTACTGAGGCAAAGTAGAAGGAACTTCTAATGGCTAGATCTGTTGTGGCAGTAAATTAATGGAGTGGAGAAAAATCTGTGGAACACAGCAGTTTTAGTAGCTCAGTCAGTGCTGTTACTCAGGTAATTTATCCGACTGGTTGTGAGGATGCTTAGCAACTGACTGAATGAGACGGGGTATGGCTTAATGGAATAAAATACATGATCTGATTGATTGTGAGGATGGTTAGCAAATGGCTGAAGGTACAAGGTGCATGTTGAAGCTATAAGAGAAATTATACAATGTAAGCACAGCACGGCAAGGCCAAACACGGCTGTAACTGCTCCACACAAAACAACATGTGGTGCATGAAGGGCAGTACAGAACAAAACTTAGCCACCAGTGTTTTAGAAAATAAAGTTCATCTGGGGTAAGTAAGACCAGTATACATTTAAACTAAAACTATGTTATTTTACATCAAATCATTTCTTAACAGGTTTGGTCCTTTTGATACTTAGAAAAGAATGCCAGAGTGCCAGTAGCAGTACTTTATTTAGTTGCTAGTGAGGTAATGAATGTGCAGAATTTTGTAAGCTACTTTGATTTTCTGTTAAGTGAAATGTCTGGGGGAACTGGGCCATACCTCTCAACCTGGAAACATCAAAAATCTGGACAAAGGCCCATGAAAAATAGATACAAATCTGTATGCTGATTAACATAAAATCTGCATATATAATTATGTAACCCAAAACACTCCAATGGAATTGTGGGATACCAACTTTCAAATGCAAACTGAAGAACAGACAACCAAAATGTGGCCCAAGACCTTGTAGTAAATGGTAACCATTTTTTTGAAATGTGTAGTAATGATGTTCACTGGGAAGGGAGAAGATGATGAACCTTCGGATTTTATTTTTGGTGACTTGCAGTATGTGGGTTTTGTGGAAAAAGTAGGGCATTTAATGGTAGGCAATATTCTAATCTTAGCAAAAGAATATTATAGTTTGCTAGGACCTCCAAAAGTCATTCTCCATGGCCTACTGATCAGTAGCGTAGCTAGAGTTTGTGCCACCCAGGGCTGTCTATAAGTTTGCTGCCCCCCCACTCATAAAATCATGGTCGAATGAGGCCTACCCCCATACACAGTCCTTCCCCTGCAGTCATTCCAATGTCCCATTACATGGCTATTTTGCCACATTTACCATAAACACTGTAATGTGCATACTTCTTTACTTCTACAATGATTATTTGGATTTTATTATTTTTAAATTTTATAGCACAAACACTAATAAACATCTGCTAAACAAAGCAATACAGTCTCACAATGAAAACAGACAGCATTAAAACTACTCTGCCCTTGAAACTCACATTCATTGAAACAGCACTGAAATTTGAATCCCACATTCAAAGAAAATGCATCTGGCCAGTGGCGAATAAAGATTACCTTTGCCTGTTTTCAAATCATAGGCCCCTTACAGACAAAACATACATGTGTTCTTTGATATACCTTCCTGATTGCATTAAATTATATTCCTTGTATAATACAGTGCACAATCTCTGCATAAGTAAAAGTCATCTAAATAATTCCATATTAAAGAGCTCTATAACTAATGAAGAGGTTGCTGCTAGCAAACAACTTTATATTTCATTGTTTCATCTAGAAATAAAGTGCCTGTTGCCCTTGAGGAATAAATTGCCTATGTTACATTTAAAAAAAATGATAAGCTAGTAATATTGCAATTGGGAATGGATGGCAAATTGATAACAGGTTCATAGTTACTAAGTATCTCCGCCAAAGAGGACATTCTCAGGATTGCAGCATCCACCCCTTTAAAAGTACAACACAGTACAGTATCAGCAATCCATCTACATACTGTGAGAGTAGAACCCACAGCCTTCTGCATCAAAAGCAAGTATTCCTCCTGTTGTGCTACTAACACAAACAGACTTGGCATAAGCAGCACTAAACTTCTCTCCCACTGAAGAACTATGCAGCACAAGAAATCTGGAAAAAGCCAACATTTATTGGGGGGGGGTACAAAGGCCCAGAAAACAGGGACACATTTTAAACATTGCTTGTATAATCTTGGAAAGTTGCTAGAAGATGTGTTCTGTTACCATGCCTTTCCTGAAAGATAGGAAGACAGAAATTTAAATGGTTATCATTATTTAGTGAATTCAATTCTCACTGATGATTTGCTAGAAGACCACATATTTTAAAAGGAACAGACCAAAAGTTATATGAGCCAAACATTCCAGACATTGAATCACAATGAATCACAAGTGGTGGTATGGGTAGGGAATTTATGCTCTTGCTCCTATTCAGCGATAAGAATATTTTAACTGATAACCATGTAAAATAACACTGACTCATATGAATTCAAGGGGGTGCTTAGTAAGTGTAAAGTAAACACATTTTAATCATCCTGTGTGTTCCACATTTTACACATTTGTTCCACAACTTCCACATTATGAGAGGCAATGTTTCCACATTCTGTAGATGGGAGGTTAACAGCTATGAAATATGAACACAAGGCACACACACAAGTAAATCAATCAAAAAATGCAGTCATTGATAAACATACTCAGTTGCTAAGTCCTACCTGTAAATACTCAAAGATGTTGTAAACTGAATTAAAAAATATACAAGTAGCTAAATAAAAATGAACATTAATGTTGAACAGATTAAAAATGCATACAATTAGAGATAAACTAGCTAACATCCAAAGCTTGCCTTCTGTAAATAAAAGTTTTAAAAATTGGTAATTAAAGGGGCCACTTGGGAATTTGTGGCACTCCATTATTTGTTCCTCAAAACAGGTAAATACAGAGGAATTTGGTACGGTTGAGAGGCATGAACTGGGCCAAGCCAACTCATCACAGGTACATAAACCACCACAAAAAAAAAAAAAGTTATGTCTTACCATAACGTTCCATCTGTGTTGTTGATCTTCATTCATTCATTACTGATGGGTTATCAGTTCTGTCCTCGGAACCGAGCCGGACAATATCAAGCTCGCGTCAGCCAAAAACTCTCGAGCCAAGGTCCTACCCAGAATGCTCTGCTCCCTGTTACCTCAGATTGAGTTTGCAAGTTGATAAAAGTAGAGGCTACACCTCTGGTTATAACAGACCTACAAGAAAAGAATACATGAGATCAACCAAAAACCTCCGGATGGGGGACGGAGGGTGGGAAGTAATGAATGAACGAAGATCAACAACACAGATGGAACGTTATGGTAAGACATAACTTCTTTATCTGTTGTTGTTAATCTTCATTCATTCCTTATTGATGGGACAGAGTTCCCAGCTACCTGTATTCCTGGGTGGCCCTCATGGAAGGACATTCCTGAGTGCCATGGAGCCAAAGGAACTCTACCTCTGGAGGCCAAGTCCAATTTGTACTGAAGAATAAAGGTATGAAGTTTGGCCCAAGTTGCAGCTGAGCAAATATCATTGAGGGAAGCCTTAGCATGGAAAGCTGCTGAAGTTGCCATAGATCTTGTAGAATGTGCTTTGACTCTATGAGGCAAGGTGAGATTGTTTTTGTTGTAGATAAAGGTGATACAATTTCTCAACCATGAAGCCAATGCAACGTTTGATACATGATGGCCCCGTCTAGGTCCAGAAAAAGCCAGAAACAGTTGGTCTGATTTATGGGTAGATTTTGTACTGTCCAGATAAAATCATAATTGCCTATGAACATCCAAGGAGTGCAGGCAATACTCTCCCTTGTTAGCATGGTTAGGAAAGAACACTCCAACCCAGAAATAGCCTCAGAGAAAAGAGACTTGAGGAGACCTTTCAAAATTAACTTATTCTTCCTCTCGTTGAGAGTCCTGGTAGAGAAATATTTACAAACCCCACACGGAGGATCCACAGTCAAGTGGGTGACATTAAGACAGTAGACACACAAGTCATGGCCACTGGAAAGTGATAAAGTACAGTTTTGTACCTACCATAAATGTAGATGTTCGAAGATCCACATTGCTGCAGTCCTAACACTTGGGTAGTCCGCTGTCCCAGTCGGCCTGAAATATCCTCAGTCTTTTCTTGCCCCAGATGTCAGAAGACCCTAAAAAGATAAGGCCAAAACCAAAAAACACCAAACACTCCTGTACCTAATATATATACAATATATACAAATTTCCACCCCTAAACACAGAGGGGAAGGAGGGAGGGTTTTGACTGCAGCAATGTGGATCTTGAACATCTACATTTATGGTAGGTACAAAACTGTACTATGTTCTTCATCCCACATTGCTGCAGTCCTAACACTTGGGTAGAATCCCAAAGCAGGCAGAGGGAGGATGGCTAAACTATAATGAAGCAGGAGCTGCCAAAATGCCCTGCAACACAGCAGTGGCAAAACCAGCCCTTTTTAGAATAGAGAGGAAGGTGGGTAAATGCTGAGAGAAAAATGCACTGAAAACCAAGTGTAGCTGCCCAAAATATCCTTAGTTTTGAAGTGGCAGTAGCCCTAGTGGAATGAGGCCTAATCCCAGCTGGAATCTCCTTGCCATAATGGGAATAACAGAATGCAATGCAAAACCCAATCCACTTAGATATAGTTTGTTTTGACACAGGCTTGCCCTGAGAACTCAAAGCAAAAGAAACAAACAACTGCTGAGACTGCCTAAAATCCCTAGTCCTGCTTA
The DNA here is from genome assembly GCF_019279795.1 of Protopterus annectens. Taxonomy (NCBI): domain Eukaryota; kingdom Metazoa; phylum Chordata; order Ceratodontiformes; family Protopteridae; genus Protopterus; species Protopterus annectens. The sequence goes on along the minus strand of NC_056736.1, from coordinate 373,840,664 downwards.
AATAATAAACTGCCTGTGTACATCTAAAGTGTGCAAAATCTTTTCCCCTATTTTGGGGATCTGCATAAAAAGTAGGCAAATGAATAGTTTGGTTTAAAGCCACACTAGAAACCACCTTAGGCATAAAGGAAGGATTTTATGGAAAATCAAAAGGCTCAGCAGAAGTAATGGCCAACAAAAGCAGTCTTCCATGACATAGAGTAGTTTCTCCAACACAAAATTGAGATCCCAAGCAGGAGTAGGAGCTGAAATTGCTTGAACAAAGGATGAGAAAACAATGGTGGGTCACAATCATAGTGAGCTGAAATTGCTGCAGCATGCATCTTAATGGAAGAGAAAGACAAACCAAACCTTTGTCCAATAACTCAGTAAGATATTGATTAGGCTCACCAAACACAAAACATCCAATCAAATTGTCCAAAATAAAAAAAATTCCATTTTTCTGCATACATACTGCATATGGTTGCGGTACTAGGTCTTTCCATAATCACATTCAAAACTTGTTGAGGAAGTTGAGCGCTGCTGCTGTTCAAAACAGAATATGCCAGGCTGTTAGATGAAGAGAATGAAGCTTGACATTGAGTAGATGTAGACTGAGAAGGTAAGGATAAGTCCACCCCCTTAGTAGGCCAATTAATACTTTTGGTGGCTGAACCTGCAAAAATCTTTTTAACAGTCTGCATAGACTTAGCCTTGTCTCATTTTTCAGCTAAACTGCTTTCCACCAAATAACACATCAGATTGTGAAGGGCATCTAAAATCTTGCCCTTTACATGTTAGCTAAATTCTGATCCCCTCAGGCGTGCCTCAGAAGAAGAGAACCAGTGGCTGCCACCTCGAAGAGCCTGGCCTGTACAACATCAAAACCACATTGCAAGGAATACCACCTGTTCACTTACGGCCACAATCCTTGCACTGCTTGAAACCAATGCTACTTTTCTTATCTGACTTAACTGTTGTGGAGAAGAAGCACAGTACCAAAAGGAAGAATAAGGGCTACCCAACAAAAGGGTAAAAAGAGAAAAAGGATTACCAATGATGGTAATGGAGAATTCAGTTAGCCAGCAAATTCGCAGTTGAACATAAACCAAAAACAGATGATGAAAATTCCGACTTTATTATCAAAAATTACAGACCGGTTTCAGACATCTGTTACTCTTACACTGAGGAAGGCATGTTTATGCCGAAACCGGTCTGTAATTTTTGTTAATAAAGTCGGAATTTTCATCATCTGTTTTTGGTTTATGTTCAACTGCAAATTTGCTGGCTAACTGTTCGTTTGTGGTACTTTCCGGCCGTGCATTACCCACGTGCACAGCAATTGGTTTTGCCGGTAATGGAGAATTACCACAAGGTAAGAAAAGAGGGTAATAAAGGGAAAAGACTAAAGGGAGAGAGTCTAAAGTGTGTGATAGGGTAGGAAAATATTAGAATAAACGTTTGAGAAAAATTTAGAGTAATAATACATAAACTTTCAAAAAATTAGACACTTAGCTGAGAGAGTGGCTTGACACAGCTGTACAGCAATGTGGCAAATGAGATCTGAGGTAACGGAGCAGAGCATTCTAGGTAGGACCTTGGCTCGAGAGTTTTTGGCTGACGCGAGCTTGATACTGACCTACTCGGTTCCGAGGACGAAATCGATAACCCATCAGTAAGGAATGAACAAAGATCAACAACATCAGATTGTTTTTTTCTTATTCAAAATAGCTGTTGACAGAGAAAATCTTTTGGGAATCATAACATCCTCTCTGGGTGCAGGTGCTCTGTCACTTCTATGGTTAAGTTATATGTCCTTCTGTTGTTGTTGTGTCTTTCGGCTTTTCCCGGTTAGGGGTCGCCACAGCGGAACTCCGGTCCGCTAATGATTGGTAGTTGATTTTTACGTGCAGAGTTACCAGCCCTGACGCACAACCTCCAACGAAGGTACGCCCATTCACGCATGTCTCCACACAGAATACGCTCTGGCTGAGAATCGAACCGGACAGCATCTTACTGTGAGGCGACAACGCTTCCGCAGCACCATCACCGCGGGTATTAAAATTATTTCTACCTTTGCGTCTGCCAAAAAAAAAACATATAGGGAGAATAGTAAAATTTTACTGTTCTATCCTGCAAATTATACACACTGGCTTGCTATTAAAAATTACAAGAAATGGGTATTGCCTTTAAAAGCATCTGACAATAAGAAATGGCAGTCACGGGACAGTAGGAATAGAACAATAGCATCTCTGATAGCTGCAGTCTTCTGCAACTGGAGTTTGGGGATGTAAAAAATATGCTTAGGCAATTTGTTACATTAAGTGCACTACTGCACCAATACAGAGGGAGTACAGACATCCTACTAAAGTACCTCAATCATCAGGTTTGGAGAACGAAGTTCTGACAAGAGAAATGTAGCCTACTCTGAAATCATTTTTAGAATATATCTTAATAATGGACAAATAATTTTCCCTGCTCTATAACCACTTGTATTTCAGTGGAGAGGTGTATGTATTCCTTAAAAAAAAACACAAATGTCCAGGAATCACACATTTAGTTTCTCCTCTGGAACACTGAGTACAATTCATGGAGTGCTATGTCCTAACTCTGTTTCACTATTTAGAATCAAGTCACAGGTCAAGGACACCTGTACCTGCTCCTAGAATAGAGAAGTGTTTATCATACTGCAGGTAAGCATACCACACACAAAATGAGGGAACAGAACCTCCCTCACTGATTCAGAACTAAGACAGAACTACACAACTAAAAATACCAAGGGTGGAAAGGCATCTATTGCCAGAGAAGTAACACAATCTAAAACGGACTTAAGACTTCTCTGCTGGTGTGGAACAGTAATTAACAACAGCTCAGCTCAGTACAGGACTGCATCTACTACTAAAAGCTAACACTGTATGGAAATACTTAATCTGAGTCAGCCAGATATGACTTTACCTAGCAGAGCTTTGTTCACTGCCAGCTTGGAGTACTAATGAGGAACAACACAGAACAGGGTTAAACACCCTGTAGGTCAGCTAATGTTGCTTCTACTTGATAAGCTGAGAAAGTACAGTTGTGTAATTTCCATAACAGTAGGTGTTCAAATGATCACTGCTGCAGTAGCCTTATCTATATGAGTTATATCCTGATAAAGATATAAAGCAGGCCAGTTTCAAAAGCTTAAGGACACCTTCCATATGCCCAAACTGTCAGGCAGCTCAAATGGAGCTGACTAAAAGACAGTTTTTGGCACCAATCCCTTCAGAGCTTTCCTGTCAACAGGGAGATGGAGGCTGAGCACTGAAAGGGAAATGCTAGGAAGAAAAAAATAAATAACTGCACACTGGTACAAACAACATGCCAAAAACAAGGGGCATAAACGATATGCAAAAAAAAAAAAAAAAACATTGTTGGAAGTTGCCATAAAGGTGTTTATTTCACAGACACAAGGCACAGGGTTTGTATTCTCACCTTTGAAAAGGAAAGTGTCTAGTCTTTAAACTGTCCAGAAGGACAACTAGTCTAATACTTACCTATGAACCTAGACTTCTCCTGAAGAGCTTGTGGCTAAATACTGTGTTCTCCAGACTGTGTAACTAGTTAAGTAGGTGGTTTGAATCTGACAGTGGTGAACTTGTACCTGTGTAGCTCTAATTTCATTTTTACATTAAGAAGACTGGGACTACTATTCTAGTGGCAGTAGTAAATTAGCCTGGACAGTTTGAGTTGGAAAACTCAGAGGGAGACAAAGTTAGAATTACTTGTAGGTAATTATATGATTTTTTTTTTTCTGATACCTTTTCACTTTTGGCTATCTAAAGTGTGTTTTTACATTAAAAAGGCTGGAAGTGCAATTCTAGTTGGAGAAGAAAGGTAGCCTGGTCTGTCCGAGTTGGGAAACACACAAGGGAACTTAAAGTGACAATTACTTGTAGCTTGTTGGTATCTTTTAACTTTTGGCCAACCAATGTGTGTTTTTACATTAAGAAGATTGTGACTGTGATTCCAAGTGGCAGTAGTAAAGTAGCCTGGCCAATCTGAGTTAGGAAACATGTACACACAGGCTTAAAGTGAGACTGCTTCATCGATCACATGGCTTTTAGGGACTTATTTGAATGTTAATCTGCACTTGAGGACTCCTTTTGTTGTGCTTTTACATTAAGTTGTTCCAGGATCATTCATCTTGTGGCAGAAGGTGTTTACCTAGTCTCTCTGAGTTGGAAACCACTCCAGGGAGCTCAAAGTGTAGTTATTTATTGTCTGGAGGGCATGGGGGTTAGCTTTTAGCTTTTTTTGTCTGCTATAAGTTGGGCATGTTTTTGTAGAGCTGTTCACTGCTCAGTGGTGGTTAACAGTACCCAGTATTATAGCAGACCTACAAAGCTAGTACTTAGGACTTTAACCAACAACACAGAAAAGCTTTGTATTAAGGTTAGCTTAGGGCTGCTAGTTATAGCATGAAGCAGCACTAAGACTGCAGCACTATCTAACATAAAGCTTTCACCCTAGACACCATTTAGGTGACTCCTGTAAAACCAAGACCTTAAACCATAACAGCCCAACCCAAATACAGGTCCTGACAATATAGATTTTCAAAATTCAAATGTCTCTGTGGCTAGCTTGGTACTTATAGGCATCTAGAGATAATGTAGAGATTGTCTCATGTACTCAGACAACCTTTTAATCTTTAAAGATACTACCACAGTATGCGAGAGATGTACACATAACTTCCTTAGAGGCAAAAATCTTGCTTAACTACAAGGTTTTCAAGAGCACACACATTACACCCTTTACATGTACTGCTCACCACACTCACATAGACTTGAGGCACTTAACAGAAACCTATGCAAACCTCAGAGACCTCCTAGGTTGTCAAAACTGCAACACCTACCATCAGTAATCACTAAAGCACACATAAATGGCACCACCTAGCACCACACATAAGCCTACACCCAATGATCTCCCAAGAGCAAAACCCATAATGCAAGCAAACACTTTACCTAGTTCTCTTGTCATAAGGGATTCTATTGTATGACACTCTGCTACTCCTTTCACCAGACTGGACAGAAGATAATGGCTAATTGCCTATTTGGAGCTAGCATCCACAATGTCACATAAGTACTCAAGTCACTGCTGCCAATATGATTCTATCACAGTCAATGTGGATTGTAAATGACCTGAGGTGTACCTCACTGGACTGTATGAAAAAAGAAATTATGGATCCCTCTCTCTGAATATGTGTCACAGACAGGTAAGTGCCTTGCACTGAGCAACATTCTACCTTCACCAAGGATGATGCCACAATATGAACAGAAAAAAGACCAATTTTAATAACTGACTTAGTTTCTGGTGTCACTCCAGGGGAATCCAATATCTATCAGCATGGGAGGACATAGTTAACAGACCACTTTTGCTCTACCAAGGATGTTCTGCGCCTGTCCCTCTGAGCTTTTAGATATTAGCTAAAACATTATTCATTCCTCTTTTGTATGCAATGTGAAAATGAAAAAAAATACCAACATAGCAAAAAAAATTAAAGCAATCTTATGGTGTTACTGCTCAGTGCTAGGAGCCTTAACAAGAAATTCCACACCCGAGAAGCTCTCTTCATTCTTGAGAATATGCACATCTGTGCTGTTACAAAGACTTGGTTTAAAGCTGCAGAAAGTACTTCATCAGTGGAAGGCTACAGTGCTTTCCATACATTTAGACAAACAGGAACACAGAAGGGGCTAAAGGTGGAGGTGTCTCAATCTACGTTAGTAGCAAATACAACAGTAGGTTGGTTAAACAGGATGATGGCCTGAAGTTCATCCACGTCCAAGTCTCCATAGACAAGATTCCTTACCATGTTCCAGCAAGCTACAGGTCACCCTCTATGATCCACAAAGTTCAGATATCTTACCTAGACATACTACAGGTGCTCAACATCCAACCAAATATCTTATTCATGGGAAACTTTATATATCCCCCTACAGACTAGGAAATGTACACTGCTTCTAAATTATAGGCACAACATTTTCTGGACTCTACCAACACAAACACCTGGGACCACGGAATGCATTCCCCAACCACAGGATCAAGCATAGTGGACCTAGTACTCAAAAACATGGGAGAGTGTTGCAAACCCCCCCCCCCCATGTGTCAAATCCTCGTTGGTGAAATCAGACCACAAAGCTGTCACCCTCAAAATAAAAATCAACCTGGAAAACGCAACTAAACCTGTAATATGAACTATTCTAAACCAAACTACATCTTATTAAGTGACAGTTTGTCAAAATGCATGGCTCCCTAAAACTCAGAGAACACAACTACCTATGCAGAATTATTTACAGAAACACAGTACAAACATGTAAATGACTGCACTGAGGCTACCATAACTAACAGAAGTTAATCCAGACTTAACACCATAAAAAAAAAAAAACACACTGGTGGAATCCTTCAGTGAGACAAATGGGGGTGCCAGCATGGGTGGGGAGAAAAAACCCTCATAAACAGTCACTCTAACTTATTAGACTCTTTTTGGTTTTGGGAGTTTCAGGAATTCTTTTTTGAACCCCCTGGACATTTCTTCTAAAATGTCTGTTTACATACATTTTTGTTGAGAGTGTATTTCGTTTCTTACCAAAAGCTGATGAGGAGTTAGATAATCCCTTGGAAATTTTGAAAAAGGAAGGTAGAAAAATCTTTTGAGATTCCCTGTATCAGCTTACCCCTTTCAGCACAGTTTTTGATCACCTCTGAAGTAGAGGGGCCAAAAACTAAATTTTATCCAAAGGAGAATTTAAAATCTCATATTTAACATCATCTAGGAGGTTCTGAGAATGCAGTACCAGTGGCCATAACCCTTGAAGAAGTTTCAACAGTCGCACACACTGTATACAATGAGTATGACTTGAACAACACGGGAAATGAATTTAAAGTATATTTTGCTCACAAGAAACTGCTTTCACAATTAGTCAGGACAGACTGTCATGCTTGACCATTCAAAATTCTGAAAATCAAAGTTGCAGAAGCATACACTTTCTCCCATAGTACTTATCAATAAACTTCCCATTGTTATAAATAGTAGAACTGGAATTAACTAAGTGCTCAGCAACAAAAGTATTAACTAAAGATACAGCTGGCTGGATGAGGTTTGGTAAGAGTATATAAAAACTTAAAAGACTGAGGAAATTTATAAACCCATCTGCGTTTTTAGGAGCAGCTGGCTGTCAGGAAAATTGCAGGCAATAACAAACATCCTCCAAGGTAGACAAAACTGGAGGATTGGGTGCAGGTTCTGGAAATTGGTTCTTTAACAGCTCATAGTAGTTTCTGAGAGACTGAGAAACCACAGTGTCCACCCACTGAAAACTCTGGCACATTCAAGTAAAAAGTCTCATAGAAAGAAGAACCCCCACAGTGAATATCAAAAACTGAGCTCTCCTCTAACTCTGAATCAGAAATCTAAGGGGAAAAAAGAAGTTATGTACTAACCATAATGCTCCATCTATATTGTCGATTTTTCATCTCTCCTGACATGTGGATTCGGATCCGAGCCCTCAGATCTGACTTGGCCATTAGCAAGCTCGTGACAACCAAAAAGCTGTTGGGTACCTCCCTCTTACCCACAATGCATCTCTCCCCATTACCTCAGATCTTGTTTGCTATAATTATATTAGTAACAAGAGAAGGGTTAGTATTTAACACAAAGATGCCTTAGCAGACCTTTCCAGATGGTCGCCCTCTAGGAACTATTGTGATACAAACCAACAACATGTCTGTGGTCTGGTACATCAACAAACAGGGGTACCTGATCTTACCCCCTTTGTTGAGAGGCAATAAGAATGTGGCAGTGGGCAATCTCCTCCAACAGCTTTCTTGTGGCAATGCACATACTGGGAAAATCCAATGTACGAGTGGACAAATTCAGTGGTTTTTTTTGCAACTATTTTTGAAGAAAATGCTAGTTTTTCCACAATTGAAGTATAATTAGCAGCTATATCTATTTTTCACTCGGAAGTAATTGCATATTCTTTAGCTTCTTCCAAATTGTGCAAGGCCTTTCTGAAAAGCACCTGCTTACTTAGACTTTCAGTGAAAGATTTGTCACATCTTTTGGATTTAACAGTTGTATTCCAGGGGTTGATCCAATGCCCCTTTAAACCATCAGCTATGTCTGACTTAAGTTTTTGTCTTGGAAAACAGCATTTCTAGTAGCTATTACATCTGCCACACAGATTACTGAATTCCAGGCTCTATCTTCCAAATCTCCTTATATTGTTTTTCACAAGGGCAAAGTTACCTTAAGAACCAACCCATCCTTTTTACCTAAGGTAACGTCTGAATCAAGTATCAAGCAATTCAAGATGTACATAGACAACAACTTTTTATCTACACAGGATAAACGATTTCAGGAAATCAGAATAGCTGTTTGCTTCTTTCTCACCAAACAGCCTGGCATCACCAGTTTCTAAAGTTACCCTGGCCAAATGAATTACTGATTAATTTCTCAGGTACATACTCAACAAGGTCTCTCCCTTTCAAAGCCTCCTAAAGCAAATTCTACTAGATCCATGGCACTTCTTCCAGTTTTTGGTCTCAAATTTTCATTCATGACATTTGTGCAGTAGCAACTTGGTCTAATGCTCATATCTTCATTGCTCATTCCAAACTAGATTTGAAGTCCACAAACAGAGCTGCACTTGGTTCGGCAGTTCTCCGGAATATTCTTCTATGAGGACCACCAAGGCTCACATAGCTGGGGACTCTGTCCCACACATTGAGGAAGAATGAAAAGGACAACCTCAGATATTAAAGTTATGTACTTACCATAACTGCATCTGTGTTGTCCTTTTTCATTCTTCCTCAACTCCCCACCCTCCTTCTCTCTTTCCTTATTCTTCTGGAGTTACCCTGTGGATCTTAAGGAACCTTTGTTCCAGGTTTGATCCCCAGCATTAATGTTCTTTCCTTTTCCTGCTCACTAGGGTATTATGGGTAGAGGTAGGAGCTCGAGAGTTGTTTCAAAAGTCTAGCATATGTGACCGAGTCGGACCCTAGGTCAGATCCTGTACCCACACACTGAGGAAGAATGAAAATGGACAACACAGATGAATAGTTATGATGAGTACATAACTTTAATTTTTAAGACGTAATTCCATTTTTAATTCTCTCTCTCTCACCACTGGTTTACTGCACATATCAGTGCTTTAAATGGTACCTCCCATAATTGCCAAATCAAATTTCTATTTGTTATCAATTCGAATCAGATCAGCTGTGCCTTCTTGGGTCTAGATTACAAATGTCTATAAATGTATTAGTTTACAGGGTCCTTCCTGTTACAGGCTGCCCAGCTTAGTCTCAATTAAGCTATTCTTTATTTGGTGTCTTGTCCTTTCTCATGACCACTACTGTAGCACTGGTTTTAATCAGTCTTCACTACAAATTGTGTACTTTTATCATGTTCTCATCATGTTGAGTTTTCACTGTTACCTTTACTGTACTTCATGTATTCAGTGATGCTGTTTATTAATTCTGTTATTTGTGTGAAGCTTCATTGCGTATCACCAAGTTCACACTGTACTGTATGCTGCAAATTGTGGAGGTTTAGTCCTTGGGACTCAACCCAGCTGGATAATATGGTTAATACAATAATAATAAATGCTGCCTCCTAGGTATGAACTGTAGGAGTTATAGGATAAACTCCCTAGTCAAGCCTGGAAGTTGAGGCATTTTTCCCCCAATTAAATTTTACTTCATTTAAAAGACTTTTATTCCAGAGACAATTTTGTATACATTTTTTTTCTTTTTAAAAGAAGTTTTTACTCTTACTGCCTGCATTCTTCCCCTCCTTCTTCTCTCTTTGCACTCAGGTTCTAAAATCTATAGAATATGCCATCAGTGGAACACAACTACTACTTTCTATAACAGGATTACCGTCAATAGGATTCAACCCTGCTGACACTCCTTATCAAGTGGCAAAACACAGAATAATTGTGAAATGTGCCTTGGGACTGAAATAAGTAACATTTAACCTTAGAGATGGACTCAAAAGCCCAGCCAAGACAGATTCTTTACTTAGCTAAAACATGTCTCCTACCAAGTGCTGTGTTTAGAGGAAATGCACCTCAGCCCTTTGGAGCATGCCAATTTAGTTTACATATCGCTAAAGCTGTATTACAGTCCAGACAAGTGTGTGAGAGGTTGTGTGTAACTTGTGGAGATGGACTACTCTGGCTTTTTACAAGGATGCCTATATGTTCTACTAATTGTGCTGCCGATGCTAAAAAATTTACTGACTCAGATGATTTTGGAGAAGGGAATAGAACAGACTCTGGATATAATTTCCCTTTTCCCTAATTCAATAAGATGGCCAATCACAACGGTATGTGGCAGGAAAGGCATTCCCCTACTGCCTCCAGCATAGAATAGTTGGGTGACTTTCAGGACTCGCACTGAGGGGATCCTCAAATGGAGCCCCTAAAGCCCTTGTGGTCAGGCCACCTCTGTCTCTAGTGCAGCAGCTGGATTGAAATTTCTATCTACCATGGGAACCTCTGTCATACTGCTATCTGTTCTGGGGCTGCTGGAATTTTCCGAACCAGAAATTTTTTATGCCTCTTTTATTCCCTTGGAAAGTTCTCTGCAGAGCCAAAAATTTTACCCAACAGCTTTAAGCATTTTGCTCTCTTGCTCACACTGTAGCAGCTTCTCTTTTACTTTCTGTCCAAACAACGGGTTCCGTCAAATGGGGCACTGACAAACACTACCTTAAAGTGGTGTACAACACCAATGAGGCACACCTAGGCTCTACTAATCATCTCCAAGGCAGAGTCGCAGTTGTAGCTGCACCATTCATTGCATTATGAAGCAAACGCATGATCTGCAAAGATGATGAATTTACTGTTGCCACTTGAGTTTTTAATTGTGTCCTGAGATCACTATTGGGCAACTGTTTCCAAGTTTCAGAAATTTTCTTGGCCAAATCCATCTGAAATCTAATCATGTGCCCCACGTAATTCAAGGCTATAACACAGAATGTACTCGGCACAGATTACTCACTTCTCTAGTGTTTCCATCATCTGGGACTCTGTTTGGGGGATGGATAGCCAGGGCATCCTTTGGGACATCACTGCTGGTGGCAGCAGACACCACTATGGAATCCGCAAAAGGTCCCTTACTCCAGTGCTGTTCACAGCATTCTATTGGATTTGCAAAGTACAGGCTCTATCACATCTGGTTCTTTCCAGGCTTTGTAGCATGTCCACTAGCTTATCTGAGGGTGGCACTGCCCAGGCCACTGAGGGATAGGACTTATAAGCTTCCTGCAAAATCTCTTCCTCTGCAGACTTGGGGTCTACAGACAGGATCCCCCAGTCTCATCATCTCCAGGATCTCACCAAATGTGGAATCTTCTGGAGAGGACCTTGGTGAAACCTCCCCTTCATGTAGATCTGTTTCCAGGGAAGAAAATTCTGAAGGAGAGTCAATGTGCTTCCTCTTACGCTGCCTCTTCTTAGGTGGGCCAGAAGGACAGTTATCAGAACTCTTCTGGGAAGAAGGCACCCTAATTCTTAGCATTGCAGAATTCTAGCAACAGGAAAACTGGTAATCTATAAAACCACAGTTAGACAAAATACAGTAAATTAACATATCTACTGCTCCTTATCTGTTTTCAGTATCTGTCATTCACATTTCAGAACATAACAGTTACACAACTGACCACAAAAACTTGTCAAGATCTCAGCAAATTGAATACAGAAGGAACCTTTCACTGTAATTAGCCATACTACAAAAAAATACATTACTGTAGTCAGGCACAAAAAATGTGAACAGAACATGGCTGAAGATTACACAACATTAATCCATTAAAAGAAACTCTCTGAAGGCTGTAAGCATGGATGAATACATTTTTTTGTTCTGGCAATTTGTTCCATCTACAGAAACAATACTGAAAAAGAATGCTGAAACTGCTATGCTGACCTGGTAGAGTTGCCCCACCTTAATGCAAGTCTGGTTTGTAATACTGTAATATACAAATATAACTCAAATTGCAATATATTTTGACAGACACTGTGGTAATTCATCTATCTTCCCTGAACTTGCAGAAAGGATGAGAGCTAAACATGCTTTTTAAAAGTTTGTCCATTTTATATAAAAATGCAGCTGTTGATGCACATGTCCAAGGTGTCGTGTGAGCCAAGTCCTTTTCCCTTGTCAGTCTACTCAAGCAAGATGGGCATGCTACTCACTCCGTGGACAAACCATGGGTTGATTTTAAAGGAAACCCTGTGCTTGTGAAAGTAAGTGACATTCAGAGGTCATGAGTGCCTGTAACCAACAACCATTCCAGCCATAGTTAAACCTGCTAGGAACATAACTTTCAAGGAATTCTATTTCACATCAGCAAAACAGGCAAGTTTGACACGGGAATAGTAAAACTTTCTTTAGCGCAAGGCTGAGATCACAAGACAGAATGTATTTTTAACTGGAACTTCACTTCTCTTCAGAAACCAAAAATGTCTGAAAGACTGACTTTGACAGAACAGCAGGAAAGGTCTGTATCCCAGAAACAAGGAAGGCACTCTACACAGTCTTCAAGTCTGTGGTGTACATGGATTATACACCTTGACTATGCCTCAGATGATCTGACTCTAATGGCTCAGATGACTGAGGAGCAGGGTAGGGAAGGCTGGAAGCAAGTGGCTTATGTTGGATTGCTTATCCTAAGAGGAGGAAAGATGGCGACTCCAGCTTGGTCCCAGTCAGCCATTTGGTAATGCACAAGTAGAAGTTTGCACATTACAAAGGTGTACAGGCTTGACAATTCCAGGCCACTGACAGCAGTTCTCATGAGTGGAAGGGGTGTGTAGGAACTCACACACATCAGGGGACAGCACAAGATACCCCTACTGTGATGCAGGTGTCCGCATTATCTACCAGGGTGAGGGATTAGGGTCAGATCCAAAACTCACCCTCATGGCTTCCTGTATGCCAGTCATGCCACAACTTTGCTCTCATCTTATGATCGGAAAGAATGGGCAATAGCAGCAGTTTGACAGTCAACAGGTAAGTAAGCAAGAAAGATGATGCATGAAAAACAAAGATACTCTGGGCCTTATAAAACTAAGGTCTGCAGTTGAAGTAGGCGCTTATCTGTGAAACAAAAGAAGGCAAACTTTCATTTCAAGGATTATATACTGTTTGTCAATCCTTTTTGGCACCTCATAAATACATACTATTATAAATATTTATCTAAAGAAAAGTATTCTAAACATAAATAAAGTACAGTTGTGCGAGATGCTCAACACACCAATATAATAAGGAACCTACTGGAATTTCAAGGCCTGTAATTACAAATCCCCAAGATCTTGAAAAAATATAAGTCTTCTCCCTTTCTCCAAGGTACAGCTGGCACTTCAGGGTCAATCATCTGCTGCAGTGAAAGCTTCCTCTTTCCATCTGAGGAACATGTCCAGGATTAAACACCTAATGTCTGAATCCAATATCTCAGTGGTTGTTCATGGTCTGGTCTCTTCCCACTTCGACTGCTGTAATACCTTTTACCTGGGACTGCCTGAGTCTGAGAATGACTGCTTGCAGAGAGTGCCGAACTCTATGGCAAGGCTATTTGCACCTCCACATATCAACATATTAAGTTCGTCTTGCGCAGTCTGCATTGGCTTCCTGTCTGGTCCTGCAAGACATTTACAGTCTTAGTGGTAGTACAACTTTCCCGTATGGAGCTTTGTTCATCTGACTTGAAGGAGTTCATAATACCTTATTGTTCTCACTGGGATCCAGCATTCAGCCTCCCTGTGCCTGTTGCTAGCTCCACAGATCATCTGGAAACTTCTGGTGCCAAGTATTTTCCTTTTCAGGTCCCATTATATGTGAGTCTACTGTACCAATGGCTTTGGGAGTGTCTTGCTTTAGCCACCTTCTACAGGTCCCTTAAAACTCACATCTGAGTCTGCATTTGGTGACGTAGGATTACTTCCGTACACTTTAGTGCAGTTGATTTTACCAGATTACTACCTGTTTTAGGTGCTCTTAATCTATTCTTATTAGTAATCTTATTTGTTTATTTAGTTTACCTAGTTCCTTATATCCAGTGCTTTGGTTAAAGTGCCTAAATAAACGAAGTACAGCAATGTAGAAGGGAGTATATTTAGAAAGTGGGGGCCACAGTCCCTCTAAAGTTCAACAGTTCACATTTTCAGAATTTCAGGATTTGCAATTATGGTCCTTGAAATTCTGATAAGAAGCTTAATAACAGAATTAGTATTGTAGGAATATAATTCTGGTTGGGAAGTAACAATCAGGTGGTTATCAGTAACCAGACAGGGCTTCTATGGCTGTTGGATATTTACTTAGGCACAAGGAAGTATAACATTTTGCCACAGCCATTGGGGGAACCCTAGTTATGAAAAAGATTTACTTCTGTTTTTTGATCCTGAAATAATAATGTAGAACAGAAATTAAAATAGGCATAAATAATAACAACAAATGTTCTTACACATAAAATTAGAGGAAGAAACACTAGTCACAGTACATAAAATAATAGAAAAACTCTATAGAATAACACAAATACTTATGTAATAGCAATAAAAACAATAATAATTGTTATAGTACAATACAATAATCTATCCTTTTGTGATATAGTCAGTGATATACAACAATACCTGATGCACAAAAGATAGAGCATTAAGCACCAAATCTAGATGAAAGTTCTTCAAAAACTAGCCTGTTCAAGAATGGTCACCCAGCTTGTCATCTTTAACAAACGAGTAACAGAGATAGAAGTCTAAACTGTTGCCTTAAATACTATGTTAACTGGATACATTCTTAAACAAGAAAGCAGTGGCTGTAGATCTGGCACACTGAGCTTTAATTATCCTTGTCAATCATTTACAAGGTAATAGTATATAGACTAGTATACACTTTTTCCCGGTAACCATTTGAAATGTCGAGACCCACTACAGCAAGTCTCAAAATACGGAGACTGAATGACTGAAAGAACGGCTTACATATACTCACAGTCCGATGCCATTTCTTGGAATATTCCCTTTTCTCCAAGGTACGGCAATCTCGGAGTTGGTATATATAAATTCTGGCGGTATGGGTATGGGGGGAGTGCAGGAGGTTTTGCCTACTGCAAAAGAGAAGTTTAAAGTACAGCAGTTTTTGAGATTTTCTCTTCTCCTGTGGTTTTAATCTTTTCGATAGGGAGCCCTTTTTCCCTGTCCACTGGGTCTTGCCCAGTACTTCTTTCCTTTGCCTAACTGTCCCATTTGTTCCTCTTTCTGGGGTGACAGCAAGGCACTCTCCAGCCCAAGCAAGACACCTTTTGCTCATTCATTCCCTGGCTGCAGGGTCTAATCAGACCATTCATTCCCCTAAAGAAAAAAGAAATGGGTGGTAGGAACTGGGCCAAATGGCCAGACCTGGTGAATTTCTCTTCTCTCCACCTGAAGCTCCACCTGAAGCTCCTAATGACTGTGACAGCTCATTACAGTTCCGATAGTGCTTTTGATCATGGGGTCATGGGAAGTATGCGTCTGCATGCATGCTTATCCCTGGCTCCTAGACAGCATGTTATACAGACCCAAACTCTGTGGGTGCTACTCCTAGTACTCCCTCTAAATATCACCCAAGCAGTGAGCCAGATCCACCTCCTTCCCTCCCCCCATGTCTGATTAAGCCAAGAATGACAAGTCAATCTCATCATCCCCACCCCACTTTCTCCAGCAACTGTACTACGCTCAAACACAGGTAATATGGCTCACAGTCAGAGCTTCACCCTTGTATGCCACAGGAGTGGGTGGTCATGGCATGTATTTTTAAATAATTTATTTGTAATACTAAAATTACTTGTTGGTGCTGCTGAGGCTCTACAGTCTTCAAACAGTAGGAGACATCCGATTCAAGGTAAGAGAAGTTAACCTATCCCTTTCCTCACACCCCTATGGAGGATCAAAACTTCCAGCACATTTATTAGTTAAAAGATAAATAAAACTGAATTCCACAGGCTTAACTTTTGACGCCCCACCTCTCGGATTAGTAAGCAAATTTATTGCGGATGAGGTTACAGCTATATGTAAGAGACAAAACCAAACTGTTTCCAGTACCATTTTTCTTCTCCAAGCAGAACTGAAGAAAATGAAGCTCTATATATTTTAATCTGGGTTCTGAGCAGCTTCTTCTGAATCCTTCTACGCCTAGCCAAGAAAATATGATCATCAACTAGTCTGCCACTGTGTGGAATCAGTGGACTCATCGGCATGACTTCTGTGTCATATTAGTTTGGTAATGAATAGAAATAATATCAAAGTGTAAAGTGAATGGAATACTGTTCATCAACAGCCCTGAATCCCATAATGTCAGCACACACAATCTCTGCCAGAAGTGACACAAATGACTGCCAAATAAACAAAGCCTTTAGCAGAAGCAAGCAGCCTGTTGGGACAAGTCCCAAGAACCCCGATCTGTAGATACACAAACTGCGAAAGTACATTTTCCTGATGAAGAGGCAAACTACCATATCCCCCAATCTCTATGGATAGCAATTCAGAGGGTGCACTAACTTGGAAAAAAGATTCAAAAGAAATTTGCAACTCATATTCTTTGAGTTTAACACACCAATCAATCTGCAAACAAAACAACTGCTACATTCCCTTACATCAACAAACAAACAGATGATCCCACTGATATAAAGTTCAGAGCAATGATGAAAGAGAACTCAAGAAACAGCAAAATGTTCACGTCTGATGAGGTTTACAAGTAGAAACAGCATGTGAATGTAATGGGGATGAGGAGAACACTAAGTTTTTTCAAATATGTCATAAATATGGCATATATTTCACAGTAACACTAGGAAAAAAAATCTTACTTGCACATCTCAAATACTAGCTGATAATATAGCTGACTTCGCAATGTGGATTCTTCAGCAGAATAAAACTGTAGTCATAACTCCTAATTTTAAACTTGGGATATCAACCTGAGGGGGAGAATCTGATTTCGTCAGTGATTAGCAAGTTCATTTGTTTTTCAAACAGGCAACAGCAGCCACAAAGCAAAAAGACTGTTTAAAAATTGTTTTATTTTTATTTTCAGGCCTTTTCAGTGAACAGTCCAGGTATTCACTGTCCAACTCTCACAGCTATGTTATTATTAGCAAACCCATAGATTTCACTATACAGAGTTTTATTGACAATGGGATATCTTCGCTTTGTTTAAAATCTTATTCAGATTTGCCATAACTTTCCTCCCAAGAAGCAGATGTCTTGATTGCATGGCTGCAGTCAGAACCTGCAATGATCTTTTAGTCCAGGAAAATAAAATCTGTCGCTGCTTCCATTTCTTTCCCACCTATATGCAAAGAATTGAGAAGGCTAGATGACAGTGATATATTTGATGTTAAGCAACAAGCTAGCTTTTGTACTTTCTACTTTCACCTTCATCACCAGGCTCTTCAACTCTTCCTCAGTTTCAGCCATCAGAGTGCTTATCCCTCTGCATATCTGAGGCTGTTAATATTTCATCTGGTAATTTTGGTTCTAGCATCTGATATGTCTAACCAAGTATTTCACATGAAATATTCAGCATATAAATAAGAATATACAGCCTTGCCACTCCTTTTGCAATCTTGAACCAGTCAATTATTCCATATTTGCTTTTTGCTCTGCATACATATACCTCAAGAGACAAATAAGGTGACCTGGTAATCATTCCTTTAAGAACTTGCAACAATTTATTATGGTCCACACAGTCAAGGCCCTAGGGTAGTCAATAAAGCAGAATTAGAAGTTATGTACCTACCATAACGTTCCATGTTAGTTGTCATCATCTCACCTTCTTCTTGCTGGATGGGTTCGGAGCCGATCCTCGGCTCCGACTCGGCACTAGCTTTAGCTCGAGAACTCCTTTTACCAGCTCGAGGCAACCCTATATCCCATGATGCAAGGCGGAACTACCTCAGATCTCGTTTGGGAGCTAACTAACCCTGCTAAAGACTTATCCTAATATAATTAGGAACCATGGTTCCTAAAAGAAGTCCTCATAACAATGCTCCAGAGGAAGCAATCTAATAGGAACTCTCCAAGATCTGTCCAGGCCAGGGGGAAGGAGGGTGGGACGCAAGAAGAAGGCGAGATGAAGACAACTAACATGGAACGTTATGGTAGGTACATAACTTCTAAATGTTAAGTTGTCAATCTCGCCTTCATTCTTGCTGGATGGGACCAAGCGTCCTAGCACCTGTATCCCGGGTGGCTCAATGGAACAGACTCTTGAGAACGGTGGAACCAAAACTGGCCCTATCTCTGGAGGCCAAATCCAACTTGTAATGAGAAACAAAAGTATGAGGCGTAGCCCAAGTAGCTGCTGCACAAATAGTGTCAATGGGAAGTCTATCCTGAAAGGCTACAGAAGTGGATAGACTCCTGGTCGAATGAGCTTTTGGCTTAGAAGATAGTTGTTTGCCCCTTAGAGAGTACACATAGGAAATGGTGGAAGTCAACCATCTAGATAAGGTCACTTTAGATACTGGAAGACCCAACCTGCTTCCTGCATAGGAGACAAACAATTGGTCTGATTTTCTAAGTTGTATAGTCCTATGTAAGTAGTACCTGAGCTGACGATGAACATCCAAAAATGCAGCTTCTGTTCAGCTCTGTCAGAATAGTTAGGAAAGAAAACTGGTAGATCAATAGATTGGTTAATATTGGCTTGAGATACAACCTTGGGAAGAAAGGAAGGGTTAGTCCTGAGCGAAACCCTATCCTTATGAAACACCAGATAAGGTGAACGAATACAGAGGGCCTGAATCTCAGAAACTCTTCTTGCAGAAGTAACAGCCAGCAAAAATATAGTTTTCCATGTCAACAACTTTAAAGAACACGTAGCAGACGGTTCGAAGGAGGTAGAATTAGGGATGCCAACATTAAGTTCAGATCCCATTGCGGAGGAGGATGTTTCACAGGCGGTTTTAGGAGAAAAACTCCTCTTAAAAAGGCTTTGCATAACCTATGAGACATGATGTTATTGTCCTGCAAGCCAACATGAAATTTGGAAATAGCAGCCATTTGTACTTTGACTGTAGATGATGACGATCCTGAATGAAAAACCTCCGCCAGGAAATCCAAAACAGAATGTATAGGAGCAGTGAAGGGATCAATATTTCTGGCGTTTGCCCAAATAGAAAAACGTCGCCACTTGCTAGCATAAACCGTTCTAGTGGACGACTTTAAAGAAGACACTAAAATGTCTCTGACTGAGTCAGAAATCATTGGTAGCCTGGCTAGGGAAGGAAGTGGAGCAACCAAGCAGTGAGGTTGAGAGAATGAATGGCTCGGTGCTGCTGACCCGACTGGTGGATCAAAAGATCCGGAACTGGGTCCAGATGCCAGGGCTGCACCAGAAGGTGACGATGTAGAGACGGAAACCAAATTTGTCGAGGCCAATATGGAGCAATGAGGATCAATTTGGCTCTGATAACGGTGGCTTTCTGAATGACTTGTGGAATCAATGGAAAGGGAGGAAAAGCATAAAGAAGTCCCCGAGGCCAATCCTGGGTTAGAGAGTCTCTCAAGGGTTGGCCCGAAGCGAAATAGTGTGAAGTAATCTGGGCACTTGCTGTTTTGAGGGTAGCGAAAAGATCGCAACAAGGGTGCCCCACTTCAGAAAAATCTGATCCACTACAGACTGATTGAGAGACCACTCGTGAGGCATCAGAATAGATCTGCTTAGCCTGTCCGCCAATAGGTTGGACCTGCCGGGATGTGCGTTGCTATCAGAAACCGCTGAGAAGAGATCGCCCATTGCCAAAGTCTGAGAGCTTCTCGACATAAGGGATAGGACCTGGTTCCGCCTGTTTGTTGATGTACCAGACCACGGACATGTTGTCCGTCTGTACTGCAATAGTCCCTGTGGGAAGAAAGTCGCCGAGGGCTTGCAACGTTAAAAGCACTGCTCTCATCTCCAGGACATTTATGTGCAGGTGGTATTCTATGGGTTGCCACGTCCGTGGACCATCCTGCCCTGATAATGCCCCCACCCGATCAGAGCGGCATCCGTGGTGACTGTGCCAACTGCAGGAGGGGGAACAAATGGCCGGCCCTGCTGAAGAAGACGGGAAGATACCCACCATCGTAGATGAGCCCTGCAAGACTGTGTCACTAAGATCTCGTGTCTCATGGGCAGATCGTGGTACGACCACTGCGTGAACAACATCCACTGCAGGAGACGCATGTGGTAGCGTAGATAGTGGAAGAAGAACAATGGCTGCAGCCATTAGGCCTAGAACCTTCAAGACAAACCTGGCTTTGACCTTGTTGCTTTGTAACAGAAGCTGAACAAATTTCTGGATGTCCAGAATCCTTTGATTTGTTAGTCTGGCTAACATTTTGACGGTATTTAATTCTGCCTATAAAGGTGATAGATTGGCAAGGCAGCAGAGAGATTTTTCAAATTCACGAAATTCCTCGACTCTTGCAAACCTGTAAGGTGTAATCTCTGGAACGAAGAAGCTGATCCCTGGAGGTGGCGGAGAGGAGCCAGTCGTCCAAATAAGGAAACACTTGGAATCCTCGACGTCTCAGGTGAGCTGTGACCACCGCCATGCATTTGGTGAACACTCTGGGGGCTGAAGTGAGGCCAAAGGGCAGTGCTCTGAATTGGTAATGACTGGCTCCCAGCCGAAGCGGAGAAACCTTCTGAGCGTCTGTGAATCTTTATGTGATAGTACGCATCCTGAAGGTCTATCGAGCACATCCAGTTGTCCTTGCCCAGAAAGGGCAGAATGGATTGCAGCGTGACCATCCGGAATCTTGCCTTTTGACAGACTTGTTTAGTCTGCTTAGGTCTAGTATTGGTCTCCAATCTCCCGTCCTTTTGGGGACCAAAAGAATCTTGAGTAGAAGCCGGATCCTACTTGGTCTGCCGGCACTGTTTGGATGGCTCTTTTCCCAGGAGTTTTAAAACTTCCTGTTTTGCCAAATCCCTTTGACCGGGTGAGATGTCTGGAAGGGATTGTAGAGGTACGGAAACCTTTGAAGGGGATTTTGTAACCCTCGGATATAATCGACTGTACCCACTTCTCTTGTGATAGGGATTGCCAGGCTACTGGGTACAGCGAAATCCTTCCCCCGACTGCCTCCAAGGGTGGACAGTCGGGCAACACCTCAGGGATGCTGAAAGGGCTTCTCAGGAAGAGGCTCCCTGTTGCCCTGGTTCTGAGGACCCCCTGCCTCTAGGGCGTCTATTATTGTTACCCCCTCTGCCTCTAGGGGTAAACTGACCACGTGTGTCCGGTGTAGCTCCTTGGGCTTTACGGAACCACATCTTCCCCCCCTTCTGACCCTTGGGATATGGTCTAGAAGGAGTGGAAAACTGGACTCCAACAGCAGAAAGAGTTTTACCGTCTTGTTCACATCTGGTCAAAGTATCCTTCACCTGAGGTCCGAACAAAGCCGAACCGTCAAAGGGGGTGTTGGTGAAGGACGCCTTAAAGGGGTCCGCAAAATTACACAGCCGCATCCAGGCTTGGCGCCTAAGAGCAACACCTGTGCCTGCGGCCCTGCTTGCTCCATCGGCTGCATAAGATATGAGCCGCATGGAGGAGTTAGATATCAATTCAGGATAGCTAGCTGAGAGGCAATCTTTCCTGAGCCCCAGCAGCTGAAGGATCCTGGACTACTTCCCCCAGTTCCTTGAGAATATCTCGTTGAAGCCTGGTGAAGTGACAAAGGTAATTCAGCGAACGCATTGCAAAGGTCGCTGAAGAAAACATCTGCTTTCCATACCTGTCCATGGTCCTAGAATCCTTATTAGGAGGATGGACAGGTACTGAAGGATCCGCCAGTTCCTTCTTAGTGGCCGCCGCCACCACCATAGCATCCACAGAGACACCTTTGGACAGGAACTGTTTGTCCGAAGGGGCCGTGATGAATTTGGATGGTCTCCTGGGGACAGGTTCCACAGAATCTGGAGCCGCCCACGCCTTGCGAGCCACTACCTGCATGAGTGGGTCGAAAGGCGGAGACACCCAGGAGGTGGAGGGTCGGGATCCAAAAGCCTCCAGGTATACCGACTCATCCTCGGAGGGGTCAATGGATGGCCAATTCCCCCTCTGTTTGAGGAGCTCAAGGATGTCTGAAAATGAGACATCCTCAGAGGGGGACCGTGGGGAACCCTCCGACTCATCTAAGTCGGTATCAGATGTAGTAGACTCAGGGGAGTCTGTGTGTTTCCTCTTACAGTGGGGAAACCTGGGGCGATGGATCCCTGGGCCTGAGAGCAAGAGGCTGGCAAGAGGCTTCTGCAGGCACTGATGAGGGAGGAGCTAGAGGGATAGACCGTTGACCAGGCTCAGAGGCCAGGACACTCCTCATCACCTCAAGGGCTCCTCTCCCCGGGAGACCTGAACACACCCGCTCCGAAGAAACAGGAATGGTCGGCTCCAAGGAGAGAGAAGGCTCCGAGGCAGATGTCGGCGCCGAGCTTACCAAAGCCGAAGCTCCGAGAGGGAGAGCGGGGTCGGACAAGGGTCCGATGCCACTAGCCCCTCGAGCCGACAGTGGAAACCCGACGACCGGATCCCTCCAAGGAAAGTCTCAAGGAGGAGATCGGAGCCGAGGATGACGGAGCCGAAGGATGTATCGGCTCCGCATCAAACAGTCGCTGTCCCAAGAAGCTCCGGCCCGAACTCTGGTGTGGAGTCGGAGGAGGAATCTCAAGAATTGCGGCTGTAGCCAAGTCTGTTGAGACGGGCTATGGGGCATTTGGGCCAGTGCCTGAGACTTCAACAGCCTGTTTACCACCCTCTCCAAATCGTGGTCAGACAGCCTGGAAGATCTCAAGATCGGCTCCGATGGCTCGCTCCGACAAAAGAGGAGACCCCGGGCAGTGGATACTTAGTATCGAAGGGGACCGGGATCTCTTGCGGGCGAAGCCATCGGAGCCGAAGTCCCTTGAACCCCAGATGGAGCCGAGGATCTCGCCCGATGCTGGATAAAGTGTCGGCTCCAGCCGGAGCCGACAAGGCAACAGTAGTCAGGGTATCGGAGCCGGCCGGCACCGAACCCACTACTCTGGCAGAAGAAGCATCGGTTCCAGCCGGAGCCGATATCGGCTCCGACGGAGCCGGAGCCACCGAAGGAGGCTTAGACACTGTAGCCTGAGCCTTCGGTGGCTTAAGAGGTTTTCCTGCCCCTTGCTTAGGAGGAGAACCTTCAGGTTTCAACAAACCTCGGAGGATCAGTTTGTTCCTCCTTTCCTGCAGGACTCGCTGGCTAAAGGCATGACACAACGCACAGGAGTCCTGCAGGTGCAAAGGCCCCAGGCAATACACACAAGAAGTGTGACCGTCTGTCAGGGACATTTTCTGACAGCACTGGTCACACTTCTTGAAGCCTGAGACCTTGCCTTCCTTAGACATCCTAACAGGATATACACACACAGTCCCCACAAACACACAACTTAATCCCTACACAGACACACAGGAAGGGAATAACTTGGGGAACTAGGCCTGACTAAAACTTTCACTGAAAAAACTATAATAAAAGTTTAAAAAAGGAAGGGAATAGGGTGGGCTGTACTAAAAACAGGCTAACCTGACACTGAAGGGAAATTAAACCCCTAACTAACTTTTTTCTTATTTAACAAGAAAAACTTACCTCAGCTGGCAAAGGAGACCTCTTTCGCTAAGCGGCAAACGAGATCTGAGGTAGTTCCGCCTTGCATCATGGGATATAGGGTTGCCTCGAGCTGGTAAAAGGAGTTCTCGAGCTAAAGCTAGTGCCGAGTCGGAGCCGAGGATCGGCTCCGAACCCATCCAGCAAGAATGAAGGCGAGATTGACAACTTAACATGTAAACATTTTTCAGGAACTTCCTTGCTTTTTGCATTATTCAGCAGATGCTGGCAATTTGATCTCTGGTGCTTGTGCATCTTCTGAAACCAGCTTGTGCATCTGGCAGTTCCTGGTCCATATATTGTGGAGTCTAGCTTGCAGGATCTTAAGGATTATCTTGCTAACACAGGAGAAAAATGCAAATGTTCAGTAAATTTCAGCACTTTTTTGCATTATTCTCTTTTAGAACTGCAATATAAACCGACCTGCTTGCTTTGCCAGAGACAGTCTGCACCTTTCATTACAAGGCTTTTGCATACTGGTGAAAGCTTTTGCAGGTCTCCCATTGTCCTTTTTTAGACAATGCCCAATGGATGAACCTCCCAACCTAACTTCCAAAGCAAATCAACTACTGGACCATATCAAGCTGGTTCTACTTAATGCCAGTGGTCTAAACAGCAAACTGCCAGCCCTTAAGGCCTTCCTGCATTTGACGCCCATCTATGTATGTGTTGTATCACGGATACACTAGACAATTTTGGAGTACTGAAATGTCGAAATTCAGTACGTCGAGACCAAATAGTGGAAAGTGCAGTTAACCAAAACTACACTATGCCGAATCTGCAAATGTCGAATCCGCCACTATTGTGGTGTTGTGTTCGTGATGTGTGGTGCGGTTTGTGGATTTACCTGGGGTTTCAGGTAAGTTTTGTGTATTTGAGGATAATGGGTATGGATTTTAGTGTGTGTGAGTGTGTACGAGTGTGTGCGGTGGTGTTTGTTGTGTGTTTGTGTATTTAGTATGACCTCAGAGTTAGAATACATAAGTGGGCGGGGTGTGTGCAGGGGGGCTTGCCCCCCTGCTTATAGGTAGATTAAGTGTGCTTGTGTGTGTTGTTATGCTTGTTTAGTTAGGTAGGTGTGTGTGTGTGTGTGTGTGTGTGTGTGTGTGTGTGTGTGTGTGTGTGTGTGTGTGTGTGTGTGTGTATGTGTGTGTGTGTGTGTGTGTGAATGGTCGCGATTGTAGTGTTTGTGATTGTGGGTTTTCGTGTATGTGGTTTTTCGACTATTCAGTCTCGAAATACTGAAATTCGACATTTCAGTATTTTGAGATTGTATAGTGAATCTGTTGTTACAGAAGCCTAGTTTAAGGGCTCACAACACTTCCTCAATACCTGGGGTTTGTACTTATCATTTATTAAGACCTGAAGGAAATTGTGCTGATGTATCCATATTTGTTAAGGGACCATATAACCTAGAGAACCACAAACAGGGGCTATAGAGATTCAAATCATGCTAAACAAGATTGGCCATCAGTCCATAGGATGCTACAGGATCCCCTCCATATCTCCAGAAAATCACATGACATTCCTAAATATTCTGGATGAACTCCTCATAAGTTGGAATGCTCTTATCCTAGGTGATTTTAATGGTTTACAATTACAAGGTTGGGGCTCAGAAGTTCGACCTGAACAAGTCCAAACTTACAACATCGCTATTTGGAATGCCAAAGATCAGCAATACTGATCTCCAACCTTGCCACCCTTTCCAGATCCATATTAACGTGTGTTCCTGGGTACTGCATGGTAGAGTGTTTTGGAATTTCAAGTTGCAGTCTGTATTCTATATTCTCAACATTCCATGCTTTGGCAGTTTGTTTGCAGGATTATGAAAGTCAAGCTTCAGAGCTTTGACTATGTAATAGTAAACTGATGTAAACTACCCTACGATTAAATGGGAAACATATACCACCAACATAGTATATGCTCAAACTCTCTAAGCCACAATGTTAAAGAACTTACTAGAAAACAGAATACACTTGACCTGCTTTTAACCAGCTTAGAATCTATATGTACCTTCCCCAAGGTATATCCCTCACTGGTCAAATCAGGCCACAAACTGGAAACCTTCATCATAATCTCCAAACCATCAGAAACAAATCACAGAATTCAAGGACTTCAACATACAAATCTCTTTCAATTTTGTTATGACTTCTCTAAATTCGACTAGCATGGCATTGCCCATAATGTTGATATTGCAAGAGTTATACAGAAAAGTTCTACTCACACCTAGGTAAATGTATTAAATAGGCAGTCCCAATTAGATCCAAGCAAACTGACAGGCATAAAAGCAAATCAGTGTGGTGGTCCTCAAGAGTTAATAAACTAGATAATAAAATGTAAAAATCCTAAAACTATATAGTAGAACAAATGAACTCCGACAAATTAAGGAGAATATCAACCAGCTAGATAAGAAACTAATAAAAGGGAAACAAGATCCTATGAAGAGAAGCCAAACAACTATAAATCCTTCTTTAGTTATGTTCCAGGGATATGAAATAACACCGAGCATTGCTCCAAGCTTATTCATACAGATACTAACTACTCCACTTCAATGGATATTGCTTACATACTGGTTAATAAAATTTTCCATAAATAATCTATTGAACCCTGGCCCTAAAACAAACCCTTGTTTTTCCCTGACACGTCACCTGACCTTATTTCCTCCAAATTTAACTCATATCTCATTGACACAACAGCTAACCTTACAAACTCCTTTTCCTCCCATCTACACAACAATCATCAGCCCAATTATTCCTCCTCTTCCCAGCTTCCACACAATACCACGTCCCCAAATACTCCTACACAAAACTGGAACAAACCCCTTTCTCAAACTGAATTCAATCTCTTCCCTATTCTTACTGTCTGCATAAAAAAAAACTATTGCTCAAACCCTGCTCCAACTCAGCTGACAATATCCCTGCCAAATTCCTTAAGATTGCCGCTGATACAGTTAGCCTATCCTATCAGCATTCTTAATAACAGATCAATCAAAGAATCAATCAAAGAATCATACATTCCCTCCTTATGGAAAAAAGCCATTATTCTACCCCTCCATAAAGGGGGCCCTTCCTCTGACATCTCTGACTTCCGACCTATCGCTCTTCTCTCCCTTATATCTAAAATTCTCAAAAAATGTATCCAAAAACAACTAGTCCATTATCTGTTAAACAACAACATCCTCTCATCAATCCAACATGGATTCCGTCCTGGCCACAGTACATCCACTGCACTAATATCCTTCTTAGACATATCAATAAAATCAATGACTCTGGCCACATCACATCTGCTCTTTTTCTAGATCTCTCTAAAGCATTTGATACTACATCCCATTCTATCCTCTCAAAACTAGGGCTGTCTTCTCAATCTCTTAACTGGTTCAATAGCTATCTCACCAACAGGCAACATGCAGTCAAATGGCAACACTATCTTCTCCCCTACCTCTACAACCCTACAGATGTCCCACAAAGTTCAATCCTTGGTCCCCTTCTATTTAACATATGCATTAACAACCTACACCAAGCCATGCCACATTCCTCTTTAGTCCAATATGTAAAAATCCTAAAACTATATAGTAGAACAAATGAACTTCAAGAAAAGACTAAGCCAGCAACAAGTGAGCCATGAATATAATGTAGTTTATTAAAACTACTTAAGACTTCATGAAAAGCTTAATTAAACAGACCGGTTTCGGCCTGGATTTAACCTGGCCTTCTTCAGTGTATAACAGAAAAAAGCTTACCAAGTGAAAAAAGTCTTATATAGTAAAGCAAAACATTTGATTCATTAATAAATATTCATTAAACCCTGGATTAAATCTGGTTGGCATCACAAACTTGATGCAAAAGAAAAGAAATGGATTACCAAACTTGGTGCCCTATTTAATCCAGGGCTTAATGAATATTTATGAGAAAAATGTTTGTGATGTATAAATATTACTTAGTGTAACATGAATATTCATGAGTTTAATGACTAGGATGTGTTTTGTCAGCCAATCAAATGTTTTGTTTTACCATATAAGACTTTTTTCACTTGGTAAGCTTTTTTCTGTTATACACTGAAGAAGGCCAGGTTAAATCCAGGCCGAAACCGGTCTGTTTAATTAAGCTTTTCATGAAGTCTTAAAACTACATTATATTCATGGCTCACTTGTTGCTGGCTTAGTCTTTTCTTGATGGTCTTGCTATTTGCCGTGCAACTCCCTACGTGCAGGGGAACTTTGCTTTGATACACGTGTCTACATTTCCTGCTGGGGGACTTATGGTGTGCTGTGTTGGCGTGTTCGTCCTTAATCGTATGGCTGACTTTTTTTACTAATATTGACATCCCTTTGTCCAGTTTGGATTATTCTTTTCTCTTTTGCATCATTTTGAAAGTCGATAATGTGTAGCGACTGGTCACTGGAGTTCTTCCTGGTGAGTCGTTGACTAAAACTATGCGAAATTGGAAACTATGTGTGTGTTGATGTGGGCGCTTACTAACATTCTATTTTCGTGAGGATATATCACTCAACGAATCTAAGCGACTGGTCATTGGAGTTCTTTCTGGTGAGTCGTTGACTATAACTAGGTGAAAATTGGAACTTGTGTGTGTTGATGTGGGCGCTAATTAACATTTACTTTTCGTGAGGATATATTACTCAACGGATCTAATCACCTTCTTTTTGAGTGATACAGTGTTTACTTTGGGCGTCGCATTTGTTTGACTATTTTGGAAACTTTTACTATCATTTGGTGATACCAACTGGCGTATGTAACTAAAATTCCATCGTGATTGTGACAAACGATACTATACTAATTTTTGGGAGACATTCTGATCTTTTTGATTGGCAACGTACTTTGACTACCTGGTCGTTGAAAGTATTACCACTTACAGGAACGGACAGTGGGATTTTATCAGGTCGTTGGACATCAGACCCTGAACTGGGAATATGATTACTGTGCTTGAACTCCACTAATATGTTTGTTCTGTAACCTTATTATATTTTTCATGAATATTATATGTGCATAATTTATGAGTAGAGACACAACTCTCTTTATTTACTCTTGGATATTATTGGACATTACTTTAGTTCTCTATTTCAGTCCATTTTTGGGGAATTATGATCGTTTCTGGTCAAGTGTTTTTGAACTACATTCATGGTTAATAACAGTTGGTGACTATTGACGTTTGCTTAGGATAGCATAAAATTGTCAGAACTCTATGTGACATAATTATACTCATACAATTGTCCTATGTGCATTATAAGAATGTTTCAACATTAGCTGGACAGTATTTTGTCAACGGAACTAATTAAGGGATAAATGAGAGTACTTGTATCATATTTGAAGAATGCTTATATGTACATGACCTATTTAGGATTATGTGTACATGTTTTTGACTTATAAATGCTGTATATCAGTTTGAATTAATATCTAAATAATGTATATGTTGAAATAACAACAATATCAAAGCATATGTGAATTTTTATTCATATCTGGATATTAGTATGCTCTGAACTAGTATACTAGCTATATATTATTTATATATTTTTGCCCAACGTTTTTTCTGGCTATTTGTCACATATCCTAATACTATTTAATAGTCTATACATAAATAAATTCATAACCATATCTGTTCTAAGTACTATAAATGTACTCCTTTGTATGATACAACATATATAATCTGTCCATATTACTTTGGCTGTTTATATCACTCAGGGTCTGATTACTAAAATTTCTTGGTTTTGTCTCTTGGACCTTAAAACTATATATAATTGCCCCGATTACACTAGCATTAAAATTTCTCCACATTTAAGGTGCTCGACATTTGACCTGTTAAAGTGGTTTGATACTGTGCATTGGATTGTCACAGTATTCATTCACTCCAATTTAATTTTTTTATATACCATTATTGTCCTGTATTGGACGTGGCTATTGTTTGTACAATATTGTACAAACTGAAATATTGCCATTATTGTCCGATTGTTGTATGTTGTTTTCTTCTTAATACAGGGCGTGGTTGCTTTCATATCTATATATTATTGAATTCACACCAATAATGGATTTAAATAAAATACTTCTGGATTTATCATCCGATAGGGATGACCTTGCACCATTTGGTATTGGTCAGGTTTCTGAAGGTTTAACAAATATTAGCTCCATGAAGCCGGAACAACGATGTGAAAAACTATTTAATGATTTAAACAAAAACATGAAAACTTTAAGATCTTTTGTTTGGCACCTTAAATTACTTAAAGCTTATTTGGCTAAAGGCATTAGTCCTAGGGGTTTGAGAGTCAAAATTCAACCTCTAGTAGCTGACCCTGATGATATTTTAACTACAGAATGGTCATCCATTCAACAAGAATGCTCAATGAAGTTTGTTGAATCTCTTTCAAAATATTACACTAGGATTATTGATGAAGAAACCTCTAAGGTGTTACAATCAATAGAAGATTGTAATCAATATCAGAATGATACATTTTTTCTGCATCACTATCTAAACTAAGTTCAGATTTGTTAAATTTTGATACTCATCTCAAGGAAAGAAAACTTAAAAAATGTTCTCGTGATCAGTCCGATTACGAGAGGGGGCAACCCTTTAAATATACTAGACATGTTAGATTTCAAGAGATGCATAATAGAAATACATCCAGTTCCAAAAGGAAACGTCCACGTTCCATTTTAAAAGGACGTGGTAATCACACTGACACCACTGATTATGATACATCATCAGGTACTGACACAGAAACACAGCACACCATGGAGTCCCCCACTCCTAAACGTAAAAACTACACATCCCCTTTAGGCAACACCGAGGGAGGAGAGGAGGCAGGAAACACAAGAAGGGTTACAAGTCTACAGAATCTTATGGAAGTATTAAAGAACAAGTAAATTATGTTGTCACCAACAATGTCTGTAACATCTCTAGCACTGTAATAACACCTGAACAAACATCTTTATTGAATAAAGGCTTATCTTTTATACCTGGCTTTTTTGTGCCTGAAGACACTTTTGCACAGGATTTATTTACATTTTGTAGACACATTAACCTTAAATTGTTTTTTCAGGATAAGGGGGAAGAACAACAGGAACAAATGGATATCTTTAAATACCATGCTTCCTCATTTACACCTCCTATGCATCCTTCTGTAAATCTTTTTCTACGCAGTGTACTCAGCGATTTACATTTTGAATCTAATACTTGTCTACCTATGCCGAATAACATGACTGACAATGAGTTATCTTGTTTAAATGAACTAACACAAAATAAAGATCTTGTTATTATTCGTGCAGACAAAGGTGGAGCGTTGGTGGTGATGAACTGGAGTGATTATGATATTGAGGCTCACAAGCAATTGTGTGATGCTCGATATTATACCAAAATGCCACTTGACCCCACCTCTGTGTTTAAACATCAAATTGATAACTTTTTGCATTCTGCGGTTGACAATGGGATCATAACTACCAACACTTTAAGCCATTTAACTATCACTGATCCTGCTAGACAATATATTTATTTTTTGCCAAAGATACATAAGGATCCTTTACATCCACCAAGTAGACCCATTGTATCGGGTATAGGATCACTTACTGAGCCCCTTTCTGAATTTTTGACCAGGTATTTAAAACCATTACTTTCATGGGTTAGATCCAGGTTACAGGATACCACCCAATTTTTAAGCATTGTTAATGACATGCAGTTAGAGGAGAATTGGTGGCTATGTACACTAGATGTAAGCTCACTATACACCAACATCCCTCATTGGGCTGGACTTGATGCCATTGAATATTGGCTTTACAAGTCAAATATTTATCAACCTGGTTTCAACACTTTTTTGATTAATCTCACAGAGCACGTACTTACGAAAAATGTCTTTTTTTATGACAAGGAATGTTATTTACAGATCAAAGGTACAGCAATGGGGGCATCTTTTGCCCCCATATATGCTGATCTATTTATGGCATACATTGAGGAAATTATGATATATGATGATACTCATAATCTGTTTTTGCCTGAGATAGATATCTGGCGTAGATATTTGGATGATTGCTGGATGGTGTGGAGATCAGACATCGAGTATCTTCATGAATTTATGGAATATCTAAATGATAATAAATGGGGAATACAATTTACTATTACTTATCACCAGAACTCCATAACGTTTTTGGATGTTCTGGTCACAAGAAATCAGGATAATACCTTGAATACTGAAGTATATAGGAAGTTTCCCCAATACAACACCTTACTCCATGCCTCCAGCTATCATCCAAAACATATAGCCAGAAACATTCCAAAATCACAGTTTATCAGAATTAGACGTAATTGCTCGGATGATGTCAGTTTCAAACATCACTCTCAGGATCTATACCATAGATTCATGAATAGGGGTTAAAGTTCAGGGTATGTTACCATGGCCCAAAACCATGCTTCGGGTCTACATAGACATGATCTATTGACATATAAGAAGAAATCTTTGTCAAAAAATATATTACATCTCACTACTACATTTGGTAGAAATACTAACAGATTTATGGATATAATCAAGGATAATTGGAACATATTGAAGGCGGATGGTAATATTAATACCATAATTCCCAATATATGTTCTTTTTCTTTTTGTAAAGGAAAAAACCTAGCAGCACATTTTAATCATTACAAACATCATTCTGATTCTGTATTACCTCAGTTATATCAGACCACTATTATGGGTGACAAACTTATTGGCTGTTTCCCTTGCGGTCATTGCATTAATTGTAAACATATTCTGAAATCTAAAGAATTCAGTAGCAGAAATAGTAGCACAGTATTTGACATTCGATTTTTTGCTAATTGTAACACTGACTGGGCTATTTATATGGCTTGTTGTAGTTGCCACTCTTTTTATATAGGTCAGACCTCTCGGCCTTTTAGGCTACGCATGTCAGAGCACTTGAGTGATATTAAATGTAAAAGAACTTCCAATGCTTTATATAAACACACACTTAAACATCAAACAGCTCAGTTTCATTTCATTATTATTGACAAACTCATTGGTGATCGAACCCATAAATCTGGTTGGCATCACAAACTTGATGCAAAAGAAAAGAAATGGATTACCAAACTTGGTGCCCTATTTAATCCAGGGCTTAATGAATATTTATGAGAAAAAATTTTGTGATTTATAAATATCACTTAGTGTAACATGAATATTCATGAGTTTAATGACTAGGATGTGTTTTGTCAGCCAATCAAATGTTTTGCTTTACTATATAAGACTTTTTTCACTTGGTAAGCTTTTTTCTGTTATACACTGAAGAAGGCCAGGTTAAATCCAGGCCGAAACCGGTCTGTTTAATTAAGCTTTTCATGAAGTCTTAAGTAGTTTTAATAAACTACATTATATTCATGGCTCACTTGTTGCTGGCTTAGTCTTTTCTTGATGGTCTTGCTATTTGCCGTGCAACTCCCTACGTGCAGGGGAACTTTGCTTAGAACAAATGAACTCCCACAAATTAAGGAGAATATCAACCAGCTAGATAAGAAACTAATAAAAGGGAAACAAGATCCTATGAAGAGAAGCCAAACAACTATAAATCCTTCTTTAGTTATGTTCCAGGGATATGAAATAACACCGAGCATTGCTCCAAGCTTATTCATGCAGATACTAACTACTCTACTTCAATGGATATTGCTTACATACTGGTTAATAAATTTTTCCACAAATTATCTATTGAACCCTAGCCCTAAAACAAACCCTTGTTTTTCCCTGACACGTCACCTGACCTTATTTCCTCCAAATTTAACTCATTGACACAACAGCTAACCTTACAAACTCCTTTTCCTCCCATCTACACAACAATCATCAGCCCAATTATTCCTCCTCTTCCCAGCTTCCACACAATACCACGTCCCCAAATACTCCTACACAAAACTGGAAAAAAACCCTTTCTCAAACTGAATTGAATCTCTTCCCTATTCTTACTGTCTGCATTAAAAAAAACTATTGCTCAAACCCTGCTCCAACTCAGCTGACAATATCCCTGCCAAATTCCTTAAGATTGCCGCTGATACAGTAGCCTATCCTATCAGCATTCTTATTAACAGATCAATCAAAGAATCATACATTCCCTCCTCATGGAAAAAAGCCATTATTCTACCCCTCCATAAAGGGGGCCCTTCCTCTGACATCTCTGACTTCCGACCTATCGCTCTTCTCTCCCTTATATCTAAAATTCTCAAAAAATGTATCCAAAAACAACTAGTCCATTATCTGTTAAACAACATCCTCTCATCAATCCAACATGGATTCCGTCCTGGCCACAGTACATCCACTGCACTAATATCCTTCTTAGACATCATCAATAAAATCAATGACTCTGGCCACATCACATCTGCTCTTTTTCTAGATCTCTCTAAAGCATTTGATACTACATCCCATTCTATCCTCTCAAAACTAGGGCTGTCTTCTCAATCTCTTAACTGGTTCAATAGCCATCTCACCAACAGGCAACATGCAGTCAAATGGCAACACTATCTTCTCCCCTACCTCTACAGCCCTACAGATGTCCCACAAAGTTCAATCCTTGGTCCCCTTCTATTTAACATATGCATTAACAACCTACACCAAGCCATGCCACATTCCTCTTTAGTCCAATATGTAGATGACTCGACCATAGTCTGCTCCGCACGAAACCCTGATATCCTTCAACAAATGACCCAAACAGCTTTGTCTACTGTTGAAACCTGACTCCACAAAAATCATCTCTCCTTAAAAGCCAAAAAAAAAAAAAAAAAAAAAACTTATGTTGTTTATCCCCCAAAAATACCTCCATCAACACACAAGCATTTAACATTGCCTCTCTGCATTCAATAAAACTTGAACTCGTAACTAGTACCAAACTCTTAGCGGTCATAATAGATGACAACCTAAAATTCGACTTGCATATCTAATCTAATATCTCTAAAATCCATAAAAAACGTGGCCTCCTCTATAGGCATAATAAATTCCTTTCCTCTTCAACCAAACAAGCTTTAGCACTCTCCTACCTTCTTCCCTCTCTGACCTATGGTGCCCCCTTATTAAGGAATCTGCAGTCTTCTCTAAAATTAGAGTACTGCTACAACAAAATTTGCATCTGTTGCCATTCAACCCATCACTGTACAGCCTTAAGAAATTTTCACTGGTTCAAATTTCCTCATTACCTACTACACCTTCAACTAACAACTTCTCACAGACTAACTTACAAACCACAAGACTGCCCTGCGCTCAGCTCCTTATTCTCCCTTTATGTCCCTACTAGGTCATTACGCTCAGAAAATCAAAACCTACTAAAAGCCCACAAACGTAATCTACCAGCAGGTAAATTCCTATACTCCTGGACTATTGCCAGACTTTGGAATAATCTCTTCTCCTCCGTCCACTCTGAACAACACCCTATCAAATTTAAGACCGTCATCCATGAACACTTTTTCTCCATCTGGATCTGCAAATGCTCCTCCTTCTCTAACGCTATCACCTAACTCTCTTTCCCCTGATCTTAGACCCAGCAGTGGGTATCTAACCTCGTAAACCATACTTTTTTTCCACTCTAACGGTTCTTTTGCCCTATCAACCTTTACTAAAATTTTTTTACCTCATTTTAAGCATACTTATTACTAACCTTAACATGTCATGTAAATGATTTAGCTTTTTCTCTCTGCTTTCTTTCTTCATTCCATACTTAATATCAGATATAGAATCTACACCTGCTTTACTCTCACATTGACAGTCCTTGCTTTATTCTTTCTGATATTTGATTATTCTTTGAACTTGTTGACTTTTGCATCATCTGCCTATTGCCTTTAGTTTAATTTTATTCCTAAATCTTGTTATGTAGCAAGTTGTATCATTTTATTGCCAATGCTTATATTGTAGAGACTCTTGTAAATAGGAAACTACCTTGCTTAGCCATATCTGTTATGTAATGACCTTGTTTTATTTGTACATCGGAGCTTTTCTCCCCAGGCCTCCACTGAAAATGGGCTCTGTTTAGCTCAGTGGACTTTCCTGGTAAACAAATGTAAATAAATAAATAAAGTCAGTAGCAACTTCCCCCCAGAGGCTTCTATTCCAAACCCACTTATCCCTGACAGAATCAAGCCAGCAACCAGCATAAAATTAAGGTACTCTTAAAAATAAAGAATTCCTCATCCATGGGGCTTGACAACATACCTGGTATCAAACTGATAGCACTAAGCAAGCATTAGCAGACCCATCCCTCACCCTCTTCAATCTGAGCCTAGCAACCAACAGGAGTTCTGCACAGCTGTTGTGATGCCACTTCAAAATGATGGCCCACCACAGACCCATCAGCCTAACAAGTAATATGCAAAGCCATGGAATGTATCTCATCTCACCAATCGTGGTTATAAAAAGTGTACAAACCCCTGTTAAAATGCCAGGTTTTTGTGATATAAAAAATGAGACAATAAATCATTTCAAAACTTTTCCCACCTTTAATATAACCTATAACCTGTACAATTCAATTGAAAAACAAACAAATCTGTTAGGGGAATAAAATATAAAAAATAAAAAAACGTAGAGTACGCTGGTTGCGTAAGTGTGCACACCCTTAAACTAATACTTTGTGGAAGCACCTTTTGATTTAATTACAGCATTCAGTCTTCTTGGGTACACACCTGCCATCAATTAAACAGACTCTGATTAACACCAAATAAAGTTCAGCTGTCCTAGTAGTATTTTCCTGACATTTACTCAGTTGCCAGCTACAGTAAAAGCCATCATTCGCAGACAGCTTACAAAGCATCAAAGGGATCTCATTGTTGAAAGGTATCAGCAGGAGAAGGGTACAACAAAATTTCCACAGCACTGGATATCCCATCGAACACAGTCAAGACAGCCATCAAAAAATGGAGAAAATATGGGACAACAGTGATTTTGCAAAGAATTGGGCATCCCTCCAAAATTAATGAAAAGACAAGACAAAACTGGTCTGAAGGGCTGCCAAGAAACCTACAGCAACACTGAAGGAGCTGCAGGAATTTCCGGTAAGTACTGGTTATGTACTACATGTGACAACAATCTCCCGTATTCTCCATACTTCTGGACTATGGGATAGGGTTGCAAGACTCCAGGCCCAGCTAAAATTTGCAAAACAATACATCAAGTCTCCCAAAACTATGTGGAAAAATGTGTTATGGTCTGATGAGACCAAGGTTGAACATTTTGCCCACAATTCCAAAAGATATGTTTGGCACAAAAACAACACTTCACATCACCAAAAGAACACCATCCCCACAGTGAAGCATGGTGGTGGCAGTATCATGCTTTGGGGTTGCTTTTCTTCAGCTGGAACTGGGGCTTTAGTCAATGTGGGGGAATTAGGAACAGTTCCAATACCAGTCACTTTTGTCCCAAAACTTTCAGGCGTCTGCTAGAAAGCTGAAGATGAAGAAGAATTTCACCTTTCAACATGACAATGACCCCAAGTATACATACAAATCAACAAAAGAATGGCTTCACCAGAAGAATTTTAAAGTTTTGGAATGGCCCAGCCAGCGCCCAGGCCTAAATTCAATAGAAAATCTGCGGGGTGACCTGAAGAAGGCTGTGCACAAGGGATGCCCTTGCAATCTGACAGATTTGGAGTGCTTTTGCAAGGAAGAGTGGGCAAATATTGCCAAGTCAAGATGTGCCATGCTGATAGACTCCTACCCAAGAAGACTGAATGCTGTAATTAAAACAAAAGGTGGTTCAACAAAGTATTAGTTTAAGGGTGTGCACACTTATGCAATCAGCTTATTGTACGTTTTTTATTTTTTATATTTTTTCCCCTAACAAATTTGTTTGTTTTTCAATTGAATTGTACAGGTTTTATAGGTCACATTAAAGGTGGGAAAAGTTTTGAAATGATTTATTGTGGTCTCACTTTTTATATCACAAAAAAGCTGGCATTTTAACAGGGGTGTGTACACTTTTTATATCCACTGTATGTGTAAGGATGTCGTTTAGTCTGTTTAAAACATGTTTCCTATGGCAACTGAATTATCTTGTCAGAATTCCACTTGTCTATAACCCACTTCATTCTGCATTCCCATTATTTCACTTGTACCTTGACTACCACACTTTAGCATCCCAGTCACGTCAGATGATTGCAATATCTTTTTCTGGTGTTATTTCCAAAAGCTGCAGCAGATCCTTAATGAATGTGTCAACTTCTTTCTCATCCACATCTGTACATCACATACACCAAACAAAAACACCACTTGAAAGTCAGCAACAAAGGACACAAGTGCCACAAACTCTTACAAACCCAGAATTCAAGAGTGTGCACATTCAAAAATCAAATTCACAGATATTACCAGGATAATCATAACAGATGCAATGAATGCCACCGCTAATACTATACACTGATGAAAAGGTTTTCCACTGACACCAACTTTAAAAGGTCATGAGTGTACAAATGTTTCTGAATGCAGACAGTAGAAGTAACTGGCAAGAGATGATAATGAAAATGATGTGCACAAAACCGGAATCACTAGTGAAAGTCCAGCTGTACTCTGATACTGCCACACAGTGCAGTACTGAGCAAGACAAACAAGCTTTAGGAAATGCATAATTTTTGGAGGAATTTTGCCCTACTTTTACAATACAACCTCACGTCTAATGATGTACTTACTTAATACATAAAGCAGTTAATCACTACACCGAATATCAACTAAATGTATAAATGCTTGTGCATGATACAGCTGACAGGGCTAAAACAGCCAAAGAATCTCTTCACTTGTCCACAGCCATTACAAACGATACTGTAACTCGGTCAGGATAGGAGAAAAGTTCAATTGTCAGTACAATTTAAGGTCCTGATTATGGCTAAGGCCATCACTATTAATAACAAAAAGATTGGACTCCTGAGGATCCCAGGTTCAACCTTTTCAGAGATAAGACAGGACACACAAAAGAATAAGAATCATTGCTCGAATGGCAAACTTCAAAGCATAGCCAGGAGTGAGGGACAATTGGCATGGACTCCTGTTCTCTTACCTTATACTTTTTAGCCTTGTGCCGGGTTTCTTTGAATGACCGATCACTGAAAATGCTTTTTAGTAATGTTCCTTCCTAGGACCCCTCCCATCTCCAACAAGACAATATGGGTGACTGATACTGACATGCTGAGCTTCAATTAACAATGACAACAGATGTTGCTACTGAGGCTATTGCACTTGATACTATATTTCTTTTTGTGACACACATCCAGATGCAATACAACCAATGCTGCTCATGGTCCATATTCTCTATCATAGAACCACATTGCCCCTTACCTAGTTTCAGAAACTTAGGCCTTTTCAGTCATCAAACACAAGTACTTTCCTACAAGTTATAAGACACAGATGCATAGTTGTTGTTGTTGTTTGTCTTTCAGCTTTTTCCTGGTAAGGGGTAGCCACAGCGGAACTCCGGTCCACTAATGATTGGCAGTAGATTT
Source organism: Protopterus annectens (assembly GCF_019279795.1). Taxonomy (NCBI): domain Eukaryota; kingdom Metazoa; phylum Chordata; order Ceratodontiformes; family Protopteridae; genus Protopterus; species Protopterus annectens. The sequence continues at coordinate 373,801,561 of NC_056736.1, read as the reverse complement.
TTTTTTATGAAACGCCGAGGTGCCAGCTCGATGCCCAACCTTCAATGAAGACATGCCCATTTACGCATGCATGTCTTTCGAATGCTACACAACCGCGGGGAGGAGATACAGACTCCACACAGAAAGCACTCCCAAGCCAAGCCGAGAATCGAATGGGAGAACCTCTTGCTGTAAGGTAACAACGTTACCGCTGTACCACTGCGGTATACATAGTAATGGTAAAAAAACAGAAATGGGTACTGTGGCGACTAGCATGTCCCATAACTCAGTCAGAGGTATGTTAGCATGGTCTAGACAATGTTCAACTCTAGCAAGCACTGGCACTAAGTGTTTTTTATTTGTTTTTACATCCCCGCAGAATACAGAGATCAATATGTTCTGACTGGAAATATATGCTGTTTTTGGAGAGACGCTAAGTCCTACAAAACCTGTTTTTTTTCTCTGTTTTATACACGAGAACTCCCTGCCCCATAGAGTGATGCAACTGGTGTGCCCAATTTTTACTAGTCATGTCATTGATCATTCTGACATACAGGGAATTCACATTCCTATTAATGCCCCACTGTGGCACTGGTAGTACCCTGCCTCTCACTGATGTAGACTTTATCTATTAAATTTCAATTGTCTTCACCTTCTTGGAATACTTTTTGAAGTGTTATTCCCCTTTTTCCCTTAAAACAATCTGTCTGTGTCTTTCGGATTTTCCTGGTTAGGGGGTCGCCACAGCGGAACTCCAGTCTGCTAATGATTGGCAGTAGATTTTTACGTACTGGCTTGCTGGGCCTAACGCATAACCTTCAACTAAGGAATGCCCATTCATGCATGTCGCTACACAGAAGACGCCCTAACTGAGAATCGAACGGGCAACGTCTAACTGTGAGGTGACAACGCTACCGCAGCACCACCACCGCAGTCTTTTTTCCCTTAAAACAATAAACATGGAAAATGCACCACATGCTCACATTCTAAACCAACTACTACTACTAACATCTAACTCTGCTCAAAAAGCACAACATTCCAGAAGCTCTAAAGCAATGATTATTACTGGGAAGTCAATAAGCCATGTTCACTACACTGCAGCCTAACAGCAAATTGAAACAAATACTCAAATGTATTTTAATTTCTAATCTTGATGAATTTCAACAGAATGTTTTGATACCCATACCTATATGCATTGGTCTCAATTTTTCAAGAAGGCATCGATGTAGTGCACGTTCTTTATCATTAACACAAGAGCATTATGTAACACTGTTTAGCAATGGAGGCCATAGTCACTGTGTGATATCACCATTTAAGTGGCACCTACAAAAACTAGTGATAAGGCAGAATGAAAAGTCCATGCTGAAATATCTTGAGAATGTTTAATCAAATGCAGCCTCAAAAACACATTCTCTTTTCAATATGTTCTCTTTTTGTGTGTTCTGGATTTTTTCTGCTGACTGTAACACTGATTCAAGGCAGCTTATGCCATTTCTTTCATATGGCCTCCTCATTAATTTGTCATCTTTTGTTTCAAATCCAAAGCTCAATGTCTTTTTTTCTTGCATTCTAACAAGCATTAACAGTAGTACGACATGACATGCAAATGTCGCAAAATGGTAACACATTCTGTTTTTGTCTTGGTGTCAGTTTTGTCACCTCGAGAATTTAAGGAACTAAATTGTTTCAAGAAGGCTTCCTTCTTCCTAAGGTTCTAAACCACAAAACAGACGTACAGTATTAGCTAAGAGATAGGGTTAAAGAGGCCTGAGACAACTGAAGTAGGAAAAAAATTATGCAGACAGAAACAAACTAGTTTAAATACTTCAACAGACTCAAAAAACAGTCTTGCTTCTATTTACATCAATGAATGTTTGAAAGTTGTGTTCGTTATATTATTCTGAATAATAAACACCCTTATGGCATGAATATACTTCTAATATCTTGACAGTAATATAGCTGAATATTTGAAAATGTCCTAGGAATATATATATATTCTGTTACCATGGCAAAACGTTTGCATGGAGTGAATGGGGGATTTTGACTTTTACTTTATACACGGATCATAAAAACTTTTTTACAGTACCTCACATAGAAGTGGTGGGTGGTAAAAGGAGGTTAGGAGATGTGAAGGCGTTAAGTAAAATATATCTGCAGATCAGAGTGCAACATGTGTGTGCTATATCTTTAAAAAGCATGCAAGGCTGTGTGTGCACGTATAAATTCCAGACATGTGCAATCCCTAGTGACATTTTGTAGAAGCAATCGCAGTTGTTAGTTTGTATACAAGTTACTCAAGTCATAGTCAGTAATCCTCTATAGTGATGTGTTTGTATAGAATAAAGGTGCTTAAACAGAACCCACAAAGACTCATTTAACCATGTACCAACACGAAAGCGACATGGTATCAGAACCGGGATGGAAGAGAGAAGAACACCTGGAGCCATGAGATGCAAAGACAACAGCGAAGGTAAAGCCGAGAGAAAAGAGTACAAATATAACCAGAAAGAATCAACGGTAATGAGAAATAATACGAACTGTTTACTCAATGCGAGGCAAAGGCAAAAAGGGGCATTGCAAGGGCAAAAAACACATTATCAGATAAGCGGAAAGTACAAAAAAGAAAATGTTTAAGGCAGAAAGTACAGTTGTGTACACTTACCATAAATGTAGATGTTTGAGTGTATTCACTGTTGCAGTCATCACATTTGGGTTATCCTGCTGGCAGGTTGCCCTCAGTCGGTCTGAATTCCAAAGTCTTGGGTCCTGCGTCAGTTGCTGTCGCCTCTTCCCTGACGTCAGGTCGTCCGGGGTATAAAAGATGCAGCCAACACCATTTTATTTAGTTTTTCTTGCCCCAGATGTCAGGTGCCCCCAAAAAGGTAGGCTAAGATTATGTAAGTAAAACATACATTCACCAAAATAAGCTTTATCTTCATATATAAGCAAATACACCACCTAGGTTGTATAGATTAGAGAAGTAAAAATAAGTTCCAGCAAAATTAAGGGGGATGGTGGGAGGGTAACCTGGACTGCAACAGTGAATACACTCGAACATCTACATTTATGGTAAGTGTACACAACTGCACTATGTTCTTCGTGTTTCACTGTTGCAGTCATTACATTTGGGTTGAGTCCCAAAGCTATGGTTGGGGGGCTGGAGCTAAACAGCATTAGGAGCGGCTATGAGGCCCTGCAGAACTGCAGTGGAAAAGACTGCCCTGGATTTAGAGTAAAGAGGCAGATTGTAATGTTTTGCAAAGGTATGCACTGAACTCCAAGTAGCAGCCTCCAAAATGTCTTTGGTTGGTACTCCCCTGAGAAAGGCTGCAGAAGTGGCTGCAGCTCTGGTTGAATGTGGCCTAATGCCCTTAGGCACTGGTTTGCCATGCTGTGAGTAGCAGAAACAAATGCAGTGACCTATCCACTTTGAAATAGTCTGCTTGGAGATAGCCTTTCCGTGTGATGCTGTGGCATATGCCACTAGTAATTGTTCTGTCTTTCTGAAAACTTTAGTTTTGTCCAAGTAGAATCTAAGTTGTCTGTGTACGTCCAAAGAATGCAGAATTTTCTCCCCCTTGTTCATTTGGATAAAAGGTTGGCAAATTAATTGTTTGGTTAAGGGCAACACTGGATACCACCTTAGGCATAAATGTAGGGTTTGTTCTCAGAGAGACCCTGTCTGGATAGAAAATGATAAAGGGTTCCACAGCCATGAGAGCCTGTAGCTCTGAAACTCGTCTTGCAGAAGCTATTGCTAGGAGCAGAGCTGTTTTCCAAGATAAGAACTTTATGTCCGCAGTAGCAGCTGGTTCAAAAGGAGGTAAGGTGAGTTTTTCCAAGAAATAATTGAGGTCCCATGCAGGTATTGGCATTCTCCTTGGAGGCCTTAAGTTTTTGGCTCCTCTGAGGTACTGCCTTAATAAAAGATGAGAAAAGAGTGGTGGCTCTGTATTGTAATGAGCCGAAATGGCAGAGGCATGGATTTTAATTGATGAAAAAGATAGGCCTTTGTCCAGCATCTCAGTTAAATATTGCAAAATCTGAGGAATATTTGGGATAGCTTTATCAGTTCCTTGAGCTTGATTCCAAGCACAAAAATCTCTTCCATTTCCCAGCATAGGATTTTCTAGTACTAGGCCTTCTGGCTTCTAAAATGACATCCATCACAGCTTTACTGAGAGGTGTGGTTTGTATGGCTACATTATCCGCCATGCTGCCAGGTTTAGGGTCCTGAGTTGGCTGTGCAGAATCTGATTGTTTTGCTGGGACAGTAGATGAGGTATTTGAGGTAAGGTCCAGGCTGAGCATTGGGATAAGTTTCTTAAGATCGGATACCAATACTGGCATGGCCAGTCTGGGGCAATCAGAATCATTTTTGGTTTCTCCTGCCTGACCTTTAGGAGTACCTTGGGGAGGAGAGGCAGTGGAGGAAAGGTATATACTGATAGGTTTGTCCAGTTGAAAGATAAGGCATCCACTTTCCAAGCTTGTCTGTGAAGTCCTTGTGCAGAATCTTTTTAGTTAATTGTTTTGAGGAGAGGCAAACAGATCTATGCCCGGGCATCCCCATTTCATTTTTATCATGCTGAAGACTTGTGGATCCAGGTGCCACTCGTGGGGATCCATGAGGTTTCTGCTTAGTTCATCTGTCAGAGTATTTTCCTTTCCTGGCAGGAATTGTGCCTGCAGATGAACTTGGTAAGTCATTGCTGTGTCCCATAAAGCCATGGCTAGTCTGCACAGGGGGTAAGAATGAGTGCCCCCCCTGCTTGTTTATGTACCACATGACCGTGGTGTTGTCTGTCTTTATCAGTAGTTGTCCCGGATGAAGCAGGTCTTTGAAGGCTGCCAGGACATTTTGAACAGCTAGCATCTCTTTTTGATTGATATGTAGATGCTTTTGGTTTGTGGACCAGGTGCCCTGAATGCCTCTTCCTGCCATGTGTGCCCCCCAGGCATAATCTGATGCATCTGTCATTAGGCTCTGCCTGGCTGGGGGTAGTGAGAATGGCTGTCCCTTGTTTTGGTGACAATCCTTTGCCCACCATCGAAATTCCTGTTGCAGGCAGGGAATTAGAGTAATCATTGTTTCCAGGCTGTGGCAATGTTGTGCCCAGACACTTTTTAGGTACCATTAAATTTTCCTCATATGCAGTCTTGCATATGGAATTAGTAAGATGCAGGATGCCATGAAGCCCAAAGCCTACAGAAATTTTCTTGCAGATAACTGGGCCTTTGTTGCCATTTCCTTGAAATAGGTAGTCAGTTGCCTTTGTTTGTCTGGAGTGAGATAAGCCATCTGGGCAGTTGTATTTAAGCTTGCACTCAGGAATATTATCTCTTGAGAGGGTATTAGTTTTGATTTCTTTTTGTTGACTGTGTACCCTAGGCCTGTTAAAAGTCTTATGACAAAAACTCAGATGCTGTAGTAGAACGTCCTTGTTCTCTGCTTGTATGAGGCAGTCGTCCAAGTAAGGATATATTTGTATTCCTCTTTGTCTGCAGTAAGCAATTACTGGTGCCAGGCACTTTGTGAAGACCCTGGGCGCAGTAGATAAGCCAAAGGGCAGTGCAGAGAATTGGTAATGCTTTGAGCCAGCCTTGAATCTAAGGTATCTTCTGCATGATTGTCTGATTGGGACATGCAGGTATGCCTCTTTTAGGTCTAAAGTCACGAGCCAAGCCTTGCTGCCCAGCATGGGCAGAAGCTGCTGTAAGGTCAACATCTTGAATTTTGGTATATTCAGGAAAGTGTTTAGAATAGATAGGTCCAGTATTGGTCTCCATGCTTTGTCTTTCTGGGTACCAAGAACAGTCTTGAGTAAAATCCTCGTCCCTGCTCTTGCTGTGGTACTTGTTGAATAGCCCTCATGTCCATGAGAGCTGCGACTTGTTTTTGAGCCTCTGCCCATTGATTTTTTGGCAGGTCTGGCCAACCGTTTGCCCTTGGCAGGGTATGGAAATGAAACTTGTAGCCTTGTGACACTATGTCTAGAACCCATTTGTCCTGGGTTATAATGTGCCAATTTTGAGAAAAAAGTGCTAGTTTTCCCCATAAGGGTGCTGCCAGAAGATAAGTGCTTGGCGCAGGCAGGGGGAAGTCACTGGGATGGTTTCCTGTATGATTGTGATTTGTCCTCTCCACCTTTGGAGGTAGAAGCACTCCACTGCGTAGGATCCTTGCGGCTGTGATCTGCCTCTAGGGCATCTGGATCTGCCCCTTTGAGGTCTGTCTAAGACTGGAAAGGACCAATTTTTTGTAGGCCAGTGTCTGCTAAATCTAGGTGGCAGTACCTGTAAGAAATCCTTGACCGTTTGCATAGATTTAGCTTCGTCCTCCATTTTCTTTAACACCTCTTCTGCCTTAACACCAAACAAGGTATCATGTTGTAAAGGAGCATCTAATAATTTTGCTTTAATATGGTCAGGCAGATTTTGTTCCTTTAACCAAGCATGCCTCCTAATGACAGAACCCGTAACGGCGGCCCTGCAGGAGGCCTCCAGAGAATCAAACCCACATTGCAAAGTATGCTTTCCAACTTGTTCAGCTGCATACAATAAATCCTGCATTTCTTTGTTTTCTACACATTCAGAATTTGCCATCATTTTCTGTTTAAGCAGTGTCATGATATATTGCTGATATTTGAGCATATGAAACTGGCAATTTAAGGCCCTTATAGCCAAAGTAGCAGATGTGTAAATCTTTTTTCCCCATCTATCCAGAGCCCTGGAATCCCTGTCAGAGGGGGTAGGATTTTTTGCAGTAGAAGCCTTGCCCCCCTTTTGGACCCTGAGAAATAGCTTCTGGGTCTGCAGAAGGGTTTTTGAAAAGGAATTTATGAGAGCCAGGGACCCTGTAGTATCTGTCCGGCATAACAGGAGCTGGAGGTAAAGAGTCAGGCATCAGACTAGACTCCGAGAACACATCTACAATGCTCACCACAGGTGGAATAGCTAGAGGCCTGTGTTGAGGTAGTAAAAGGAAGTCTCTGAGCCTTTTCTTAGAGTCTGAAAAATCTTGGCTCTCCCAGTGGAAGTGCTCCCTCATGGTATGCAAGTTTCCCCAAAAGAGTAGTCCTCAGGAGGAGAAGCTGAAGGAATTGATTCTTCAGCATCAGAATCCTCATAGGGTGGGAAGAGAACATTCCTAATCAGAAGAGGAATCAGAAGAAATGGAAACCTGATCTGAAGATTCATAGTCTGTCTCTTGCCTAGGCCTCTTATCAGGAGGGGGATGGAAACCCCTGATCAAGGTAATCAAGTCTTCAGCCATTTTCAGCATCTGTTTTTTGGGCATGGAGGTCTGTCCTTATGACTGGTGAACTTGTTTCTTTGCCTTTAAAGGTGTCTTAGTCTTTGTCTTTGAAGTCGGTTTAATATACAATTGTTTAGGTCTGAATACACCCTCAGAAGCCGATGCCTGCTCAGCGGCTCCAGACCCATCTGAGGGAATAGTCTCCGAGGCTCCAATAACTTGAGTTTCCTGCGGCCTGGCTGACTCCACGTGGGAGTCGGTAGCGGCCTGCGACTCTACAGTAGCAGGCATCAGGGGCTGCGAAAGCGCCTCACTGAGAACCGGCAACTTGCTTAGGAGAAAATTCTTCGTTGGTTTTGGACCTCAGTTGCCTGTCCTTTTCTTTTTCTTTGCATTTTTTTGTGAACTCCGGTAGTTGGATGGCTATCCAACGACACTGTATAATTAAATCTTCGCCCAAAATAGCTTAATGCAAAATCGTACCAACGCTTAATAGTGCGTTGGTTAAATCTAGCACAAAACCGACAACTAGCAACGTCGTGGTCTGGGCCTAGGCAAGGAATACAGAAAGAATTAAAGTCCTTATGAGGTATTTGTTTCCCACAAGAAATACAATTATTAACTTTTTCTGACATCGGTCTGGAGCAAGAAAAAAGTTTCCCTAACGGGGTGCTTAGCTTTTAATGAAGACTTCGGATCTGAAACTCGAACATGAAAATCTCAGGAGTTGGCCGACCGGCACTTGTGATCTGCTTCTGCTTCGGGCACCGCGCGTCAAGAAAGACTAAATAAAATGGCGTCAGCTGCATCTTTTATACCCTGACGTCAGGAAAGAGGCGACAGCAACCGACACAGGACCCAAGACTTTGGAATTCAGGCAGACTGAGGGCAAGCTGCCAGCAGGATAACCCAAATGTAATGACTGCAACAGTGAAACACGAAGAACATTGAGTGTGTTTAAGGCAGAATTGGGCATGTTTAGAGTACAACAAGCACAAGAAAAGTATGTTGAGCATAAAAAGGGCTTAAATGAGCAAAAGGAATATAGTAAGAAAAGAGAAAAGGGCACAGTAAGTAAAAATAATGCAAGGCGACTGCTTGTGTTTGGGCAAGGTGCTGTGTTTGGGCATAAGTAAGACTTTGTATTGTATCAAGGGTGTAACTAAAGTTATTCAAAGTATCTCAGTGTAAGTGCTTACACTGTGTGCTTATTACTGTGCATGTTATTCAAAGTTTAGTGTGTGTAAAGTGCAACTATTTTGTGCAATGCAGTCAAAGCACAGCTATTTTGAAAAGTTCTTATGCTGGGTGTGTCTATTTGCAAAGTGTCATCATTAGAGTGCTTCCTGTACTGTAAAGAGTTGCCTAACAAGGTACCACCATTTTGGGGACATTTCATTGTGCTATATGCAGTCATTTGTAAAGTGCAAATACTTTGAAAGCTATTGAATTTTGGGCAACAGAAGTTCGATTTATTTGCATTGTACAGTTGTTTGGTATATTTCTTGCACTGATAAAAAATAAAAGTGTTTTTTACAAAAGGTTACAAGAGTATTACAGTGCTCATGAGTTACTCAGTTGCATCATAAAGTTCTTGAATGTTTCTTAAAGTGATGACTAACAAGTGATGGTGCAGGACTGTAGCATTCCTGCCTTTATCGAAATTTCAAGCAAGTACCTAAGCATTTCTGCCTTTACCAATTCCGAACGTATAGCGAGTGGTACTAAATGACTTTAGCATTTCTGCCTTTACCAAATCAAAGATCGAAAAGTCTGTGAAATTATTCCACAAAGCTCTGTAAAGCATCGAAAAGTTCAAAAAGACTAGTCCGCAAAGTTCCATAAAGCATTAAAAGCCCGAGAAAGTTATTTCGTAAAACATAGTAAAGCATAGAGAAATCTGAAAAGTTATTTCACAAAGTGCAATAAAGCATCAAGAAGCCCGAGAAGTTTATTTAGCAAAATCCAGTTATTCAAAAGTACTACAAGTTTGTTCATTCACATAATTCTGATATGCTGAATGAGAGAAAGTGTAAGTTCTGAGCATAAAAGCATTAAGCAAGTTATGTTTATGCCAGTAACCTATGCATATGTGTGTGTGTGTGTGCGTGTGCATTCATGCTTATTTGCAAGACCCTTCGCTGGTATGTGTTAATATGGCAGACGGACTTCGAAAACCCCAACCACTTTTGTTTGATCAAAATATTGCAGAGAACTGGAGAATATTTGAACAAGAGTACGATATTTTCATACAAACAACTTATGCAGATAAAGATGCACATGCCAGGGCATTCATTTTGTTAAATCTTGCAGGATCTGAGGTGATGGGGAGTGTTCATCTGTATATGCACCAGCAGTGTGTATGAAGGTGGAGGTGCAGACCACAATATTGTACAAGCTGAATCAAAGAAAGACCCCCGAGTGTTTGAAGCGCAAGTTCAGAGAAATGTGCAACCCCCATATGAATGTTATGTTACAGAGGCATTTGTTTTACACAAGAGATCAGAAACCAGGGGGAAACATTAGGAGCTTATATAACTGATTTAAGGAGCAGAGCTAAATAAGCTGATAAAGGATAGACGTGTGTGGTATTAACAGTGGGGTCTATATTATAACAACAAATGATCAAATGATCGAACGTTGTTATATCGAACTCAAAAGTTCGATTTCACAAGACATCGAACAACCAGAACAGCGATTTTTTTTTCCCAGGGGAAAAAAAAATCGCTGTTCCCAAAAAAAAAAAAGGACATTCAAACATTGCATAAAGTGGGGGGCATTGCCCTCCACACCCCCCTACTTAAATATACCAACTCTGAGATCGCACTACAGTGCCGAAAATGGCAAAGTGACGAAGCGGCCAAGCGGCTTCTTTCCCAGGGAAAAAATCTGCTTATATGTCGCTTCGTCATTTTGCCTTTTCGACATTTCAAATTCGACCAGGACGCATTCGACAAAATGTGTCTTCGGTTATCTGATAGGAACCCTAATAGTGCTACAGTGAAGAAGATTTTGCTTTGTGACAGTGATTTGACATTAAAACAAAGCAACAGAGATTTGTCAGATCCATGAGGTGACAGAAGGACATACAAATCTGTTTGCAAGTGACAAAAAAAGAAGTTATGTACTCACCATATCATTCCATGTGAGTTGTTCATCTTGCCTTCTTACACATGGGTTCGGCGCCGATCCATCAGCTCTGAGTCGGCCGCTTTACAAGCTGAAGATCTCAGAGTAGCCCGATACCAGGTCCCTATCCCATGATGCTCTCTGTCCTACCTCAGATCTAGTTTGCTGAACCCAGCATAAACAGGTATAACCCAATAAATACTCCAATCGGAGGAAGAAGTCCCAGAACAAGACCACCAGACCCCAAGTCTACTCATTCATCGAGACCCTGGAGGGGGAAGGCGGGTGAGAATGTAAGAATAAAGGCGAGATGAACAACTCACATGGAACGCTATGGTAAGTACATAACTTCTTTATGTGAATTTGTTCAATCTCGCCGTTTATTCTTACACATGGGTAGCGTCCCAAGCACCCTAATCCTGGGTGGCTCAAGGGAGTATATTCCTGAGGACAGTGGAACCAAAGGAAGCCCTGTCCACTTTGTAATGAGTGATACAGGTATGTGTCTTAGACCAAGTGGCAGCTGTACATATATTGTCCAGAGCCAATCGAGCCACATAGGCAGAAGAAGTAGAAACAGCCCTAGGGGAGTGCACCTTCACACCATGCTCTAATGTTTGGTTCGCTGAAGAGTATATAAATTTAATGCAGTCAGTTAACCATTTTCAAAGGGTAACTTTAGAGACTGGTAGTCCTTTCTTAGTGTCAGCATGAGATACAAAGAGTTGGTCAGATCTTCTGTATTCCTTGGTCCTGTCCAAGTAAAAATCTCATTTGTCTGTGGACATCAAGTTTATGCAACATGCACTCCAACCTATTAGAATGATTACTGAAAAATGTTGGAAGTTCAATAGTTTGATTCAGGTTAGTCTCGGAACACACCTTTGGCAGGAATGAAGGATTAGTCCTCAGTGATACTGCAAGAAGTTCAGAATCAGGGGTGTAGGTGGGAAGGCATACAGGAGTCCCGGGGGCCACATGTATGAGCGAGCCCCTTGGGCTGCCCCCCGGAGGGGGATTCAGGGCAAAGTAGCTTCTGCATTTGGCATTCATGGGGGATGCAAACAGGTCGCAGTAAGGCTGGTCCCATCTGTGGAAAATCATTTCCGCAACTTCGTCTTTGAGAGACCACTCGTGTGGTAACAGAATGGCTCTGCTCAATTTGTCCACTATCACATTGGATTTCCTCGGGATATGCGTTGCTATCAGAAAGCGCATGGTGGATACTGCCCACTGCCAAATTCTCAAGGCCTCTCGGCACAAGGGGTAAGACTTGGTTCTTCCCTGTTTGTTGATGTACCAGACCACAGACATATCCGTCTGTATCGCAATAGTCCTTAGATGCAGAGAGTCGTGGAAGTGCTGTAACGCCAAAAGCACTGCTCTCAGCTCCAGAACATTAATATGCAACTGTGACTCTGTCTCCGACCAGGTGCCTTGGGCTGTTCTTCCCTGAAAAAGCCCCCCCCCCCTATCAGAGAAGCATCCGTGGTCACCGTGGCCGACGGTGGGGGAGAAACAAATGGTTGACCCAATGTAACTTGTTGGTTGGTCAACCACCAGAGAAGATCCTTCTTGCAAGAGTCCAAAATCATGATTAGGAACGACATCGAAAGTTGTTAGTAAGACCACTGGGTGAAGAGTAACCATTGAAGAATCCTCATGTGCATACGACCCAGAGGAACTGCTATGAGCTAGCTGCCATGGTACCTAGTAGCTTCAGTACTTGATGGGCTGGTACTTTTCTTCTCTGCAAAATGTTCGAGACCTGGTTTTGCAGGGTGGTTATTCTGTCCAGGGGCAATTTTTCTGTGATGGTGGTTGTGTCTAGCTCTGCTCAGATAAATGATATATCCTGCGATGGTGACAATGCAGACTTTTTGAAATTGATAGTAATGCCTAACTGAGAGCAGAGATTGAGATTGTGTTCCCTGGACTGAATTAGATGATGCCTGGAGGCGGCGGTAAGGAGGCAGTCATCCAGCTATGGAAACACTCGGAATCCTAGATGCCTCACGTGAGCTGTAACTACTGCCACACATTTGGTAAACACTCTGAGGGCTGTTGTGAGTCCATAAGGCAGTGCTTGGAATTGGTAGTGACTGGCTCCTAGACTGAAACGCAGATTATCTCTGGATGGCCTGGCTATTTTATTATGGTAGTATACATCCTTGAGATCTATAGAGCACATCCAATCGCCCACTCTGAGGAATGGGAGAATAGACTGAAGTGTGACCATCCAGAACTTCTCCTTCTTTGCAAATGTGTTGAGTCTGCTGAGATCCAAAATGGATAGACAGTCCCCTGTCTTCTTTGGAACTAAAAAGAATCTGGAGTAAGTTCTGGATCCTATCTGGTTTGCTGGGACTGGCTGGATGACTCTTTTTCTTGCAGCCTCTGGATTTCTATGGCTGCTTGATTCCTGAGACTGGGTGGAACATCTGGGATTTTTTTTCCCAACAGGTGGGTTTTCTAAAAAGGGAATGATGTAACCTCTGGTAATGATGCTTTGTACCCAAGAATCTGTTGTAATTCCTAGCCAAAAATCCAGATACAAAGCCAAGCGACCCCGACCGCCTCCAGAGTATGACAGCTGGGCCTCCTTTCAGGAGCACTGATAGGGCTTGACAAGGAACTGATCCCTGCCACCTTGGTTCTGCGACACTCTCTTCTGCTGGGGTGGAGTCTTCCATTATTACCCCCTCCTCTGCCCCTGGGGGGGGGGTTCACTACATGTGTTCTGGAAAGATCCTTGGGACTTTCGGAACCACATTTTTTCACCTTTCTACCCTTTGGGGTATGGTCTCATAGGGGTGGAAAAACAGACTCCTACGGCAGATAGAGTCTTTCCCTCCTGTTCACACCTAGTGAGAGTCTCCTTGACTTTGGGCCCAAAAAGAGAAGAGCCATTGAATGGGGTGTTGACAAAGGAAGACTTGAAGGCTTCCACAAAGGAGCATAAGTGCATCCAGGACCGTCTCCGCAGAGCTATTGCTGAACCCGCTGAACGACTCGAACCATCGGCTATATAGGAAATGAGCCACATGAACGAGTTCGCTATGGAGTTAAGGGTATTAAGTTGGGCTGTAACCTTCTCAGAGACAGCTCATTCTGTATTACCCTGCATAGTATCTCCAAGCTCTATTAAGAGATCTCTTTGAAGACAGGTAAAATGAGTCAAGTAGTTAAGCAATCCCACAGCAAAGGTCGCAGAACTAAAGATGCATTTCCCGTATCTGTCCATCATCCTGGAATCCCTATTAGGAGGATGGACAGTAGAAGAGGTTTCTGACATCTTTTTCTTGGTGGCCGCCGCCACTACCATGGCATCAACCGGGACTCCCTTAGTGAAGAACATCTTGTCTTGGGGGGAGGTGATAAACTTGCTGGGCCTCCGAGGGATCGGTTCCATAGAATCAGGAGACTCCCCACACCCTTCGTGCAACCAATTCCATTAGTTCACCGAAGGGCGGAGTCACCTAAGAGGTGGAAGGTTGAGACCCAAAGGCCTTCAGGAGCACCAACTCATCCTCAGTAGGGCTAACAGACTGCCAGTCACCCCTCTGCTTCAGGAGTTCCAGGATATCATCAAATGAGATATCCTTCGAGGGGGACTCTGGGACCCTTCCGATTTCTCCAAGTCAGTGTCTGATGTCAAAGACTCCTGCGGGGAATCTAAATGCCTCCTCTTACAAAATCTCTTTCTGGGAACCTCATCAGTGGGGCTTCTGGTGAGGTCTCGGTAGAGCAAGGGTCACCCGATGGGGTTACCTGAGGCTCCGGGTCTTGAAGCTTCACAAGGACCTGTGATGTAGAGGCAGAAAATGGCACTTTTGGGGAGGAGGAGGAGGGACCTGATGACGTGTGTGTCTTGGATGACATAACCCTTCTCATAGCATTGAAAGCACCACTGCTTTGACCTGAAGAAGCCGCCAGTTCCAAAGAAGACAGCAACTTCCCCGGCGCCGAGACAGTGGGCTCTAAACCAGAGGACAGAGCCAAGCTCATCCATGTCGAAGCCCCAAGAGGAAGGGTCGGAATCGATGCATCGTTTCTACCCCCCCCCGGAACTGATGAGAGAGTGTCGGCTCCCCAGACTCTTCCAATGGAACCGAAGAAGTCAGGGTTGACAGAGCCAAGGGCACTGGAGCAGGCTTCTGCTTCGAAGGCTCCACAAACATCAGATCCTCCTCCCCTGGCTCCGAAGGCCCTGCTAGGCTTGAAGGAGGAGAAGTCACAGCAGATGGAATGGTCGTAGGCCCCGAGGTCAGTTGGGTCGAGGCCGATAACAATTCAGCAAGTGCTGGGTTCTCGAGGAGCCTCTACACCATCTGGTCCACATCCACATCACAGAGGGTCATCGAAGAATGAGTTGAAGGAATTGAAGATGCCACTGACTGAAGGATAGGTGACCTCAAGTTTTCGGAGACCGGCTCTGAAACACTTGCTCAGTGCACGGCTCCGAAGATTGCGGAGCCGGCGACTGCACCTTAACAGTAAGGCTTGGAGCCGATGACTTGGGCTCTGAAGATGCCTTAGAAGACTTCGACCCCTTCAAAGACTTTGAGGTCTGGTCAGCCTTGTCCAAGGACTCCTGGAAATCTGGCTTCAATAAGCCTCTATCTACCAGCTTCCTTTGTCTCTCCAGTAAAACGCTACTACTGAAGAAATGGCAGATAGAGCAATCCTCCTGGAGGTGAACAGGCCCCAAGCAATAAACACAATTCACATGGGCGTCCATAATGGACACCTTCTGCCCGCATTTTGGACACTTTTTGAAACCAGATTTCTGCTTTTCTTTATGGTCAGACATCATAAACAATAATAATCCTCCTCTTAACACTATGGAAGAAAAAAAGTTTACTGCAAGTCTAATTTCCAGAACAGTTCTGAGTTGTCAGATCCTTGAACAACTAATAATCCAATAAGAGTATATATTCCAAAGAAGGTATGAAGCTTTCCAGAAATTTCAAGCTCCACCGCCAACTCAGTACAACACAAACGTGAGTCAGCAAAACCCAACTGTAACTTTACTGTTAACTGTCGCAATTGTGGTGCAAATAATGAGTTTAAAGAGAAAAGTGTTTAGCATATGGTCAGCAATGTCACAAGTGCAAAAATGTGGAACCATTTACAAACATTTTGCAAATCAAGTAAGCATCACACATTTGTAAAGAAAAGTTGCACAAAAAAGCAAGTTGATCAAACAGAGCCAAAATATTCAGCTTTCTATGCAGATGGTGTATCAGTGCTTGGAGAAAGAGTTGATGCAGTAAACTTATTAACAACGAGTGAAGTGTTTTGTACAGTTCGGATTAATGGAAGCTCCACAGAGCTAAAAGTAGCCACTGGGTCAAGTGTAATGATATATCAGCAGACACATTTGCAAAAGTGAGAATGAACGAACAACTCAATGTAACTAGCAGTGCAAGACTTGTTGCTTATGGAGGTGAAGAAATTGAAACCTAAGGTTCTGTAATACTTTAATGTTATTTGGCCAAGAACTGTTACAACTTGTTATTCTACATAGTCCAACGATCAGTTCAGTCTTTACTGGGTCTCAAAGATAGTTTAAGAATGAATCTGCTTACCTTTACTAAAGAAGTTCATCATGTGAGTAAAGTTCCGTGTTCCAAAATTTCCGAAGCCATTTTCTCAAGAGTATGCTGATGTTTTCGATGACAAACTGGGCAAACTTCCAGTTGTGTATTCCATGAATTTAGACCCTGAGATCACTCCAGTAGACAGACCAGCAAGAAGAGTTCTGATAGCAATGCAAAATACAGTTAAATCTTAGTTAGATAAGATGGTGCAGCAAGGTGTGATTTCTCCAGTCACAGAACCAAAAGAATGGATGCCTTCCATGGCAGCCGCTCATTAAAAAAAGGCTCAGATGAAATCAGAATTTGCATTGATCCTAGATATTTGAACAAAGCATTAAAAAGACCATACCATCCAATGCACACAGTTGAAGAAGTTGCAGCTCTAATACTGAATACCACTGTATTTTCTGTTTTGGATACAGAAAGTTCATTTTGGCAAGTGATGCTTGACCGCAAATCCTCATTTCTAACTACTTTTAGTACTCCATTTGGCAGATACAGATTCTTAAGGATGCCATTTGGAATAAATTCTGCAAATGAAGTCTTTCAGCGTGCAATGAAACACATTTTTTCAGGTTATCCTTGTGCCATAATAGTAGACGATCTATTAGCTGGAGGCAATGGTGAAGCAGAGCAAGACAGAAACCTCAAGAAAGTTCTAGACAGAGCACGTGAAGTAAACGTAAAGCTCAACCCTCTGAAGTGCAAATGCAGACTCACAGAAGTTATGTACATAGGACATTTGTTTTCAAATACAGACTTGAGACCTGACCCGACCAAACAAACAGCTATCCTAGAGATGTCAGCACCAGACAATGTGCAAAGTTTACAGCGTTTTCTGGGCAGGGTCAACCAGGCAAATTTATACCAGACTTCAGTGAGTTGACAGCACCTTTGAGAGAGCTAACATGCAAAAACGTTGTATTGTCATGGTTGGATCATCATCAGAAGGCATTTGATGACAGTAAGCAGAAAATTGCCACTCCACCTATGTGAAGATACTGTGATGTGAATAAACCAGTTGTCCTTTCCTGTGACGCTTCAAAATTTGATCTTGGCGCAGTTATTCTTCAAGAAGGCAGACAAGTAGCCTATGCATCTAGGACACTAACTCAAACTGAGATGCATTATGCTCAAATTGAGAAAGAACTTTTGGCGATGAGCATGTTTCAAGTTTCACGATTACATTTATGGTTGAGATATCCAGATTGAAACTGATCCTCAACCTCTAGTTACTATTCTAAAGAAGTCTATGCATTCTGCTCCAGCAAGATTACAAAGAATGATGCTCAAGTTGCAAAAGTACAATTTCAAAATGGTCTACACTAAAGGTAAGTTGCTATATCTGACTGATACCTTATCTGATCGCCTAGAAGTACAACAGAACAGCTTGATGCAGAGAATTTTGACTTTGATGTAATGTCAGTACGTAATTTTTCCACCACTAGACTTGATGAATTGGGAGATCACACTAAGACTGATCCAATTTCATAAAAGCTTAATGACTACATCAATGTTGGATGGCTGTCAAAGCAATCCAGTGTTATCAACTGAGGTGCAAACGTATTTTCCTTACAGAGATGAATTGTTGATGGAAGATGGCATTATTTTCAAAGGTCCTTAAATTGTTGTTCCTGCTTCCTTACAGCAAGTATATATTCAGATTTTGTATCATGGTCACCCAGGTTTATCATCCACTAAGAGAAGGGCAAGAGAATTAGTATTTTGGCTTTCATCATCAAAAGACATCGATAGCATTCTTTCTTCTTGTTCAGTATGTAATAGTACCAGATCATATTTGCAAAGAAATACACTTCAGCTAAGTCCAATTCCTGAACTACCTAAAGTCTACAGTAGCAACTGATATTCTTGAATGGTACAATCAACACTATTTGGTTTTGGTAGACTCTTATTCAAACTGGTTTGAAATAGATCTGCTACTAAACTTAACTTCGACAGCTGTTATTACTAAGTTGAAACGTCATTTCTCAGTCCATGGTAGACCACACAAACTTTTTTCTAACAATGGTACTTAATTCACTAGCCAGTTGTTTCAGAAATTTGAAAAAGAATGGGACTTTGTACATGTCACTAGTAGTCCTGAATATCCTCAATCCAATGGTCTAGCTGAATGAGCAGGACAGATTGCAAAGCAATTATTTGTAAAGTCAAAGCATGACAATACCAATGTATTCTTGAATTTGCTTAATCTCAGAAACATACCTCGTGATGATATTCTTGACTCACCTGCTCAAAGACTACTTTCCAGACAAACTAGAACTACGGTACCTATTTCATCAAGTTTGTTGCAGCCTAAACCTAAGAACATAGGTTCTTAGGTTTAGTCATCCCCTTTGGCAAAAACAAAGTGCCCACAAATTACAACATAGGTGGTAATCCATTAAGTACAGAAGAAGTAATTAGGGACCTGGGGACCCAAGTTGATAGCAATCTCTCATTTGATAACCACGTGGCCAAAGTGGTTAGAAAAACATTTTATATAGCCCACCTAATCATGAAGGGATTCACATCTAGATCAGGGGAGGTCATCGTGCCTCTTTACTCATCCCTCATCAGGCCCATAATTGAGTACAATGCCCCTTTTGGGATGTACCTTACCAGACACCTGCAGCAACTGGAAAGACCCCAAAAGTACCTCACCAAGAGAATCAAGGGGCTCAAACAGATGCCGTATGCTGCCCGGTTAAAGAAACTCCAGCTCTACTCAATGGCATACCACCTGCTGAGAGGCGATCTGTGCCTGACGTATAAAGCCATGTCCAACCCGGAATTAATGGACATGCTGCACCTCAGAAAATCCAAATTCCATCGAGCTACTCGCTCGAGGGACTTAAACCTCAGCACTGAAATAAATAGGACATGCTAGAGGGACAGATTCATAACCCAGAGGGGCTCCCTTCACTCTGGAATAAAATCCCAGTCCAGGTTAGGCAGAGTCCCTCATTGACTCTCTTCAAGAGGAATCTTGATGAGTGGATGGGGGATCGTAGGTTTACCCCAGGTATCACTTCTGTGTCACTGTTAGACAGAGGCACAGTATACTAACCTCGAAAAAGGGCATAGCAAAATTAATTTAAAATGGGTGGCGAAAGCCATACACACTCTGGCTAGGCTTATAAATGCCCTAGGGCAGATAGCCTAGTATGAACCTATGAACAATAAAACTATTAAGGCTCAATTGTTTAAGAAGCATATTATCCAGAAATCTAGTTACGACAGATCAAGCAGATTATTTTGTTTAAGGGAAGAAGAGACAGTATGAATTCAGACAACAAAAGGTTTTCATCAAATAGGGTAGATTACATGCATCTGTGCTGAGCCGAGATCCTATTTGGTAAGCTCAGAAGGTGTGGAGTACAGGAGGAATCGCAGACATCTTCTTCCTGTACCAGAATCATCATCACTGTAATCACAATATTGTATCTGTGATGCAAACTCTAAATCAGTGACTGAGTTAGGCATTGTTTCTAAACCAGAATGTGTTCAAAAGTCTGATTCTGTTCCAGACAGTGATTCGAACATTCCACAGGTCAATCATTTTGCAGATACTGTCCCAGTTGCTACATCTAATTCCCAGTTTTATGTCACATGATATGGATGAGTTTCTAAGGCTAGTGTGAAAGGCTTGATTGCATATATATATATATATATATATATATATATATATATATATATATATATATGTGTGTGTGTGTGTGTGTGTACTTAGTATTGTATAATGCATGTCTACAGATTACCTGTGATTTCTGCATGCCAAATAATCTCATGACAAATTGCATGATCTATTTCTCAAAGAGGGAGGATGTAGATCAGAGTGCAACGTGTGTGTGTGTGCTATATCTTTAAGAAGCATGCAAGGCTGTGTGTGCGCAGACATGTGCAATCCCTACTGCCATTTTGTAGAAGCAGCCAGAGAGTGAGCATGTATAATCGCAGTTGTTAGTGTCTATATAAGTTACTTAAGTCATAGTATAGTGACAATATGGAACACAGTTAGGGGAATCAGGATGAGGAAAGACATAATGATTTTATGTCAATGACAATGTATGCATTTCAAAACAAGTTGTTAGAGGCAGAGAAGGTCAGAAGGTATAATAAGGAGTGAAAGACTTAAGGAAGGGACAAGATAAGTGAAAAGATGTGAGTGAAAGTCAAGAAATTACATGCACAGTGCAAAGAAGAAGTCACGTGAATAGGGAATGTTGTCGCATATTTTTTGGGGTGCCTGGAATACTTTTAACAAAAGTCTGGATATTGAAGATTCTGTGCTAGAGGGAGATAAAGCTGCAGGGGTAAAGGAGCTGAAAGCTACTCAAGGTAAGAAAAAAGTATCACCCATGGCTCCAGCCCCTATACTAGTAAGAGTACAAATGAACCTCGAATGAGGAAAGACAACAGATTTCATGTCAACAACAATGAATGCATTTGGAAGCAAGTTTCTGGAGGCAAAGAATGTTATAAGTCATAAGGAGGAGTGAAACGACTAAGGAAAGGACAATGTAAGTGAAAAGATGGAAGTGAAAGTGTAGAAAATATGGATGCAGTGCAAAGAAGTCACACTGATTGCGAGTGTGATGGCATTTTTGGGGGGGAGGCTGGAATACTGTTAATGAGAATGTGTATGATGAGAATTTGGTGAGAGGGGAAAATAAAGTTGCAAGGGTAAGGGAGGTGAGAGTTAATCAAACTGAGGAAAAAATCCACTATACTAGTAAGAGTAGATATGGGAGGTGAGAGTTAATCAAACTGAGGAAAAAAATCCACTATACTAGTAAGAGTAGATATGAACAATTTAATTATTTCTTGGAATGCCCTCATGAAAATCAGACAATGAATAAAAAGGGATACTAAATGACAAACGCACTAACAGTATGTAGATATCACTGAGTGTGCAGTAGGGAGGGGTTGGGGGAAGGAGAGGATGTATTACGATACACCACCTTTCAGAATCTCTGATGCAAAAGACGCTCTGAATCTCAAGTGAAGCACATCTTGCACTGTTTGATGAAAATATGGATAGCAGATTGAGTCACAGCAAGAGAGATTTTATTGAAGGGAACTTGACACAGCACTGAAGGTAGAAACAATGGTAGAATGTACCGTAGAAGCAGAGCGTAATATTGTGGCATACTATCCAGTCACTTGAATAGGTTCTAGTCCCCTTCCTGATTTCAGGCAACAGAAACAAAAAAACTCATCACCCTTTCTAGGGGAAACGTGTTCTGTTAGTACAGTAAATCAAGTGACTATACAGTGGATATAAAAAGTTTACACACCCCTGTTAAAATGGCAGGTTTTTGTGATATAAAAAATTAGATCACAATAAATCATTTCAAAACATTTCCCACCTTTAATTTGACATATAACCTGTACAATTCAATTGAAAAACAAACAAATCTGTTGGGGGAAAAATATAAAAAATGTACAACCCACTGGTTGCATAAGTGTGCACATCCTTAAACTAATACTTTATTGTGTGTGCACACCTTTAAACTAATACTTTGTTGAATCACCTTTTGATATAATTACAACATTTAGTCTTCTTGGGTAGGAATCCTTCAGCATGGCACATCTTGACTTTTCAATATTTGCCCACACTTCCTTGCAAAACTGCTCCAAATCTGTCAGATTGTGAGGGCTTCTCTTGTGCACAGCCCTCTTCAGGTCACCTCGCAGATTTTCTATTGGATTTAGGTCTGTGCTCTGGCTGGGCCATTCTAAAACCTTCATTTTCTTCTAGTGAAGCCATTCTTTTGTTGATTTGGATGTATGCTTGGGGTCATTCTTGTCTTGAAAGGTGAAATTCCTCTTCATCTTCAGCTTCAGCTTTCTAGCAGATGCCTGAAGGATTTGGGCCATAAGTGAGTGGTATTTGGAACTGTTCATAATTCCCTCCACCTTGCCTAAAGCCCCAGTTCCAGCTAAAGAAAATCAACCCCAAAGCATGATACTGCCACCACCATGCTTCACTATGGGGATGGTGTTCTTTTGGTGATGCAAAGTGTTGTTTTTGCACCAAATATACCTTTTGAAATTGTGGCCAAAAAGTTCAACCTTGGTCTCATCAGACCAAAACACATTTTCCCACATGCTTTTGGGAGACTTGATGTATTGTTTTGCAAATTTTAGCTGGGCCTGGATGTTTTTCTGTGTAAGAAAAAGCTTCCTTCTTGCGACCCTGCCCATAGCCCAGGCATATGGAGAATACGGGAGGTTGTTGTCACATGTAGTACACTACCAGTACTTGCCAGAAAGTCCTGCAGCTCCTTCAGTGTTGCTGTAGGTCTCTTGGCAGCCTCCCTGACCAGTTTTCGTCTTGTCTTTTCATCAATTTTGGAGGGATGTCCAGTTCTTTGCAATGTCACTATTGTCCCATATTTTCTCTACTTTTTGATGACTGTCTTCACTGTGTTCCATGCTATATCCAATGCTGTGGAAGTATTTTTGCACCCTTCTCCTGACTGATACCTTTCAACAATGAGATCCCTTTGATAATTTGTAAGCTCTCTGCAAACCATGGTATTTGCTGTAGCAGGCAACTGAGTAAATGTCAGGAAAATCCTACTAGGACAGCTGAACTTTATTGGGGTTAATCAGAGTCTCTTTAATTGATGGCAGGTGTGTACCCAAGAAGACTGAATGCTGGAATTAAATCAAAAGGTGTTTCAACAAAGTATTAGTTTAAGGGTGTGCACACTTATGCAACCAGTGTATTGTACGTTTTTTATTTTTTATATTTTTTGCCCTAACATATTTGTTTGTTTTTCAATTGAATTCTACAGGTTATAGGTCACATTATTTTCACTGTATATAACCAAAGAGTGGAGGAGATGGTCACCAGAACTGGAGTATCCTGGGAAAGAAAATCAGAAGGTAATTATATTGATTTAGGCTAGCAGCTATATACCACCACAGAAATGATATCAGACTTATGCAGGCAAAGAAGCCCTATTTTTGTGGAAGTCCAAGTACATAAGGTGAATACTCACAGCAAGCAGCTTTTACAGTCATCTTACCAAATAAATAGCTAGGAAACACAGTTGTTTTTCCAGAAACAAAATTTAAAATCTTTTTGGCTCCAACAGCTGACAAATGGCTTGACCCTAGGTCATCTCATTGTTCACATGATCTACCAGGCCTGCCTTAGCCTCTCCCAGGATAACCCCAACCAATGTCTGGGGCCAGTGACAAGGCAGAGGATCCTGGAACAGCATCACACTGTTAACAGAAGTGTTGTTGTTCATTCTCTTTTTCACCACCAGTCATGCAAGCCCGTAATGTCCTTGGTACAGAATGCAAAGAGGCATTGTGATGTTATTGTCCTACCTTCACTGCAACTCAGCCACTGCACCTTCCTGTCTTAGACAATGTCCATCATACATACCCCAGCCTCCATTGAAGATCTGCCATCAGGTGCACCATGGGAGATAAGTAAGTTGAGGTGAGAGATGGCAGTCACGGTTTAATGAGGAAAAAAAAAAAAGCAAAGTGGTACACTTGGAATATGGCAAGTCATCACTGGAACGTGGTTTGTGATGGGGAGTAAAATTTATTACAGAATTATAATGAATGGTCAGACTATCCTGGTCTCTGGAACACTGAATAATTATAAGCAGCATGAAAAGCCAGTAACTAATGTTAAGAGGATGTGTATATGCAAGGGGATGGTATCTTATGACAGGTTTGTTTCAACAGATATGGCAGTGATTTGCAGGGGGACTATTGTGTACAGTCTACAAGGCTTTTCAAGGCAAGAACTACTTGCTTTGTATAAAAAATACAGATAAACCAATATATTTAAGAAGTTAGAAAGTAAAAAGTATGAAAGGTTAATATGTCTAGTTTTAGATTCACCTGATCCAAAGGCAAAGGGTGGTGGGCATAATATGGGTATAGTAGGCAGTGAGAAAGACATTTTAAAGAAAACAGCTTAAGGACTAGTCCTCACTTGGAATGACTGAGAAGAATTTCTTACACCTGCTATTAGTTGGGGATGCATAAGAGATTCAACATTGTGAACCCTCAATGTTGGAAAAACCCATGGTACACTTTACAGTTCAAGGACTACTTATGTGGACACAGCTTTTGTATCGAAGGCAACAGTTTCATGGAGGACATGATGAAGTACTTTTTTAAAGAAAGAGTGGTCATAATATGTAAGCATCAGTGGGCAGTACACCCTAAAACTACTTAGTCTGGCAGGATGTGGTATTAGGATGCAGATGGAAGGTGCTGCTGCAACATGCCAGCTGCAGTGCACAGACTGTGAACCTGAAAATCATTATACTTACTGCTGCCAGTGCTATATATGCAACTATGCATAATGAAAATGCAATGCACTGCTCTGGCAAGAATGCCTGTTTTTCCTCTCCTGAACCTTTGAAGATCAGATTATAAGTGAAACATAAAGACTTCAAAAGTAGATAACATAGATGTATAGAAATGTTTATCTGTCCTGAAGCTGTATTTCAAATACATCCTCAGATACTGAAGTGTTGTTTCAACAAAGCAATGTTTCTAAACAGTTTTTCCACATGGGTGTGTTCCTCTTCATAGCATAATGATCTCATCATTAGTGTGACGACGACTGAAAAGAGACAGCCTTGGAGAGCTCAGCTACATTCCAACACAGTTCAAACTGCCAGCACTGAATCTCCAAGTCAGACTTCAAATTATGTAAATTCTCCCAGAAGATAATTTCCAGCTCCTCAGATTTTATTACAAAACAGCCCCTCCCAGATCAATCCCTCATATGTGGCCAAATCCACTGCCTTTTTTCTAGCCTTAACTAATGGAGTGCAATTCCAATACAGCTACAAGTAACTCTGGTAAGCAACAAATGTAATCATTTCAAAAAATAAAAAATAAAATGGTTCTGGTTGGTTAAGCATATCAGCCTTTAAAGAACTCCAATTTCCCAGCAGTTAAGTATAACAGTTTAATTAAGCAGATGTGTGTTTCTACGTTTTAACAGATGAGCTAGTCTTCAGAGAAGAGTACTTAAAGACCCTTTCTGATGGCAACTGAACATATACTGGATGTTTTCCAAGGCTGAAGTCTTTTCTAGTAACAAAATTCTGCATAGTTACAACCCAAGCTGACAGCTGTGTTCCCTTTCACACTTCTCTACCCATAGCCTGACTCCAACAGCTATTAACACTGTTACCTGGTCAGACTAAGTTATGGTGACGTCAGAGACAGTAAAAGAGGGTCCCGTTCAGAAGATCAACTTTTCAGAAAGTCAAACTTCATACGGTTGAGACTATATGATCACATTTCCAAAAAATCAAAGCTTTTGTATGGAGATAGAGGTACAGTGGGGAACTGGGGAATTTACCCTTTTCCCCACAGCTGTTTGATCTCAGAGTTGAAATATACAATATACAAGTGGTGTGAGGGAGCAAAAAATCTAGATTTTTGTTGTTTCGTGTCATTTTACTTTTCGAAAAGTCAATCATATAGTCTCGATCATATGAAGTTCGACTTTCTTAAAAGTTGATGTTTTGATGTAGATCCGTATAAGAACAGTGCTGGTCTTCTCTGGTATATTTAGTTAACTGATGTTAATTTATAGGCACTGAAAATGCAAGCATTCCTTCTCCTGAAAATGTCAACTCTCACTAATGAAATAGGTACAAATACTAATAATAAAAAGACAAAATACGTGCTAGTCAACTACATGTCATTTTAAACATCCTCTCGGTTTCTTACTGCAAGAAAGGATGCCTCACTTTGTACATCAACACAGATCTTTATGCAACTTGTTCAAGAAAATCTTTTAAGAAAATCTTGTGCCTCTGCTTTAATAGAACAAGTTGCATAAATATGTGTAATGCTTCTAATTAAACAGTATTTTACAAAAAAAGAGCCCCTTTAATGTCCATCACTGTTTTCAGGCAAGAAATCTTAGTTACTGTGAGCAGTCCAGTAATTCAATCACCACACGAAGGGATGCAAAAATATAAAGTTTAATGAGGTAAGCGCTTTCACTACAACTGTAGCTTCATCAGACCATTGATAACAAATGCCAAAAAATATTTAAACAAACAGTGACGTCAGAAAGCAGTGACCATTCAGCATTCACATAAAACAACACACCTTCTTAAACTTACAGTACTATATAAATTCTATAAAAAACTTAAAAACTTTCAGCTCACATAAAAACATTCAATAAAAATGCAGTTTATAAAATATTATATAAAACACTGAAACTAAGGGGGCAGCTTCCTAGTCCTTAAAATGGGCTTCAAAGACACTTTGCCATTTAAACCAGGAAAAGTGTCAGCTTTAAACCAAATTATCCAGCGTAACTCTGCACACTCTGTTCTAGATTTCAAGTCCCCCCTCTTGCAGTAATAGTCATAACCTCTAAGACTGTAAACTTAAACTTATGTTCTGAACCTTTTCTGATAACATGTTTTGCTAACGCACTGCATTCATCCAGTTTCCTAATGTAATTAACATGCTTGAGTATCCTCATCTTAAAACTACGATTTGTTTTACCAGCATAGTAAGTTTGACAGACGGAGCACTCAGCATAATAAATCACATGTTCAGTTTTACAGTCTGCAATACGACCTTTGGTTATAGGACAAGCAATTTAACTGCTAGTCCATACATATAAATAGGCTGAACAGCCTCTACATGGAAAGATACTTATACATTGTGAGGTAATAACATTACTTTTTCTTCTACAATTCTTATAGCACAGCTGATGCTTAAGAGATTTGTTATTCCTAAACACAAACTTCGGTCTAGGACCTACCATCTGACTAACCTCTTCATTGGCTTGCAACACCGGCCAATGTATCTTAATAATATTACAGATGTCTGTTGTACCACTAGAATATGTAAAAACTAACCGTAAGTCATCTTGACGTTGTCTAGCAGGACCAACATCTGAGCTAACATCATGTGCACCAAAGTAAGGTTTAGCCACAATATCTATGAGACAACAGAAACTCACTCATCCTTTTAACATCAGATGTAGAATAGCCTCAAGAGACTAGCCATTTTTCACCTGCAATACAGCTTGTCTAGCTAATAAATCATTTCTATGTAAACGCATCTCTCTCAACAACTGTCCCTTAACAATATTCCTGGTGACGTGTCTTGGATGCATACTAGATTTATGCAATATATTATTTCTTTTACATTGTTTCCTAAACACCTTACTTTCAAAACCTTACTGATGGTGACATCTAGAAAATCTATAGAAGAAAAGGAGTAAGTACACTTAAATTCCAAAAAAGACATGCTGTGCAAATATTGCAAACACTTAAAACTATCTGCAGTACCTTTCCATAAAATAAATATATTGTCAACAAAATGTCTATAAAAAACTAAGCTGTCCAAAAATAAATTATTATTCTGTACAAACTCCCACTGAACAAGGACGGCATTTGCATAAGAATTAGCACATGCCATCCCCATCGCAACACCGACTTTTTGCAGATAATAATCATCTTGAAATATAAAAACATTATTTTCTAGTATCAGCTCCAATAAAGAGCAAATCAACATCACCCTATTGTTGCTCATCCCACTCAACCTTGTAAGAAACATCCTAACACTCTCAACTCCAATATCATTGGGAATTACTGTAAATAACGAGTTGGTATCCAGGGTAACTAAAAGCAATTCAGATAAATCATTACGTTCATTTTGCCATGGATATAAATCATACAAAAAAATTTGTCTCTCTAAGCACAGTAGGTATGTCATTGAGAAGAGGCCACAACGATTTTTCACCAAAAATTAACAGCGGTTCTGTAATCCAGCCTTGGCTGGAGACTATCGGTCACATAGGGGGGTTATATATACATTCTTATTTATCTTTGGAAACCCGTACATAAGGGGGACCAAAGGATGTTCAACCAAGAAATAATCATATAGTTCCTTATTAATAAGGTCTGCCTTTAAATGATCATAAATATAAAATTAAAGTTTCCTCATTATGCCATTAATTTGGTACTTGTACATCTCTAAATAGGTGGAATAGTCATTAAGCATAGCATGCATTTGTCTAACATAATCAATACAATTTAAAACAACAATACCACCACCTTTGTCTGCAGGTCTTATTTCCAGTAAATCAGATTCTCGTAGAGCTTTAATAGCTAAAATCTCATCATACGTCAGGCTGTAATATGAACACTTAAAATCATAAGACAGGATCTGCAGTAATTCATTCTCATAAAAAGTTACAAAAGTGTTCAATGTGGGGTGTATGTCCAGTACAAAGGAACTAGGGTATCTTAATTATATCTTGCATTAATTTTGTACATTTAATACACTCAATGCTTTCACACAAAGACTACACAGTGGCTATAAAAATTTACAGCAACAGACCATTTTCAGTGCATGTATTGGAATATGCCAGTCATATTTGCAAGCTGTATGAGTATGTAGGAGGATGAATCACCAGCCATCCCTCTTCCCTCATAGAGACAGCACAGGATTTATCATGGCATAAATTACCTAGGATGTAGGACAGGGATAAAAGAGTACTTGCCTCACGTGATTTTACCAGCAACTTGGGTAGAATGTGAGCAATACATACGCCAACAGTTGCTAATGTAACTGGCAGAGCATGTACACACATAGATGGAGACTTCATTGCTTCACACACTTCATATTCTTGAACCATGATTCAGAATGTTTAAGCTTTCAAATAAAACCTTACACTGTCTACCAGATGGTGCCCACAATCTTCTCTTCCCCCCTCAAAAAAGAGAAATGATTCAGAATGTTTAAGCTTTCAAATAAAACCTTACACTGTCTACCAGATGGTGCCCACAATCTTCTCTTCCCCCCTCAAAAAAGAGAAATCAAAGTTATGCACTCACCATAACTATGCATCTGTATTGTCCATTTTCATTCTTCCTCAAAGTATGGGTACTGGATCTGACTTGGACGCATATCTCAGACTTCTAGACTTAACTGACAAGCTCCTCCCTCTACCCATAATGCCCCAGCTAGCCTACGATACCTCAGGTTTGCTGCTTTATATACAAGATAGATTAGGAAGGAGAAAGTAAAAGTAAGCAGGGCTCAAACCTGGAACTAAAAGTTTCCAAAAAGTCCAAGAGATCACTCCAGAAGGTAATAGGAAGGGGAAAGGAGGGTGGGAGTTGAAGAATGAAAATGGACAACACAGATGTATAGTTATGGTGACTACATAACTTTATATCTGATGTTGTCCTTTTCATTCTTGTTCAACGTGTGGGACAAAGTCACCAGCTATGTGAATCTTGGGTGGCCCTCATGAAAGGATATTCCAGAGAACTGTCAAACCAAAAGCAGTTCTGCTTCTAGAAGTCAAATCTAGTTTGTAATGAGCAATAAGGGCATTAGCATTAGACCAAGTAGCTAAATATCATCAATGAAGTTCTAGACCAGAAGGCAGAAGAAGTAGCCAAGGATCTGGTTGAATGTGCCTTAGGAGGCTTTGACAGGGTACCTTGCTGAGTATATACAAAGGAAATACAATCGGTAATCCATTTGGCAAGGGTAACTTTAGAAACTGGTGATCTAAGTCTGTTCAGTGAGAATGAAACAACTGGTCTATTTTCCTGAAATCCTTTGTCCTGTGTAAACCAAAACATAGTTGTCCCTGTATATCTAAAAGATGTAGCACATTTTCTCCCTTATTTGAAAAAATAGGGAAAAAGACTGGCAGGTGAATTGCTGGACAGATATTTAATTCAGAGGCTACTTTTGGTAGGAAAGTTGGATTGGTTTGTAAAGTAACTCTGTCTTTATGAAGAACAACATAAAGTGATTTGGATGATAAGAGCCTGGAATTCAGAAATTCTCCTTGCCAATGTAATAGCTTTCAGAAATGCTGTTTCCAAGACAAAAATTTTATATCAGTTTTGGCTGAAGGTTCAAAAGGTTGTTGTGTCAACCCCTGAAGTACGACTGTCAAATCCCAAGGAGGTGACAAATCTTTCACTGGAGGCCTGAGTACGAAGGTGCCCTTTAGGAAAGCCTTGCACAACTTGGAAGAAGCTTTCTCTCCTGAATGAAAATTCAATACGGCCACTAATTTTACTATGACTGTGGAAAAACTAGCACCTATCTGAAAAAGAGAAGCTAAAAACTCCATTACCAAAGAAATAGGAGCAGCAGAAGGGTCAATTTCTTTTTTAAGGGCCCAAATTGAGAATCTTTTCCATTTACTCTTGTAAATCTTCCTAGTAGAAGCTTTCTGGGAAGATAAAAGTATAGGATGAACCAAGGTGAAAGGCTTGGGCTGTCTAGCTATTAATGGAATTGGAGAAACCATGCAGTTAGTTTGAGGCCTGGAATATCGGGATGCTTCATCCCCGACGGACGCAAGAGAAGGTCTGGACTGGGGGTCTAGTATCCATGGAGGATAATGAAGATAAGACCAAAGGAAGGGGAACCACACCGGACGAGGCCAAAAGGGAGCAATGAGGATAACTGAGCTTTTCTAATGACTGGCTTTCTGTAAGAATTTTGGAATCAGAGGTACTGGAGGATATGCGTAAATGAGACCACAGGGCCAAACGTGGACTAGAGCATCTCTTAGTGACTCCCCCCTGAGGGGGGATTAGGGAAAAATATCTGCTGCACTTCTTGTTGTGGGGAGATGCAAACAGATTGCAGAAAGGCTGGCCCCAGAGAGGGAAAATCTTCTCTGCCATGGATTGATTTACAGCCCACTGGTTAGGCTTTAGAAAGGACCTGCCGAGTTTGTCCAGTAGTACGTTGGACCTCTCCAGAGTATGTGTTGCCACTAGATAGCTGTTGGAGGAGATCGTCCACTGCCACACTCTCATAGCTTCTCAACAGAGGGGGTAAGATTGGGTTCTCCCTTATTTGTTGATGTACCAGACCATGAACAAGTTGTCAGTTTGGACTGCAATAGTCCCCAGAGGGAGAACATCTTGAAACACTTGCAACAGTAGTAGGACTGCTCTCATCTCTAGGATACTGACGTGTGAATTGGTCTCTTGAAGGGATCACATGCCTTGGACCATCCTTCCTAAGAAATCCCCCCCCCCCCCAAGCTGGGAGGCATCCGTGGTCCCAGTGGCCACTGAAAGAGACAGCCTAGGTAAATGTTGTCCAACTGAATCCACCAATGAAGATGGTTTCTGCAAATCTGAACGAGCTTGACTGGGAAGGATAGAGGATTCTGCAGAACTGACCACAATGAACAGCAAGAGTCCATTGGAGAACACACATATAGAAACATGCTAAAGGAATTAAGACTGTAGCTGCTGCCACTGAACCTACAGCCTGAAGAATAAGTCTGGTTGGGATAACAGGATGAACAAGGATTTGCAGAACCTGAAACTTGACTGCACCTATATTATAAGCAGGCAGAGAAGCAATCTGACTTTCTGCGTTCATCTGGGTACCAATGAATTCCAGGCTCTGAGCCGGTTGTAGTTTTTATTTGGAGATGTTGACTGTAATGCTTAGTGCTTGACAAAGCTGGAGCAAATACTCCCTAGACTGTTCTAGGAGATGCTTTGTTGGGACGGTGAGAAGCCAGTCATCTAAATATAGAAACATGTGGAATCCTAGCAGTCTCAGGTGAGCTGTTACCACTGCCATACAGTTGATAAATACCCTGGGGACTGTAATGAAACCAAATGGCGGGGATCTTAACTGAAAGTGGCCGTCTCCCAACCAAACATGCAGATGTCTTCGGGAGCATCTGTTCATCTTGATGTGATGGTACGTACCCTGAAGATCAACTGAGCACATCTAACCATCCTTGTGCAAAAAGGGCAGAATGGACTGAACCGTAACCATTTGGAACTTTGATTTCTCTACAAACTGGTATAGATTGCTTAGACCCAAAACTGATCTCAGGTCCCCTTGTCTTCTTTAGCACTAAAAAGAACCTTGAGTAAGTTCTGAATCCTCTTTGGTCTGGCGGGACCTTCTGGATGACTCTTTTGTCCAGCAGCTTCTGAATCTCTTGAGCTGCAGCTTCTCTCTGACTGGGTGAGATGCCGGGAAGTTTTCTTCTTTTGGATGGGGGCGTCTGAAAAAATGGTATGAAATAACTTCTGGACATTATTTTTAACACCCAAGAATCTTTGTTATATTATAAGAGCCCAGGCATTTGTATACAAGGACAAGGGGCCCCCCGACTGCTTCCAGAGGTGAGCAGTTGGGCAACCCTTCAGGAACAATGAAAAGGTCTATCCAGAAAAGAATCTCGGAAACCCTGGTTTTGTACCGCTCCACCACGAAGAAGGCATCTTCCATTCACCCTTGCCTTCTGACCCTAAAGGAGTTGTCCCCTCATGAGTCCTGAATAGAACCCTGGGATTTCTGGAACCACATTTTCTTGTCCCTTATTTAATTCCAGCTGAAGGCTCACTGAGGGGTAGAAAAGCAAATCCTTATGGTAGACAGGGTCTTTCTTTCCTGCTCTCTACGGGAGAGTGTTTTCTTAACAGAAGGGCCAAATAAGGATGTTCCACCAAAAGGAGTACTGATGAAAGAAGACTTGAAAGGTTCTGCAAAATTGCATAACTGCATCCAGTCATGTCTCCTTATGGGAATACCTGAACCAGCAGCCCGTGAGGTGCCCTCTGCAGCATGAGATATCAACCTCATTGATGCACTAGGAAATGGATAGTAGAGTGGCCAGTTGTGAGGATGATCTTTTATAGTCCTCCACAGACACTGGACTCTGAGAGGGACTTGGACGCTCTTTGGTCAAATCTCTCTGCAGCCTTGTAAAGTGCGGCAAATAATTCAGAGACCTCAAGACAAAGGTTGCTGAAGCAAATATGCCCTTTCCAAATCTGTCCAACGCCCTTTGCTCAAATGGAGTATTGTCTTTGGTGGTGCCAAAATCTTGTCTGGATGAAGGAGGATTGATTTTACAGAGTCCAGTTCCTTCCATGCCCAGCAAGAGACTAGGTCAATAAGTTCATTGCTGGGGGAGTCACCCAAGACACAGATGGGCCAGAACCAAACATTTTCCAAAAATACTGACTCCTCGTTTTACATGGATGGGAAGCCCATTCTGTAGTAAAGGTATCCTTTGGGACACCTATCTGTCTCTCCAGCATGTTCTGTCTTTGTCACAAGCAAAGTTCAGATCTCTTGATCTAATGCTTCTGGTGCTGTTTGTTTTGTGTATGTGCAACAGATCAATTAGGGCTGGACCTGAAAAAGCTCTGTAAGTCAGGCAAAGATCCCCTCTCAGCAGTCTGTAGGCATCTGAATACACAGACTGAGACTGTAGGAGATCAGTGTAGGACTGTCATGACTTGTCTGTAGCCTGTGAGGCTATCCTAACTTTGTAGGTAGCCATGTTGGACTGAAATAGACCTCTTAGTTTCTTGTTTAGTTGTATACGAAAGCACTTGTCTTTAAGGGAGTTGCTCTTCCTGACTTTGGCCATGAATTTTCTTCTTTTTAGTATATACCCAGTTTAGGTGAGAATTCCACCTGTGGGGTTTGTTCTTAGTGTTTGTTTTGGGTTTATTTCCAATAAGTATGGCAGCCTCTATGCAGCCATTCATGTTTGTATAGATACTCAGTGAATACTTTTACATAGGTATTTGTATTGTTGGGGTTAGGAGGAGCCATGCATTTTGGCAAACTGTAACTTAACAGGATGTAGTCTGCCTCAGAATAGCTCATGTTTGTTGCCAGTTTAGCTGGGTTTTCTGGGTTGATTTTTACTTCAAAAGAGACAGCTCTGTGATCCGACCTTACTACCAAGGACATTACAACACTCTCCCATGTTAGAGAGTACCAGATCCAGTATGTTTGATCCTCTCTTTGAGGTGTGCACCATTAGGCCCAAAAGTGTTTGTGTTAACAAAGTCCAGTAAGCATTGTGCCTGTGAGTTTGAGGCAGTGTAAATTTCCCAGTCTATACAGGGGTAGTTAAAGGCACCCATAAATAGGGTGTTGGGTTGGATAGTTAAAGTCTCTAGTAGGTTTAAGTAAGAGTAGGAAGACTCTAAGGACATAGATGCTGACCTGTAGATAGTCATGATATGGTGTGGAATCTTATCTATGGTGACTGACACATTGTTGAGCTACATGGTATCATCCTGTTTAACCCACCTGGAGGTGCTAATGTATACTGACACCCCCCCACCTTTGCTCCCAATCTGTGCTACTTTTGGTCTAAATCTGTGGAAGTCACTGTAGCCTTACACTTTCGGAGTACTTTCTACAGCTTTATACCAAGTCTCTGTCACAGCACCAATGTCTACATTCTCCAGCGTAAGGTGGGCTTGAAGGATGTGGAGTTTTTTTGTTTGGGTTCCTACCATTGGGCAGTAACACCTTAAAGCTGCCTGGAGACTTTTTCACTATGTTGTTAGCTTTGTCTTTTTGGCATTACCTAAAATAGGCTCTAATGGGGTGGATAACATTTTAGCCAATATCTGAAAGCTAAGATGAGACAGATGCAGCCCATCCTTGCTAAAGCAATGTGGTCTGCTGACCATGTCTCCCCATGCTGATAGATACTGGATCCCCCTGGACTGACAACAGAATCTAAGCCAATTATTAAAATCCATCATTTTACGTTTAAACGGTGGCATTATCCTTGGTGAAGGTAGAATGCTGCTCAGTGCAAGGCTTGTACCCGTCAATGACACATACCCCAAGAGAACCATTATGTATCTTTTCATATAGTCAAGTGAGGTATGTCTCAGGTCATTTACATCCACACAGACTAAGATAAAATCATACTGATACCTGGGGTACAGTGACCTATGTGCATGATATTGCAAATCCTGGCAACAGGATACAGGTAACTAACCGTTATCTTCTCATTGTCTAACCTGGTGAGTGGGGCATCTGTGTGTTTCACAATGGATTCCCCCAATGACAAGAGTATTAGGTAAAGTATATGCTTGCCTTACGGGTTTTGCTCAAGGGAGTGGGCTTGTGTGAAATGTTTAGTGTTGCTTTTGGTGTGTGTGCTTTAGTGGTTGCTGAGAAACAGTGCTACTATAAGGTGGCTTTGGAGATCTTTTGAGATTTAGGAAGGTTTCTTTTTAGCATAAGAGAATCTGTGTGTGTGTGTGTGTGTGTGTGTGTGTGTGTGTGCATGTATAATGAAGTATGGGTATTCTTAACCTCATTGGTATGCGAGATTTCAGACTCCAAGGAAACTGTATATTTACATCTCTCACATACTTTATTTTCTTTAATGATTATCTGGTTGTCTGAGAACATAAAACAATTGCTACATTGCCTTAGGATGCCCAGATCTACAAAGCTGGTCACAGAGACATCTGGAAAATGCATACCCATGTTGTCTAGTCCTGTTGTAGGGTGGTCTGTTTAGGGTTAAGGATTTGGTGCTAACAGGGTTCTCTTAGGGTAGTTACTGGAGTTAAGGGTGAGGTGCTATAAAGTGCTAGGATATGGTAGTGCTATCCAATATGCAAGCTATCTGCTCTAAGCGTAACTCTGCGCAATGCCACCCTGTTGAACAGGTTTCAGACCTAATCCTAACTTTACAGGGAAATTTTACTACATAGGTGTTTGCTACTATACAGGGCATTGCTTACTGCCACTGCATAGTGGGCAGCTCTGCGCAAACTTGCCTGACTTACAAAAAAAAAGCTTGAAAAATAACTTGTGCGCCTTCTAACCAATATACAACCACATTTTGAGCTCCCTGGAGGGCTTCCCAACTCAGAGAAACCAGGTAAACACCTTCCGCCACAATGATTCTGAAATTTCTTAACGTAGAAGTACAGCAACGTAGCTCTCAAATGCTAATTAAAATCAAACTAACAAACAACTAAGTCCCTAACTAATTCACCCTTGTGCAAGGTGATTTGAAGGCAAACAGAACTAGAAAACACAACAAATGGAAAATTTACTATTTCTGCCAGAAAATTAAATAAATGCTTTAAAAAAACGATCAAGAACAGAAGCAATCACAGTACAAATCAAGTAAAAGTGCAGTAAATTAATAAAATACTCTTACCTTAGCTCGAATGGCTCTGATGCAATTGAAACACTTTTGAAGTTTTACTGAGCTATGTCTAAGTGAGCCTAGATAGGGTGATATTGTGTAGGATAATCACACATGGGAGGAAGAAAAAAATACTAAAAGGATGAAATGGGCTGCAGTATCTTTTTTTTTTAAATGATGTTGACAGTTTTCTCCAAATGAGGTTTAGTTTCAACCAAGCAACCAAAACTTATACTCATCTAGGGATAACAACTTTTAACAATGCATCATTCAAGCAGAGTAAGGATACACAGACGCACAACAGCAAATCTTCACAACAAACTTTTAATGGATGCAACTAACAGTCAAAACAGAAACTGCACTGGTGGCATAGGGGGTTAAAGCCCTGACTACAGCACAGCTGACCATGGTTTGATTAGCATCTCAGGGAATCGACAAAGAGGCGAAGGGAGTGATGGTCATGTCCACTCCAGGGATTGGTAATTACTTAGCACTCATCCCACTGATCCTTGGTAGAGGCTGGGGACACCATGCAGTATTGGGGAGTGTTGTCCAAAGAGAGGAAAGGGTGAAGGGCTTAGCTGAGCCGCTGAGGAGGCAGGATGATACACCATATGCTTACTCATCCCTTAGACACAGCCAAAGATGCCACAGTGAGGGGAGTAATGAGGTAAGCCTAAATCAACCCTCCCCAGGCTGATGGTGGCAGCCAAGATTCGAAAGATGCCCTTAGGAACTGTGACAAGCCCCAGCTAAATTGTGATTCATGAAAAGGCCGGTAGAGTCAGCACAGGACATACTAGGTAGGAAGGTAGTAGAGAAAACTGCTTAAAAAAAAAAATACCAATGGTCATATAAACAGAATAAAATAATATCTCACTATGTCCCGTTCCTTTTTTATTCACATTTTAATATATCCTACTTCTAGCAAACGGAGTTCCGCTGTGGCGACCCCTAACCGGGAAAAGCCAAAAGACACAACAACAACTTCTAGCAAACTAGTAAACATACAATCAGTATTCCTTTAAATATTAAGTTCATTAATACAACATGCTAATAGATGGAAAACTATGGAACATTTAGAACTCTAATGTTCACACTTTAATTTATCAATTTTCTTTAGAAAAAAACATGACCCACTTCAACAATTCAAATTCCTGAAATGACAATAAAGCTTTCATGACATCAAGCTTCATAAGAAATTTCTAGAATCTGGGTAAAAGGTTGTTTGTGAACCCTTCCAATCCCAAAAAAGAGAACTTCTGAGCACAAACTGTACAAATATGTACTGCTGTTTAGTGAAAATGGTCAGATATACAATCATTGTCAAAATAATTATTTTACCATGAAAAACTATATTTGATTTAATCAATATGGATTGTAGGCCTCTCTCTTTCTAGTGCATGTCTCCTAACTTTGCACAGATGCAAAATTTATGATACTGGTGTGTGCTGGCCATTAACGCCTCTCTAATAGAGGCCTAGATCCCTTCTCTGCCTACAGCATTTATAGTCAGTGTCCTTACCATGTAATTAATTCCTACACGCTACCATGACTGTTTAGGTTTAATGGACTGAAATTAAAGCACATAGAATAATGAAATGTTTTCAGATAGCACATATTTTCAACTTTGAAGACAGCCACACTGTCACTAAGCAAATGCAGGAAAAGAAAAGATTTACGATTCACAATTGTATTACAAAGCTACAAGAGACAACTGACAAGCAGGAGGGGATACATGCCCTCATAGCACATTTTAAATCATTTTTTTTCAACTTTAGGCACATTAAAACAATCTCCACCAAAACAATTATGTCACTGAAGCAGCAGCAGAGATGAACTGCAATTCCAGGAAAGACACAGTAACCCACTGTACACAACCTTTACGTAGATCATTCATCCCCAAGTTTTTAATTCCTTTTCTAATATCACATTTCAGTATTACATGGCAAACTTTTTTTCTACTATTTTAGAACAGATGCAAGGAGAAATTCATTCCAAATTACTATCAGGCTTTCCTTCCCATATGTTGTTTTCATACAATTCTAATTTGTATCTTATTGTGCAATATAAATAAATCAAGTGTGCATTATTTAAAACTAAAATAAATCACAAATTCTTTCTTATCCTTTGGCAATAGAAGATGGACCGAAGTATTGCTTTCTAAAGACTTTATAAGTTTCACTATCCAAGCATCCTAAAAATATCTGTCTTTTAGTCCTAAACTTCTTTCCTTTAAAAGCCTTGTTACTATTTAACCATTTAGCTGTCATTATTATTTTAAAAGCCTTGTTACTATTTAACCATTTAGCTGTCATTATTATTTTAAAAGCCTTGTTACTATTTAACGATTTAGCTGTCATTATTATTTTTTTAATCAGTTCACACACAAACTCTCATCATAAAACAGATGCCAAGAGTCTGGTAATCTTAATAATCTATTTAATAATTCTTTGATAAATTAAATAAATGCCATCTCCAATGGCAGTTATTTGTATTTCTTAACTAGGGTAAAACACTGATTGCAAAGGACCATTTTCAGGTTCAGTCTTGTGAGATTACAATGCTAACAGTAAAAAAAAATACTCTCAAGCAAATGAAAGACTTAATTTTTCAGGTAAAATGTAGCTCTTATTAACTGCACTAACACCTTAAGTGAATTTATAGCAAAGTTTCAGATACACAACAGCTAGCATTTCTCATTTCCTGCAACTTTAAGATATACAGGAGAAACTAGTAATCTTAATCTTTTCAAAATTTGCCAGATAACTATCACTGGATATGATAAAATATTTTATCTCAAATACATTTAAGATTTATGACCTGACAGAATCATGAACACTTACACTAAGTGTACAGTATTCTGAGTGAACAGAGAACATGACCATAACTCACATCTTCTCCCTCCTAATTTTAGTTTTCCTACCAATTTTCTTGCAGCCTTAAATATCAAGGGGGATTCATAAATGTTACCACAAAGTGTAGACTGTGCACTTAGTGTAATCTTTCTGAGTGACTAGAAAGCACAAGCAATGTGTTAGGGATGTTCTTGAATACAGAACATGTACACTTTCTTCAAGTCCTTTGGCAGTTAGGGAATACACTCAGCTGCATAAGCTACGGGTTTGTAGGGGCTAATCTTAATATTTTTGGAGCATCTGATAAGAGGGCAGTCAACTTTTATAACAGAGGCTTTTAGTGTGGCAAATGAATCAAACAACTAAAGAGTCCAAACTTACTATATTTATTATACACTTTATATTAAGGCTAAATTAGTGTGTGTGTGTGTGTGTGTGTGTGTGGGGGTGTCAAGTAAAAAGCTTTGCTTACCCTCTCCATTCTGTCAATCATCTCCATACTCATGCATTTGTAAACAAATTTTCACATACTGTATTATAGGAACAAAACAACTGTGCTATAAATTTATTTTTAATTACATAATTAAAAACCAATGAAAAATGCACAAAGTGTATAACTTTGCCTTTCTCAACACCTATGACCAATAACTGGCCTACTTTGAATACTACAGTATGTCAACACTTCCTTTATTAACCTTAACTGTAAAGAATTTACCATATTCATTCCCACTGCATACTTCTGGAACCTCCTATAAATTACTCTCTCAGATATTTACTCCCTCAGATTTTTCAAGTATGTTGTTAAACACAAACAACTCTGAAAATCTGAAGGTGACTATCTCTCTCATATAAACTGGTAACAGTATCACACTGTGCCAAGAGTCCAGAAAAACAAAAATTATGCACTCACCATAACAATGCAACCGTGTTGGCCATTTTCATTCTTCCTCAACAGATGGGTCTCAGATCTGAACTCAGATCCAGCTCTACTTTTACCAGACTCATGGATTCAACTCCTGAGCTCCTCCCTTTACCAATGGTATCCTAGCATACCTCAGATTGAGTTTGCTGTCCCAAATAACATATGCATGATATCAAATTGCTATAAAAAAGAGGCTAGAGGTATAGAAAAGGAGGTTGGAGCTCAAACAGGAAACCTTATCTTTATGAAAAATCAAATAGGGAAATCTGGAGGGGAGGGCCTGGAGTTCAGATACTCACCTAGCAAAAGTGATAGTGACCAGAAAAATAATTTTCCATGACAGGAATGCAAGATCTATCTTTTCTGATAGTTCAAAGGGAGGTTGAGTCAGAGCTTGTAGCATGACAGTCAAATTCCAATTGGGAGTAGGATCCTTGACTGGAGGCCTGAGTAGAAAGTTGCCCTTAAGAAAGGCTTTATACAACTTTGAAGAAGACAAAGAGGAAGAATTTTTATCCAAATAAAAACTGGAAATATCTACCAACTGAACCTTGATAGCTGAATAACTGGCCCCGTTGTCAAAAATGAAGCCCAGAAATTCAAGAAATGTGGACACTGGGGCAGAGAAGGGATCTAGGTATCTCTGGAAGGCCTAGACTGAAAATCATTTTCAATTTACTTTTGTAATTCTTTTCTAGTACAGACCTTTTGAGAAGATAAGGGAATATGCTGGACTGGGGAAGAAAGCCTGGACTGTCTAGTCATCATTGGAAGAGGAGAAACCATGCAGTCAACTATCTGGATGTGTCATTCCTGATGGGTGAGACAGGAGGTCTGGACTTGGGTCCAATATCCAAGGTGGATATAGGAGATGAGGCCACAGGAAGGGAAACAAAACTTGACAAGGCCAGAAAGGCACAATGAGGATAACAGTGCTCTTCAACTGGAATGCTTTCCTTACAAATCTAGGAACTAGAGATAATGGGGGATAAGCATAGAGGAGACTGGAGCACCAATCATGGACTAAAGCATCTCTGAGTGACTTCCCTGGTGGAGGAACTAAGGTAAAGAACCTTCTTCACTCTTGTTGTGGGGAGAAGCAAAAAGATCAGACCATGGCTGGCCCATTGATGGAAAAACTTCTCTGTCACTTTGAAACTGAGAGACCATACATCAGGTGTCAGAATGGACCTGTTTAGTTTGTCTGCAAGCACATTGGCTTTCACTGGTATGTGTGTTGCTATGAGAAAATGACCGGAAGAGACCGCTCATTGCCACACTCTAACTGCCTCTCAACATGGATGATAAGATCTGGTTCCCCCCTGTTTGCTGATGTACCAGACTACCAACATAATATCACCTTGAATCACAATCACCCGAAAAAGGAGAACATCTTGAAAGGCTTGCAGTGTTAGGAGAAATGCTCTCATTTCCAAGACACTGATGTATGAACTTGCCTCTTTTGGGAAACACGTACCTTGGACTGTCCTTTCCATGAAATTCCCCCCCACTCCATCCAAGTTGGGAGGCATCCGTGGTCACCGTGACTACCTGTTGAGAGAGAACAAATGGACAGCCCTGATAAACTTTGTCTGGGCAGATCCACCAAAGAAGGTGTTTCTTGCAAGCTTGTGTGATCCTGACTGGTGTGTACAATGTTACTAAGGAATAGACCACTGTACTAACAGAGTCCACTGCAGAATTCATATATGAAATCTGGCTAATGGAACCAGACTAATTGCTGCTGCTGCTGCCATGGACCCTAAGCATTGAAAGACTAGTCACGCTGCAGGAGAATTCGAGATCACCTTCATGACTTAGATCTGAGGGTTTGTACTCTTGTTGGAGGAAATGATGTTATCTGATTGATCAGGTCTAGACAAGCACCTATGAACTTCAGATTCTGAGTAGGTGTGAGCCGTGACTTGTAGCTGACTGTAATACCCAAATGGTGACATAACTGGAGCAAACAGTTCCTTGCTTGTATAAGTAGACACTTGGTCAAAGCAGTCAGGAGGTAGTCATCTATGGAAACATTCAGAATTCCCGCAGTCTCAGATGAGCTGCTACCACCGCCATGCATTTGGTGAACACCTTGGGGGATGTAGTAAGACCAAATGCAGTACTCTGAACTGGAAAAGACTGTCTCCTAGACAGAAGTGCAGATATCTCCTGGAGTGTCTGTTCATTTTGATGTGATGATATGCATCCTGGAGATACGATTAGCACATATAATTGTCCTTTTGCAGCAGGGGCAAAATAGACTGAACAATGACCATTTGGAACTTTGAATACTTCACAAACTGGTTTAGTCTGGTGAGATCCAGGATGGGTCTCAAGTCCCTGTCTTCTTTGGCACTAAAAAGAATCCTGAATAAGTTCCACATCCTAACTCATCTGGGGGACTTTTTTGGATGACTTTTTTTTTCTAGCAGCTTCTGTATTTCCAGGGCTGCTGCCTTCCCCTGACTGGGTGCAACATTGGGAATTTTTTTCATTTTTATAAGAGGAATTTAGGAAAATGCTATAAAGTAACCTCTGGATATAATCCTCTGCACCCAAGTATCTCTTGTGATGAATGCCCAGGTTTCTGGGTGCAGAGACAAGTGCCCCCTCAACTGCCTCCAGAGGACAGCAACCAGGCAATCTTTCAGGAACACTGGTAGGGTTTATCTGAGAATGTATCTGTGAAACCCTGGTTCTGTGGGCCACCTCTGCTGTGATGGCAGCTTCTTCCATTACAGCTGCCCCCTCTGTCCCAGGGTGAACCTTCTCCTTGTGAGTCTTGGAAAGGCCAATGGGGCTTGCAAACCCACATCTTCTTACCACCTCTGATTCAAAGAGAAAAACCTCTGAAGGATAGAAAAATAGATCCCAACAACAGACAAGGTCTTTCTGTCTTGGTCACTTCCCTAGAGAGTTCCCTTCACTTTGGGGCCGAATAAGGATGATCGATCACAGGGGACACTGATGAAAGAAGATTTGAAGGGCTCTGCAAAATCACATAGGTGCATCATGGCATGTCTCCTAATGGCCATTCCCAAACCACTGCCCTTAAGATACCATCAACAGCATGAGATAACAAGCCTCATGATGCATTTGTAACAGACTGAAGGGTGGCCAGTTGTGAAGAAACTTTCTTCTGGTCCTTCACAAACATAGACCCAGAAAGATATTTGGCGAGCTCCTTGGTCAAATCTCTTTGTAACTTGGTAAAGTGTACCAGATAATTCAGTGACCGTAGGGTAAAGGTCGCTTAGTCATAAAAGCATTTGCCAAATCTAAGGTGCTGGATGCTCTTGTTAGGGGGAGGGATAGATGAGCTCTGACCATGGCAGCTACAGGGACTCCCTTGCTCCAGTGGACTCTGTCCTTCTGGAGAGCTAAAAACTTATCTGGACACCTGGGGATAGGTCCCAAGGTATCAGTCTCCTTCCACACAATGCGTGAGACTAGGTTCATCAACTCATCAGCCAGCCTTTTACACTTCCTCTTCCTGGAGACCTCCTCAGTGTTATGGGCTGGTGAGATTTTGGAAGAATTAGTAGAATCCTGGAACAGGATGACCTGGAGGTCAGACTGAGGTGGCTATGCTGGTAGAATAGAAGATGGAGGTTCAGTGCACAAAATCATTATGGGATGACCAGACTGATCTGAGAGGGGAAAGG
Organism: Protopterus annectens; assembly: GCF_019279795.1. NCBI lineage: Eukaryota > Metazoa > Chordata > Ceratodontiformes > Protopteridae > Protopterus > Protopterus annectens. The sequence goes on along the minus strand of NC_056736.1, from coordinate 373,758,169 downwards.
ATGTCTCCTTCCCAGACATGGAAAATGCCGTCTCCACTACTTCAAAGCTAGGAAAAGCAAGAGTTCTCTGCACAGGAGTAAAGGCCATCTGTACCACAGAATTCTAAGCCCCCATCGGATGCTGCCCCAAAGCAGGAGTCAGACCAGAGCTGTGGAACACTGTGGCTCCAAGGGGAAAGGATGGCTCTGACAACTTCAAGGTTGACCTGAACCCCCCCGGACCTGACACAAATGCTTCATCCAGGACCTGTCCTGATCTGAAAGGGTTGAAACTGAATGACTCAGGGAAACTATCAGAGTCAAAGAAACACTAATCTTCACATCCAACCAAGACAACCCTAGGAACCTCTGATCAGAGGGCTCCAAAACCACAGTCACATTGGAAAAGGAGATATTATGTGTGTCTGAGGTGGAGCCAGGCTATTCACCATCTGGATTTGAGCCCAGAGGAACTTCCTCATCATTCTGTCTACCTCTGCCTCAAACTCCTGGAGAATCTAATGGAGGAGCAGGAGGAAGGTGGCCTGGAATGTTTGTTTGGTGTCTTCTGGAGGAACGGCGAGTGAAAGCGAGAGGATGCAGGCTCCTGGGAAAACCTTGGGGACCTGGTCCTATGGGATCTAGGTTTTCCAGCAGACGGATCCTTAGGGGAGGTTGGATCAAATGGTCATAAAACCTTGGCGTTGGAGGTTCGGCCGTCAGAGATGACTGAAGAGAAGATCATGGGACCGTTTCCTGGGCATCTTCCCTTTCAGCACAAAAACATGTTTGGATTTTTCTGGCTTTTTTGACATGTTTGCACCCCACTTGAAGAAGATGCAGCAGGAGGAAGAAGAAGCCCTCTTAACACTAGTTAGTTCTTCCTGTTGCTAAGGGCAACCTGCATAAATACAGCAATGGACATCTAAAGGCAAAACTCTCAAACAATAAATGCACTCCTTATGGGGATCTGAATTCAGAATTTTATGCCCACAAGAAGTGCATTTCTTTAAAATCAGTTGGCTTATCGGCCATCTCTATACTAAAATAGCTAGAAGACTAAGAGAAAAAGGAAAGATTTTTTTTTTCTAAAGACAAGTTGGAAAGAATACCCGGAAATAGGGTAGAAGACAAACATATCAACAATGATGCGAGTGATACAATCAGGTATACAGGCCTAGATTAACACTTTAAAAAGAAAAAGGGGAGGAAGTCCGTAAAAAGAGAGAGAGAGAGAGAGAGAGAGATCAAAGAGTTGCTTACATGGATAATAAAGGGAGGAATCGGGAGTTAAAGTTTAAAATAGAAAGATATGAACAATACAACAAGCACTTATTTCCTATGCTCAAGAGGAATGGAATCTGTCTGCTCGCTGTGGTGGCAAACAAGATCTGAGGTATGCTAAAACGATAGGGCATTTTCAGAAAAGGGAGGAACTCGAGAGTTGGATCTGTGAATCTGGTAAAAGTATTCGAGCCATATCCAAGGTCAGATCAGAGACCTATCAGTTGAGGAACGAATGAGAATGGCAACATTAGATCACACTGTTACACCAAATCATAAAGTAAAGAACTAGGACTGTGTCCCATTCATTACCACATAACTTGCAAACCTCCGACAGGAAACCTTCTATAACTGACATTTTGCTATCCTTCAAAGCAGTAACAGTATCCAAGATCTTTTCTCATGTATCCCCCACATTCACAATAACTATATCCTATCATTCACTACCATTTCTTGATTCTTCTACAATCTGAGTACATAACATCTCATCATTCTGATTCCCAAGTTCTGCTGGGATAGGGTTTACTGGGGCTATCATGTCAAAGACTCTATCTGTTTTATTTAAAACCAAAATTATTTTGAATCCACTATTTTTAGGTTCCTTCTAATAATACTCCATATTTTCTGTCTTCCATCATTTTTCTTCTGTATTGTAATATGTTCAACTCCAGCACTTTCTGATGCTCTTCCAGTTCTCCTTTTAATGTGCCTCCTGGAACTTTCTTAATATCCCTATTCAATCTCCATTTCAAGTTCTTACACTCACAGTCAGACTTTCCTTCCCTATGTGTCTCTGTCAATCCTGCATTTTATCTGCCTGTTAACTGAATGCAGACCATTATTAGTATGTCCCAGGTATCTAATGAACTATGCCATTTATCTCTTTCTCTCACATAAAATATCAATATCTGCATACCTTTAAAAATTTTCTTTAACAAATTATTTTAAAGTTATTTCTGCTTAGATGGCTATTATTCTATAGTCTATTATTCCCATACTGAACTTAGATAAAAATAAAACAGTAAATGATCATTTTTCCAGCCTTAGGTCTATAGCACTTTCCCTGCATAAGTGTGGTCTTCCCCTCAATTGTTCCAAATCTATGACAGAATCCATGGAGTTCTATAATGTAGTGAAGTTTCATTCTGCTATGTATCTACTATTTAATGGGAACAATGAAATCTAATAAGAAATTTCCCACCTCTGGCACTTAAACAGCAATCTTTTCATCATCTATAGCAAAAATAAATTTGTCATCTTTTTAAAAGGAATTATTTCACACACTGTTGTAGGTTTGGATAATACTATTTGTCAAAAAGTAATGTCAAAGCCAGCCACTGTAAATAAAATAAAAAAGCTTTACTTCTCAACTAATTACTGAACAGAGCATAAATGATCCTTTGACTTGCATAACATTACAAAATCATCAAAGTTGCAGTTGGCTAAGCTAGAACCTGATGATCTACAACTGCATATTGAGTACTGGATATGTATTACATTGTTGGTAGCTACATATTATATCCATGCTACATACAGGCATGATTTACATTGTCTAGTCTATTACAGTGTACAAGACAATTTTCTTTCTTGAGCCACCTAACTCAACTGTTTAAAGCCCTTAACCCTGAAATCTTTCATGTATTTATTTTATTGTTGATTTTTTGTACCATGTTTGTCTGACTGGATTTAGTGAAAAAAAAAAACTTTTCAGTGGAGGCCCAGGAGAAGAGCTCCATACTATTAGAAACATTTTTAAAACAGACTTTCAGTAATACACATGAACAGACATTAACTAATGTACATTAATAATTACACACATATTTGCTAAAAGGCAACTATTGTAGTATGTGATTAATGTTTACAAATTCAAAGGAATGGAGGTGAGGGAATGAACTAGGCAAGGCAAAAAATGTTAACATTGTAGTTAAAAGGTGGGGTGTAAAGCAAGTTCAGGGACAATTAAACTATATGGTTAAAATAAGGTTTATATTAGAAGTATAGAGGTACGAGTTAAGCAGTATCGCAAACTATGTATATGGCTGGGAGATGCTAGCAAAACTATTTAGGTACTGGTGAAGACTAGTTGTGGTGCCCAGGATTCAAAATAATTTGATGATATAGTGATTCAATCCAATCTGACAGGGAGGATATAGTTTACTTAGTAAGATGATGGCTGGGATTATGAATCTGTAAATCCAGCATTATATCTTTTATACTTACTTCCAAAAATTAGATTACAAAGTCAGTCACTCACATTAGAAAGTCCTTGCAAAGAACTTTCTTGCAAGAAAACAGATATGCCTGAGTTTTTATCTTGAAAGAGGGAGCAGTATGTATCAGCATTTGTCTGGTTCTCAATCTGAATCTGTAGAGCATGGAAGGTATTTTTTTTTCAGCAATCCATGACATGTGCGTGCATGTTGTCTGTCAAGTAAAATTCCAGTTATACTAAATCTTTCAGTTATTCTAAATGCATCCCCAGTTATTTTACACAGCAATGTTGCTGCCTACTTAGCCTCCCACCATTAACAGGTTAAGACAGTAATTAAGCTCGATAAATCCCTAATTAGTCTCCTTAACATGTCATTTTTATTCTAATTTTTACTCTACTACAACCTATCAATAATGCAAGGGGTTTACTGACGTGTGATGTAAAAAAACTGCTTGCATCACTTACATAGTTTTTCAGGAGTATCAGTATATTACATGCATTCTTATGTATAGCCCAAGGTTTTATTTTAAAGTTATTTAAAATGTACTGTCACTTTTGTATAATTACCTTGTACATTATGGCTTATGATACCGCTACTACTGTGCCATAATTTCTTGCTATTTGCGTCTGTTTTAAGGCACAGCCCATGAAATGAAGATCTTCGTAAAGTTTAAATTTTCTTTCCCTGATATCACAGAAAGGCTCACTAAGCTCCACCCTCAGTGATGTCAGCTAATGGGAATGTGTGTGGTTACTCCCACAGACTTTAATGTGTATGCCACAATGCATGCGAGGGGGCCCGTGCATTAAAGTATATGGATGCACCCCCACACAAGTGCTCAAGTGAGGACAGTGATGGAATCAGTAGAACTATATGGGTATGTACTTAATAAAAACATCTATAAAGAAATTTATTAAGAAACTGCCCACCTAATTCTAGTCACATATGGTAGAAAATAAATTGCAGCACTTAAGTTACAAAGTGCTGCAATGTATACTCAAAGTGAAATTTACATTCTGTGACATATATTAATTTTGTGCATACTCATGACATAATCACATGGAAACACTTTAAGCCTCAAGGTTCATCTCACCAAAATGTTGCAATTTACTTACAACACTTTGTCATACATGCCTGTATTGCAATGGCAAGCACAATAAGGTCTGGCCCATCTTTTTATTATAATGCAGATTATTTTCCTACTCAGTGGGTACATTTGTCCATCTACTAATGGACACATGAAGGGATAAAACCCACTCCAAGGACACGTTTTTCTGAATTAATTCTAGCCAGCTGCCATATGCAATTTTAGACCCCATCACTGGTAATATTACTGACTAAAGTGCACTTGGTTACAGAATATATATATATATATATATATATATATATATATATATATATATATATATATATATATATATGCTATTAAAATTATGTCCACTAAGCCAGCGTTGCTAGGAACAAAACAGACTATTTTTAATTCACTTTTAAAACTGACAATGACTCACTGCATTTACATCTGGAAATCTTTTGTTTGGAACACTGTTTTATATGGTTGTAAATGTGACTCTAAACCAAGCATACTCTTTCCGGAGACATAATTTCTGTAGCTGGTAAAGTTGCACTTACCCATAACAGTATATGCCCAAATTCCCCACTGTTGCAGTAGCCTTTAGGGTCTATGGGTTGTGTCTATACCAAAGATACAATAACCAGATAAATTTAAAAACTATTCTCCCTGCTACATTTCCACTGTGACTGCTGGTTGGTCAGTCCTGAGGAGGGACAATCAGCAGTCAGAGTGGAAAACCTTCAGGACTTTCTTACCTCAAACACATTGTATAAAAGTTAAGTAGCATACATATCCAGCACTAAAGCCAGAAATAACCACCAAACTATTTCTCAACAATAACTATATGCAGCACTACGGAGATGGAGGCTCTGTGAGGCTACTACAGCAGTGAGGAACTTGAACGTCTACTGTTATGGGTAAGTGCAATTCACACAACTGTACTATGTTCACCATTCCCACTGCTGCAGTAACCTTTAGACTATATTTGTTAATTAACATAGCCTATCCAAACTGGAAGAAGAAGGATATGGATTCAGGAGCCCCTGGAGAATGGTCCTAGCAAAGCCAGTCCTGGATCTAGAAAAAGAATCAGGTTTGTAAACCACCTTTATCTTCTATCCAACTGGTGGATACATTGTTATAAGAAAAGTGCAGTCCGGGTCTGAACTGTCTGCAAACACAAACAGCTAAAGTTAACTTTGTGTATGTGTCTACCTCTTTGAGCTATATTCATTATCCCCTGGAGAGCACTTTGCTTTGGCTTGTGAGCAGCCCCCCACACTCTCATCTTCCATTTCTCTTTTATTCCCTTCTGTTAGCAAATAGTATCCATAACCGATCAAATACCGTGTGTTTATTAATTTAAACTGAGACCACAGTAGCCTACTGATATAAGGTTATCCTGTTCTTCCATCTGAGAAATGGTTAAGAAATGACTTACAGCTTCAGAGCAGTCCTTGGTCAATTCTGATTGTTTCTTAAACACAAACTTGTCTTTGCTTGGATCTTGGCTCATCCTCCTCCATTCCCACTCACTACACTCGGGCTCACTCCGCTCCCCTCCTTGGTCTCTTGGCTCATCCTGCTCTGTTCCCCCCTTGCTATGCATGGTGTCACTCCACTTTCTCTCCCTGCCCTCATATCCCCCAATACCTGTAATTTAAACTTGACCAAGCCACACCCACCAGAGTTCAAACCACCAAATCTGCTTAAGTAATTATAACTAACCCCTCCCATTACAAATTACTACCTATCTACAATAAATTTGCACTCACACACAGTAGCAACTACCCAACAGAAACATACCCAGTAAACACCCCAAACATCTCATACATAACTTCTATCATTGAATATGTGACATTATAATCCACCCCTCCTATGCCAAAACTTCCTACCACATTGACACAAACTATTCATATTACCTTCTCAGGTACCCAAACCCATACTTTAAATTTTGACTAATATCTGTTTAATCCCAAACTCACTCACCATTATATCCTGAATAGTCATCATGTCTACCAAATCCCTTTCATTTCTAACTCAAATATTACTACTTATTACCATATCTTACCTAACCTATCTCACTCTACTAGTAAGAATGAATTCTAGTGTAGCCAAAAGTAAAAAACACAATGGCTTTAATAATCCATGTATAGAACAGTAAAACCATAAAAATCCATCTGTAACTGACTAAGCGCTTTCACCCATTAAAGGGCATCCTCAGAGTCAGTTAATTAATTGTTACAGATCATTTATAAAGAGACTTTCAATTTAACATTCTCAAATAGGAAAAAACTTCCAACTGAATGGTTACCATAAATAATTGTTCTATTAATTTCACATATATTAACCCTTCATGGTTAAACCACAATTGCAATTGTAAAAATTCACTTGTAGCTTGAATTCCAATACATGACAAAAAATAACAATTTGTATTATATACAACACTTCTATATAAAGTATAAAATAAATAAAATTTATATGTTTTAATTCATAACACATTTTTCTAAAAATAGGTAAGGTTCTAATGAATTTAAAAGTGTTAAACCAGCAGAGCTCTATGCTTTAAAATACAAGCCAAAGAGACAACATCATTGATGCCAGGCGAAGTGCTAGCATCCAGACTAACTTGCCATAAGCACTCCTTTACTTCTAGCATATTCTGATAATCACCCCCCAAAATCTTTTTTATATATCCTGTCTATGACAAAGAATACAAATTTATTGAAGCTTGCACATCTCTGGCTGTGAATAAATAAGGAATTTGTTGTTTTTTATTCTTAATATCTCTTACATGCTCCAATATTCTTTGTCTCAGCTTTCTAGTTGTCATTCCTCTGTAGAAGGCTGTACAAGATAAACAGGTTGCTGCATATATGACCATACTGGTATTACAATTACAATGGCCAGGGCTTGCTATTGTTCTTTTAAAATTCCCTATTGAAATGTAAGGTCCATCATTAATAAACTTACATGCCTTACAATTTCCGCACTTAGCCATTTTAGCTGGTCTCAGACTGGTAGGTTTGGGTTTCCTTTCCAAAAGTTCTTTGATATTTGAACCTCTACTATTTATAAATCTTGCCCCCCCCCCTAATATTTTAATAATATCTTCAGATAATATGCTTTGCCAACCTGTTTTAATGATTTCCTTAAATTTTCCTGAATTTTCGTTGTAGGGTAGTACAAAACCTACACGGGGGCTATTGGATGCGTGTTTTTTCTTTGGAGTGTTGGCCATTCCAAAATCAGTATCTAGCAAAATAGGTTTAAAATCTACACTTCTTCTAGATAATATATTAGTCTTGGTCAACATTAGCAAATCCACAGGATATCCCCTCTCGGAGAACAACCCAATCAGTGTATTTAGTTCTTCAAGAAATATTTCATTCTCACTGGTTATTCTAGATGCCCTGATCATCTGGCCTTTAACTAAATTCCTTTTCATATAATAAGAATGGCAACTCGTAAAATGCAAGAAAGAATTACTAAATGTCTTTTTCCTGTACAGACTTGAATGTAATTTCCCTTCTTTTATATATAGATGTAAATCTAAAAAATTAATAGAATTTTTTCCAACTGTACTAGTATCTCACTCTACCTCTCAGTGCAAATCACCCACCCCCATTTCATACAACTAACCCAATCTCTATGATGCACACATATTCCTCAACCTGCATATCACCCAGTCTCTACTCCTTCAATAATAGTATGCTCTTCAGCTACAAACTCTTACCTAACCCCAAAAACTCTACTCACATCTATATTAGCCACATCCCTATAAAAATTACACCCCATAGATTACATACCAAGCAGCTCAAATACCTCTTCTGCCATCTCATCTCTATCCTTCTCTCTGGCGACATTCACCCAAATCCTGGTCTTTCTCACCTACACATCTCAACCTCCCAATGCCATCCTCCTCCCACAACTGGCAAAGCCCTCCATTTCACAGCTCTAAATGCTCAGAGCATATGCAACAAAATTCTTAACCTCCATGCCTAGCTTCTCCATAACCAACCCGATATTCTGGCCATCTCAGAAACCTGGCTCAAACCCAGATAAAAGACTCTGAACTAACACCACCCAACTACTCCACAATTAGGAAAAATAGAACACATAAAAAAGGAGGGGGACTCACTTTCCTCTACTCATAATTCCACTTAGTTACCCCCTATACCAAACCTATTCCCAAATTTGGCAAGGCAGAACTAATTCCAGCCCTACTACATATAAACAAATAAACGTATATGCATAGTCTCCCTTTATATCCATCCTGGAGACAATATCTCAACCCTTGAAGATATTCCCTCCTGGTTCTCTAACAACATCACTAATGAAACTATAATCCTGGGTGGTGTTAATATTAACTGGTTAACAATTCAATCACCTACAAACTCACTTAATATAAACTTCTACAACTTCACTCAGCTTATTAACTCAACAACTATGCCTTCCAAGAACTTCCTTACTGGAAGCACCCTAGACTGAATTCTAGATTCCTCCATACAGCTAAGTCATACCTACACCTTCACTCACTGTCTAAAAAACTTTAATCCTAGCACATTCTCAAATGCACTAAAAAAGTGAACTGGAACCCACTAAAAACCAAACTGGAACCAACGAAAAACCCTTCCCTTAGAAAATGCTGTTACCTACTTTAACTCAGCTTTCCTTAACTTGCTTGACTCCTTTGCCCCTCTGAAAACAAAATGCATAAGAAGCAATCCTGTACCTTGGCTAACCAAAAACACCTTACTAGCCATGTGATTCTGGGATAAAGCCTGGAAACGCTACTCCAAAAATAAAGCTATCACCACCCTTAATGAATTTAAAACACTTCGTAACAAAGTAAAAAAAAACTTATTATCTCAGACCGCAAAGCCTACTTCTCTACACTCCAAACCAACCATAACAACAACCCCAAAAATTTCTGGCATGGAATTGCCTTCTCAACCCTGGCAAAAAAGAAAACCCCTGCCCTGATCCAGAAGCCTCTGACTTGGACTTAGCCACTCAATTTAACACTTTCTTTATCGATTCCATAAGTAAACTTACATCATCCTTCACTTCCCATTCAGCTTCCTCACCCTTATTTCCACCTATCCCTCCCTCCCCTAGCATCTCCTGCTCCCAAACTCCTCCTTTCTCCTTCAACCCCATCCTTACAGCCACCATAAAAAACTTCTACTAACATTGAAACCCAGCTCCAGTGCCCCTGATGATATACCCTCATATTTCTTAAAAGTTGCTATAGAAGGCATAGCTCTTCCCATCCGCATTCTTATAAAACCATCTATTGCTGAATGTCAAGTTCCCCAGCTCTGGAAAAAGGCCTTTATTATCCCCCATTTCTAAACTTCTCAAAAATTACCAACTTCTACCTTACCTCATAAACAACCAACTTCTAACCTCTACTCAACATGGTTTCAGACCCAGCCACATCACTACCACAGCTTTTCCTGTACTTCCTAGAAACAGTTAATAAGGCCCATGACACTGGCCACATTGTGTCCACTCTCCTTCTTGACCTCTCTAAGGCATTCAACACTATCTCTCATAACCTTTTCACTAAACTCTCCAAACTACATCTATCCCACTCCTCTATTAACTGGTTTACCAGTTACCTCAAAAACAGGCAACAAGCAATCAGATGGAAAAAAGCCACCTCCCCTTTTCTCAATACTCCCACAGGTGTCCCCCAGGGTTCAATTTTAGGCCCCCTTCTATTCAATATATTAAGAAACGATTTCTACCAAGCCATCTCAAATGCCGACCTTGTCCAATATGCTGACGATTCAACAATAATCTGCTTTGCCTCTTCTATACCCACCCTAGTTAAATTAACCCAAGATGCCTTCTCCTCCACTGAGCAATGGATGATGGACAACCATCTAGCAATCAATGCTAGTAAAACTAAACTCATGATATTTATGGCTTCCAAAGCCACCATCCTAGATAAAACCTCATTCTCAGGTCACCAGTCAAAATAATACTCCTCTCAAAATAGTCTCTAATGCTAAACTACTAGGAGTCCCGATCGATGACCAGCTAAAGTTTGATAATCATCTACAAGTAAGTATCAAAAAAACAAAAAAAAATAGGCATGCTTTAATGCCACAACTGTTACATTTTTCCCTCCACTACGCTCACCCTTGCCAACACTTACCTTTATTCCATCCCTCCTATACGGTGCCTCTATCATTACTAACCTGTAATCCTCCCAAGACTAAACTCTCCTCTTGCTATAATAAAATAACAAAATTTTCAACCGGCCATAGATCCACTTCCCATCACTGCACTTCCCTACACCAACTGAATTGGCATGAGCTGTCCTATTACCTCATCTACATTCAACTTGTCCAAGCCCACAAACTTATTTTCATCCCCTCACTCTGTCCTTCTCTTGCACCACCTTTAAAATGCACCAACCAAATAGACTTTTGAGATCTAATTCCCAAAATCTAATTGAACTGCATAAACCTGCCCGTCTACCAGGCAAACATCTAATGTCCTTCTCTCTAGCACGCCGTTGGCATTCCCTCCCACCTCTCATCCGCACCACCAGCAGCCTCTCATTTAAAACCTTACTTCCCACACACCTAACTTCACTATGGGAATGCTCTTACTCCCACCCCACATAATCTCCCTACACTATAGCTACTCTCTATAAGCTATAATTCACAATAGCCTCCCATTGTTTTGTATCCCTAATAAAATCTAGGAATTAGCATAACTCCTAGAATGGTACAATTCAGTAGCCTAGAAATTAACTGCATGAATTAGCATAACTGTTAAAAAATTTAGACTGTTTCTGTTATTGCATTGTGCTAGTATGTTAAACTGTTAAAAACTTTTGACTGTTTGTAAATATTACTCTTATTGCATTGTACTAATATGTGCACTCTACTAATATGTGTTTTTCTATTTGTTTAATTTTGCTTCATTTCTGCATATTACATTTCTCTAATAACTTACTTTTATATTAAATCAGTAATTTGTAAATTTCTGGAGCTTTTCTCCCCAGGACTCCATTGAAAATGGACTCCTCGTGGCCCAATGGACTATCCTGGCAAACAAACTATAAATAAATAAATAAATAAATAAATTCTTCCAGAGATATGTACAGAGGATCATGTAGCTGCCTCTAGAATGCTTCTAGAGTCCATCCTTTTGTAATATGCCATTTACGAAGATGAGGCTATTGTAGAGTGAACCTGGATACTGCTTGGAACTCGTTTACCATGGCAGGCATAACAAAAATACAGCCATCTGAAAATATTTTCCTTTCTTAGTCCCAACATAAGAAACAGAGAGCTGATCAGCTTTCCTTACGGACTTGATTCTCCTTTCTCCCTGGTTTTGAGAATCAGGGTAGAACACTGGAGACTGACGTCCTGATTCAAGGTAAACTCTGAAACAGCCTTGGGCGTGAATGAAGGATTTGTTCTTAATGACACCCTATCCTTATGGAAGACCAAATAGGTTTCACCTCCCACCCCCCATGGGAGCTTGCAAGTCAGATATTTTCAATCAAAAATATAGATTTCCATACAACAAATCTTAAATCTGCCTGATGTGTATGCTCAGAAGGAGATGTGGTTAACTTTTTCAGCACACAGTAAAGGTTCCAGGAAGGAACAAACTGTTTGCATGGTGGTCTCAGGTGTAACGCTGTTTTTCAGAAACTGTTTTACTAAAAACATAGAAGAAAGTGGAGGATCCATGGGCAGACATGTTGAAATGGCCAAAAGATGTACCTTAATAATGACCAGAGGCTAGCAACCCACACAAATATTTAGGAAAGAACAATCTGTTTGCATGGTGGTCTCAGGTGTAATGCTGTTTTCAGAAACTGTTTTACTAAAAATGTAGAAGAAAGTGGAGGATCCATGGGCAGATAATGTGAAATGGCCACAAGATGTACCTTAATAATTACCAGAGGCTAGCAACCCACACAAATATTTGAGCCCTAGTGGTACATAATCCCTTTTATGTCCCAGGTTATTGGCTAGGAACCAACTAAAACATCCCTTCCACTTGCTAATACAAGATTTTCTAGTAGCATGACTTCTTGCCTCATTTAGTACACGTGGCAAAGTCCACTGAAAAGAGGTGCCTAAAAGGTATTAGAATTGAATCATCCCGGCAGTTAGTTGAAGATGTTTGAGACTGGGGTGGGGTGTATCAAAGCCCTCTGTCTTATATAAGTAGGCCCAGTTTGTGTGGAAGCTTGTCGTAACTGCCCCTAGCCAGTTCCACAAGAAGGGAGAAAGTACAGTTGTGTACACTTACCATAAATGTAGATGTTCGAGTGTTGTCACTGCTACAGTCATCACCATTGGGTTATCCATACTGTGGTAGCCCTCAGTCAGTCCAAATACCAGAGTCAAGGTTTTGTGGGTCAGCTGCTATCGCTTGGTGGGTGACATCAGGTCATCCGAGCTATAAAAGAGAGCAGGCTACACCATTACCTCAGTTTTTCTTGCCTTAACCAACCAAAGTCGTCCAATTTTAATAATTATTAGTAGCCTTGGGGTAAGAGACTCCCATAGAAATATGTCTCTCTCTAAGGACAGCAGAAATCAGGGGGAAAGAGGGAGGGAAGCATGACTGCAGCAGTGAGAACACTCAAATATCTACATTTATGGTAAGTGCACACAACTGTACTATGTTCTTCGTTTCTCACTGCTGCAGTCATCACCATTGGGAAGATTCCCAAAGCTGAGGAGAAGAGTGGAAGGTTGATAGAAACTTAAGATTGGGAGAGCATGCCCTGCAGAATTGCAGAGGCAAACTCAGCCCTAGCTTTTGAAAATAGATTCAGATGGTAATGCTTGGTGAAGGTGTGGACTGAAGTGCATGTAGCAGCTTTCAGGATGTCCTTGGTGGATACCCCTCTAAGGAATGCTGTGGAAGTAGAGGTTTCCCTAGTGGAATGGGTTCTGATGGACCTAGTGGGTGGTTTTCCATCTAAGGAGTAGCAAAATTGGATGCAGAGTGCTATCCATTTGGAAATAGTCTATTTGGATATTGGTTTCCCCTGTGCCCCTGTTTTAAAGCTGACCAAGAGCTGGTCAGTTTTCCTGAATGTCTTTGTACAATCCAGATAAAATCTGAGTTGCCTGTGCACATCCAAAGAATGCAGTATCCTTTCCCCCTTGTTCTGAGGGTTAGGGAAGAATGTGGGCAGGTGGATGGCCTGGTTGAGGGTAACATCCAAAACCACCTTTGGCATGAAGGATGAGTTGGTTCTCAGGGAGACCCTGTCTGCATGGAAGATAAATGGCTCAATGGCCATTAAAGCTTGAAGCTCTGACACTCTCCTGGCTGAAGTGATAGCCAGGAGAAAGGCAGTCTTCCAAGAGAGGTACTTTAATTCTGAGGATGCTGCAGGCTTGAAGGGGGGGTAGAGTAAGCTTTTCTAAAACATAGTTCAAATCCCAGGCTGGGGTGGGCTGTCTTCTGGGAGGCCTGATATCAGAGGCCCATCTAATGAATTGTTTGATAAGAGGGTGGGAGAACAATGGCTATTCTGCATCAAAGTGAGCCAAGATGGCAGAAGCATGGATCTTTATGGAGGAAAAGGAGAGATCCTTATTAAGAAGCTCAGTCAGATAATCCAGAATAAGAGGAATGGAGGGCAGATTAATGTCTGCCCCCTTGGACTGGCTCCAGGAGCAGAATCTTTTCCATTTTCCAGCATAAGATTTTCTGGTGCTGGGCCTGCTGGCTTCTGTGATGATGTCAAGGACTTGCTTGCTTAGCATAGATTCCTTGCTGGTTATGGTAGAATAAGCCATGCTAAGAGCTTGAGTGTCTTAAGTTCTGGGTGCAGCAATGTCTCTCCCCCCCCCCCCCGGGATAGCAGGTGAGGTATAAGAGGTAGCTGCCAGGGGGGCTGAAGAGATAAGCTGCGCAGCAGTGGGTATCAGTGCTGTCTGGTCTAATCTGGGGCAATGAGTATAGCTTTTATTTTTTTTCTTCCCTTATCTTGATTAATACTTTTGGAATGTAAGGAAGAGGTGGGAATGCATACACAAAGAGGGTATGTGATGGTACTCCCTGGTGCAGAATTTCTGTACTTGGTGATTTAAATGAGAGGCAAAGAGGTCCACCTGGAGAGTCCCCCATGTGTGGGTAATTTGCAGAAAAAAAGTCTCTGTGGATTTGTCATTCATGTGGGTCCAGCAGGTTTCTGCTTAAGTGGTCTGCTAGGGTGTTGTTGATGTCCGGTAGGAATTGGACTATAAGATGTAGTCCCCATGGATGAGGCTGCTAGCAACAGTTTCACGGTTAGTCTGCACAGGGGGTAAGATTCAGTCCCTCCCTGTTTGTTGATGTACCACATGATTGTGGTGTTGTCTATTTTTATGAGAAGAACTCCCGATGTGAGGTATGGTTTGACGGATGCCAGAGAGTTTTGCACTGCTATAATTTCCTATTGGTTGATGTGCAAGGGTAGTATTTGAGCATCCCAGAAACCTTGGGAGCATCTGCCTTCTAGGTGGGTGCCCCAGGCTGTGTCCGAAGCATCTGTAGTTATGTTTTGGTCTGATGGACGGAGGGTGAATGGAAGTCCGTTGTTCAGAGCACAGGCCTGGGCCCACCAGAGGAACTCTGATCTTATGCAAGGGATCACAGGCAGGGAGTGTTGACACCATAGGTTCTTTAGGTACCACTGAATTTTCCTCATGTGCAGTCTGGCCAGAGGTACCAGGAGGATGCATGAGGCCATGTACCCTAGAGTTCGCAGGAATTTCCTGGCAGAAAGCTGGGTTTGGGAGGCCACAGTAGTGAAGTATTTTGGTAGGAAACTTTGTTTTTCTGAGGACAGAAAGGTCATTTGCTGTTCTGTGTCCAATAAGGCTCCCAGAAATATGATTTTCCTGGTAGGTGTCTGTTTTGATTTTCTTTCGTTGATATTGAACCCCAGAGAGGTGAGTCGGGTTTTTACAAATTAGAGGTGCCGCAGCAGCAGTTCCTTGCAGTCTTCCTGGATGAGACAGTCGTCCAGGTAAAGGTAGATCATTTGGTGAATATCCTGGGAGCAGTGGATAAGCCAAATGGCAAAGCAGAGAATTTAAAGTGTGATGATCCTGCTCTGAAGTGCAGGAATTTTCTGCAGGATTCCCTTATTGGGATGTGCAGGTAAGCATCCTTTATGTCTAAGGTGACCATCCAAGCTTTGTTTAGCAGCAAAGGAAGAATCTGTTGTAAGGCAAGCATTTTGAATTTTGGGATTACCAGGAAAGTACTGAGAAAGGATAGGTCCAGGATGGGATGCCAAGTTCCCTCGTTCCTGGGAACAAGGAATAATCTGGAATAGAATCCTTTTGCAACTTGTTCTGGAGGCACAGGTTCTACTGTCCCTAGGGCTATTAGGTTTTTCAGTTTTAGTGCTTCTGCCCACTGGTTTGGCGGTAGGTCTGGGTACCCTCTTAGAGGTGGTAGCTCTCAGAAATTGAATTTGTACCCCTGAGCAAAGATTTTTAAGACCCACTGATCTTTTGTTATAACGTTCCAATTTTCTCTGCAAAGAGATTGCCTTCCTCCTAGCTTTTGGTGTGGTGGAGGCAGGCAGAGATGGGAAAGGTAGTCACTGAGAGTTTTTAGCATACAGGGTTGTTTTTGAACTCCCTGCTCTAGAATTAGAGGGGAGGGGGGCACTGTTTAGTTCTTTGCTGGCCCGGAGTTTGAGCCTTGGTGGGTTTGTCCCTACGGGTTTTACCTTGTGCCTGCCTGTTTGGTGCAGAAAAGGACCAGTGTTTAGAGGGAACATTTCTGCTGAACCTAGGAGGTTGTACTTGAAGGAAGTAACAGTCTGCATCAATTTTGCTTTGTCTTCCATCTTTTTAAGTACCTCTTCAGTTTTCTGTCCGAACAAGTGCTCTTTGTCAAGAGGTAAATCCATGATTTTAGGTGTGACATGATCAGGGATAGGTTGTTCCTTCAACCATGCATGTCTTCTGATAACAGATCCTGGCACTGCTGCCCTGCTAGAAGCTTCTAGGGCATCAAACCTACAGTGCAAGGAGTGCTTTGCCACCTGAGATGAACAGTGCAGTAATTCTGCTATCTCTTTATTATTGGAAAAATCTGGTAAAGCAGAAGTTTTCTGTTTCAAAAATTCCAAAGTGTGCTGTTGATATTTTAACATATGGAACTGACAGTTGAGTGCCCTTATAGTTAAAGTTGTAGAGGTATATACTTTTTTACCCCATATGTCTAGGGCCCTGGATTCTTTGTCTGAGGGAGGGTTCTTTGCAGAGGTAGCCTTAACTCCCTTAGGTCCCCGAGTAATCACCTCTGGATCTGGTATAGGATTTCTGTAGAGGAATTAAGTGAGTCAGGTACCCTGTACTACCTGTCAGGTTTGGGGGCAGGTGGAAGGGTGTCAGGGATAAGGCTGGATTCTTGGTAAACATCATCTACCATCTCCAAGATGGGTGGGATGGGCAGAGGCCTATGCTGGCGTAGGTCCAGAAATTCTCTTAGTCTTTTCTTGGATTGAGGAAAATCCGTTGATTCCCAATGGAAGTGTTCCCTGAGGGTGTGGAGGGTTGATTCCCAATGGAAGTGTTCCCTGAGGGTGTGGAGGGTTTCCCCAAAGGAAAAGTCCCCAGAGGTGATGCAGAAGGAATAGATTCTTCTGCATCTGAGTCTTCATAGACAGTAAGAGGATTTTCCTCTTCAAAAACAGAGGAGTCAGATCCCTCTGAGTTTAAATCCGATAGGATGTCTGGAGAAGAATCCCTTCTCCTTTTGGCTGGAGTGGCTTGATTACCTTGGATGAAAGTGATGAGATCCTCTGCCATTTTAAGCATTCTAGTTTGAGGAGGGGGAGGAGTAGTGGAATGGAGACTTTTTGCTGTTTTCTTTGGAGTGGGTCTAAGTCTGGCCTGAATGGTATCCATTGGTGCCGTCGGTGTGTTAGTCGGAAGAGAGGGTAAAGGCCTTGAAGTGAAATCCGAAGTGCGAGCAGTATCCTCGGAAGCCGGTGCCTGATTAGTGGCTCCGGACCCAACCAAGGGCGAAACAGCCGAAGGCTCGTTAGATGATGCAGACATCTGCGGCATACAGGACTCTGAAAGGGTCTCAGTAGAGGCCTGGGAAGAAATCAAGTTAGGCATCAGGGGTTGCGAAAGCACCTCACTGAATTCCAAACAACTGATGACCTGTTTAGTGGTGGTGTCGTTGGAAGGCTTGGCCTTATGCGGTCTGCCTCTATCATTATCTTTACGTTTTTTCGGAAGATCTGCGGTTTTCTGACTGACAGATGCCATATCGGTAATCGGAGATGGAAGACGAAAATAACTGGCTACAAACAGAGCTCTACGACTAATAGTTCTAGCGTTAAAGAGGGCACAAAACCGACAGCGGGGTATGTCGTGATCTGGGCCTAAGCATTTGACACAGTAAGAATGGAAGTGTCAGTGTGGTATTTGCTTTCCACAGGCGAGACAGTTATTGACTTTTTTGGACACCGGTTAGTGCAAGAAAAAGGAAGGCTCTCCAACGGGGTACTTAGCTTTAGACGTTTTCAGCTGAAGTTTGAAATCTGGAAACAGCTAACCGGCAGTGTTGTGAATTGCTTCTGCTACAGGCTCCACGCAAGAAAGACTGAGGTAATGGCGTCACCTGCTCTCCTTTATAGCTCGGATGACCTGACATCACCCAACAAGAGACAGAAGCCAACGCACAAAACCTTGACTCGTATTCGGACCGACTGAGGGCTACCACAGCATGGATAACCCAATGGTGATGACTTCAGCAGTGAGAAACAAAGAACATCCAATGTTGCTTTCGCCAAAAGAGGATCACTACAATTATTTTTGGAGAGTCCACCTGAATTTTCAGAATTACCCTGGAAGTCAGCAGAAATGCTGGAAATGCATAAAGTAACATTTCTGTCCATGAGAATGAAAAAAGCATCTGTTTTCCAGGCCTGTTTGCATGGAGCCCTGGAGCAGAATTTGTTGAGTTGTCCATTTTGAAAGGATGCAAAAAGATCTACTTGAGGTATTCCCGTGTCAATTCCTGGAAGACCTCCTCATTCAATTTCCATTCATGATGGTCTGTTCTGGTCCTGCTCAGCATGTCTCCCACTATGTTCTGTTCTGATAGAAGTAGGATGCTTGAAGGGTTAAGAGTTCTGAACAGCAATCCCAAGCAATCATAGCCAGTCTGCACAGAGGGAACAAACTTGTGCCCCCTTGCTTGTTGATGTTCCACAGCACTGTAGTGTCATAAGTAATCACCTGGAGAGGTCCTGGGGCCTACAGATAATAAAGATATTTTAAGGCATGAATCACTGCCAACATCACTCTTATATTTATGTGCTTTGGTCTGTCTGAAAACTCCCACAAGCTTTGCACCTTTAACCAGTGGAAACTGCCCCAAACAAAATCTGAGGCATCTGTAGTCACAGATTGACTTGGTGGTAGAAGAGAAAAGGGGAGACCCTTCATTTGCTTGTATCTGTTGCCTCCACCAGTGCAGTTCCTTTTTCTACAAAGTCCAAGATTAGTACCTGAAATTGCATATGATGCAAATGTTGGGTCCACATGTGTATAGATACTACTGAATCATTCTTATGTGCAACATGGCGAGAGAAATCATGAGAATCATACATGCCACAAACCCTAGAATCCTAAGAAACTCTCTGGCTGTAGTCTGAGACCGAGATGAAAGCTCAGGAAAGCTTCCTGATAAAAATCTGCCTTCTCCTGCATCAAAAAGGCTTTTTGCTACAGAATGTCTACAGGACATCTTAGAACGATAATACTGTGTGATGGGGTTGAGGAGGATTTCTGAGTGTTTCTCTGGAATCCCAGATTGGTCATAAAAACTATGTTAAGGACTTTTGACATCTGGGAGAAGACTGCAAAGATATATAAATTGTCTAAATAAGTGAATGGCACTCACATTTCTTTCTTATTAATGAGCTATGAGTGGAGCTAGACACTCTGTTAACACCCTTAGAATAGTAGATAGCCTAAATGTTAATACAGAGAACTGATAATGTGACCAGTACACAGAACATCTGAGAAATTACCTGAAGCCATTGGTTATGGGAATGTGATGGTATACATCTTTTAGCTCCAAAGTTATAAAGGTTCCCTGGGGACTAAGAGGTAACAGACTTTGAAGGGTCAGTATCTTGAATTCCGCAACTTCCCCATACAGATTTAGGAAGCAAGGGTCTAGAAATGGTCTCCAAGAAGACTATCTTTGGTACCAAAAAACATTCTGGAATAAAGGCCTTTACCCTTTTGATTTAATGGTACTAGGTCTAGGACTCTAGGGTAAATGTTGAATAACCAGAGGAAAAAACTTCTATTTGGTTCAGAGGGTAGGGGAAATTCCCCTGAAAGGATGTTTCTGTATCCAGTGACAAATGTATCCCTCCTGGACTACTTTAACAGCCATGAGTGTGTCACAATCTGTTACCAAACGGGAATGTATATTACCAGGTGTTGAGTGAGACTAGGGCAGAAAGGTGGAGGGGGGGGGGGTGTGGAGAGAAAAATGTTGGCATAGTCATTCTAAAATCGTAGACTGTCACTTCTTGGAATGGATCCCTGTTTCTTACTGTTCTACCGCTATCTAAATTTCCCTGTTTGGCTTGGGAAGGCAGGCATTGCTTATTTTGTTTCTTACATGTGAATAAGGCTCTGGAAGATTTTTAAGGGGGAGCCTGAAAATTCTTAGACACTTCCTGAATTACTTTCCCTCTCTCAGCAAATTATTTGTGGGCCCAAGTAGCAGATGGGCCAAATTAAACCACCTTATCTAAAGCTGAATTCAAAATTTCAGAATTTACCTTATCAGAAATATTTTGATTCTGTACCAAGGCATATGCCCATAAATTAGTAGCAGAAGACCCACACACAGTATCTGCAAAACCATGCACACACTAAGATATGTTCAGATACTTAAGAATGTTGGAAACAACATAGATGAGAAAGGCAATACCTTTGGGGGAAGAGTGGTAAACAGGTCTTAAATTGTCTATTCAAAAATGCACAAACTTTCATACATGGGTCTGATAATTAAGAAATCTATACATCAAAGTGGAACAAGAAAACTTCTCTTATCAAATTTGTCCAAAATCTTCCCCTACTTGTCCACTGTGGGAGGAATTAATGATACCAGGAGCCTGTTCACCTCTGACCAAGGAGGATGCTTTTTATGCAGGGACAAACCTAAGGTGAGAAAGCAAGTGCTTGTTAGTTTAAGAAACTCTGTAAAACCTACCTGCTTTCTAGGGGCACTGAAGGTAATGAGTCAGGGTTGTTATAGGCAGCATTACAAACATTCAGGGTTGGCACTGGAGGAGGAATAGATATAGAATTAGGCATATCTACTTGTAACATATAATAATATCTCCTCACTCAGAGAAAAAATACATTTGTTTCCAAAAAAAAGCACCTCATTCATCCTGACAATTCTTCTTCTTCTTTTGGCTTTTCCCGGTTAGGGGTCGGCACAGCGGATCAAGAAAAAGAAAATTCCTCCAAAGGAAGCTATGAGAACCAGGTTTCCTCATCATTAGAGGTTTGGGCTTAATAATCCGTGGGAGATAAAGCCCTCTGCCTATATCAAAATCATCTGACATGTCTTCCTCAGAAATATTATGACTGACCTGATTTACAGGTACTAAATTCTTTGTGTACAAGGAGTGCCTATCTGTAATTACTTTTTTGGCAAGAAAATAATCTTTTTTTCATAAATAAAATTGATTGTTTAACTTTTTTTTCTCTACCTTCTGCCCTATCAAGAGGTCTTTTCCCCATATACATCCAGCAGCATCCCTTGGAAAGTTACCATTTCTAAGTAAAGGTGGTTTTCCCATGCCCGACTCAGACACTGAAACAGCCAAAGGGGACATCGCTGACCCCTAGTTTACAGTGGTTGAAGGGACTGTACCAGAGGAAGCCTGACAAGTGAGAGAGTGGTCTAAGGAACAACTACTAGTTTAACTTTGATGGTTGTTGGTGCTAAATAGTCAAGCACAAGCCAGCATTACAGCATGTCAACTGCACTGTCTTGTAAAGTTTAACAAGACATGCTATGTTCACTTTACTCCAGATATTCCAAAAGCCCAAATGTTTAGATGTCAAGTCTGTCCATTACAATTCTATACAGCACACAAGACTAAAAACCGGTCATCTTGCTGTTTTTCTAGAGGTGAGAGAAACATGGGCATCAACAAGTCCAAAGGAGGTTGTGTTCCAGATGGTTTAATTTGCAACTGCCCAGAGGCATGTGATATATATTTATACATTATATTATTATATTTCAATTATGAATATGTTTTATGCCACTGAAGCACGGATTCTGTTCTGTGCTTTGATGACTTGTTGGTACACACAGCCACTAACCTGACAGGTGAGTTTGGTGCAACACTCTTCTCAAATACAACTAAGGAATTACTCTTGCTTTTTTAGAAAATGCAGGGTAGACAAAAACCAGCTGAAATGATCTGTAGATGAATGTTTTCTTTTGTAAAGTTATAGATTTGTCAGTCCAAGATGAATGTTTCAGAAGTATTAATTCCACTTAGACTTACCAGCTGCAAGACCAGTTTGAGATTTTATAGCTTACACTATGCTCATGGTGAACTTTGTCAAGTTTTGTTTAACATGATGTAAACCAAAGCAACAAAAAGTAGCTATCTCTCTTTCAAGTAAACACAGACTGTTTTATTAAACGGTGTTGGCAAAACAAAACAAAGCTCAGTCCTTACTAAAATGCTAAGATTGACTACTGGCAAGAAACCGTAATTCCACTCTGGATCTTCTGAATGCTCATATCATGGAAAGTCAGTTAAGCTAGTCTGATGTGGTGGTAATGACAGTATAAAAAGCATCACTTCTAAGGTAGAAAATGGTTGAAATCTTTCCTGACAAAAATTTATTTCTCAAATATATAACAGAAACAGTATTTGAACCTAAACAATTACAGGGACTCCCTCCTCAATTGTTATTTGTATTTCTCAATACAGGTTTGGATTACCTAATACTTATGATGTGTCTGTACTAGTATTGCCAAGAATCAGTTTTGCATTTTGTCTCTGGTACCAGTCATTAATCTTGTCTGCTAGTTACTGTCCCTTGTTTTTGTTCTAGTATGTCTGATCTGGGTTTGACGTTAGTCCTTCAGTACTTCACTCAGTTAGCTTAAAATTTTGAGTTTCACCATGGATTTTTTTTCCTGCATTGTTAACAACTTGTTCAACACATTCTCTGTTACTTAGGCTACATAGTCTCAAGTCACTAAAGAACAACTACCCAGTACTGGCAGCTGTTTTTTTACTCTGCCCAAATCTCATTTAACATCAGGTCAAATAACATACTGCAGATTGCATTAACTAAGCTATATTAACTATAAAATTCATTGTCCTACTGTTTTCAGGTGTTTTTTTCTAAGTTCTATTCTTCCTCCCTGCCTGCTGACCATCAATCTTCTCCTAATTTCTTGAGCACGTTTGTTGCCAGTGTACTGGGTATCCCCAGTACAGAGGTGAAAAGCCAGCTATACAGAATATCATCCAGACAGCCATGAAAGTAGTAAGGATGATTTCAATGAGGCTATAACCCCATCTCTAGTGGCTGAAGAAAACATCTACATCATCAGAAGGTAACCTATGCCATCCTCCTGCAAATGAGAGATAATATCACCAGTTTGGAATTGCCAAGCCCATGCCCT
The DNA here is from genome assembly GCF_019279795.1 of Protopterus annectens. Taxonomy (NCBI): domain Eukaryota; kingdom Metazoa; phylum Chordata; order Ceratodontiformes; family Protopteridae; genus Protopterus; species Protopterus annectens. Next base: position 373,734,907 of record NC_056736.1, on the reverse strand, counting down.
GGTCCTAACCATATTTTGGTGGTATACAAGCCTCCACTAGCAGGGTGATATGCTAACCAGAAGCCACCTCTCCCCCAAGATGGGTGAGTTAGTGTCAGTCCCTCACTCTCACCCTCCCCTTCCAGCAGCAAAACTGTTATCTGCACTTGGGCCATAGTCAGGGCTTTACACCTATGCATCACATTTTCCGATTTTATGTAATATGTGAACACCTATGAAATTCGGCCATATTTTCCTCAAAAGCTAACAGGACACAGTGGTTTGAATCTTACTTTTTTGCTCAAGTTCTTCTACTTGTTGCACAGCAATATTAGTTGAAAGCCTGGGATATTTCATCAATGCTATTAGAATTCCAGTTCCTGTTTCTTAATACTAAGTTCTCTTATAAAAACACCAAATCTTAGTGTTAATTTTCCTTTGACATTTAAATATTTTTTTTAAACTTTAAATACAGACTGTGACACTTCCATGGCTAGACTTGAATATCCTCCTCCTCAGGTATGCCATTAAAGCTAAATGCACATAATTTACTGCTTATTTTGAGATCCACTAGAAAGGAATGTAACAGCCAGACATTGTAAATGAGTTATAAAATACTTTTGAAGTTGAACTTAAAGATCTGAAACTGCATGCTGAACACTGTACCTGCATTACATAGCTACTAGCTGCACAATACATAATAAATACTATACAGAATCAGTGACACCTAATTTATACTGTCCAATCTTTTGTCATGTGTACAATATTTGCTTTTTTTTATCTTGACTCACTTATCATCGTTCAAAGGCCTAAATACTAAAATCTTTCTTTGAAATTTATCAAGCAGCACAAAGTTTAGCTAGTGAGATAAAACAGAAAAAAAAAACTGTCATGTAAGCACTTATGGCTTGTGCCTGCACACATGGTTGGAATACTGAATCACAGCCCCATATTCCAACTGCGGTGGTGGTGCTGCGTTAGCGTTGTCACCTCACAGTAAGACGTCCTGTTCGATTCTCAGCTAGAGCGTCTTCTGTGTGGAGACATGCATGAATGGGTGTACCTTTGTTGAAGGTTGTCCGTCAGGGCCGGCAACTCGGCACGTAAAAATCTACTGCCAATCATTAGCGGACCGGAGTTCCCCTGTGGCAACCCCTAACCAGGAAAAGCCAAAAGACACACACAGAGTCAGTTAAACAACTGTAACATATTTACAATGACAGCCATTTTCCAAGGGAATCTTTCCAAAGAAGCTTTTCAGAAGAAAAGATATGCACCTTTATTCTTATCTTGAAACAGGGATCATCATGTATCAGCATTTGCCTAGTTCTCAAAATGAGTCTGTAAAGAGCTCTCTGCCATGTGCATCTCAAGAGTAATCTGAGCTATATGTCCCATTCAGTTATTTTATCCAGCAATGCCATTGTCTAGTTAGCATACCTACATTAACAAGTTAGGACAGCAATTAAGCTCAGGAAATTACTACTTAGTCTCCTTAGTTTAACAAACGGCAACAAATGCTTTGTGTGATATAACACACATGTCCTTAGCTTAACAAGTCATATTTTTACCTCAATACACCCTCCATCCCAGACTGGCTATTTATGCATTCATCTAAAACACATATGCCAAGTATGCCCCACCAGGACCAGATGGTCTCCTATTAGCATAAATTACAACCCTTTCCACTATGCCCTAATAATACTCATTCAACTTTGTCTGAGGCTGCACTTGTTTGACATAAACAGTTTTCTACAGTACAAGTAAGTCAGCCTGGTAATGTTATCATATACCACGTTTCAACTCTTATCAGAGACAAGATAAGTCAAAGAAAAGTGTCAGTCAGCTATTTCTATTTAATTATCTTATTTGTTAAAAATGTCAGTGAGCTCATCAACAGATTCTTTTAGCCATGACCTGGGCCAGAAACAAGGGTGTTTTATATATATATATATATATATATATATATATATATATATATATGTGTGTGTGTGAGTGTGTATGTGTGTGTGTGTGTGTATATATATATATATATATATATATATATATATATATATATATATATATATACACACACACACACACACACACACATATATATATATATATATATCCCCATAACCTAACACCTAACAACACTGCTCTCTCTTCCTATCTCTAAAACACTAACTACATCGATTATCTTCCTGTTAAATTCCTCCCACTGAATCAAAAACTCACACTCCTCTCACACATATCAAACTCATACTGAAACTCCAAAAACTTCTGCTTCACTTAAATCTCTCCGTGGACATCCACCCCAAACCAGGACCCAATGTAGTTCATCACCACAATTCCAACCCTACAGCATCACCTCCTTTAAGAACTTGTTAACCCATCACAGTAACTCCAGCCTAGTAATTCTTAACATTAATGTTAGGAGCATAATACACAAGGTTCACGAACTTCATGCCATCCTCTCCCTGTACTCTCCTGATATTGTTGTGCTAACTAAAACCTGGTTAAAACCAATCAACAGTAAAAATTAAATTCTTCCTCATGGATACAATACCCTACGAAAAGAAAGAATAGCCTAAAAAGGTGGCGGGATAGCTATCCTATTTAAAGATAACTTGAAAGTAAAGGCCTTTGATCCGACCACTCCTAACTTCAATAATGCAGAATTATTATTCTCCAAACTAGAAATTAACTCCAAGAAACACATTAACATATTTGGATGTTATATCCCTCTTGGAAACAATACATCTGTCCTGGAAAGCTTACTGCACTGGGCCTCCAACTCAATACCACATGAAATTGTCCTGCTCCTCTCAAAATCTAACACATTTTATCACTCTACGGATTTATTCAGGTCAACCACTCCCCCACTAGAAAGTACAGTTTTGTACCTACCATAAATGTAGATGTTTGAGTACTTATGCTGCTGCAGTCATCACACTTGGGTTATCCTGCCGTCAGGCGGTCCCCGCAGTCGGCCTGAATTCCAAAGCCTTGGTCCGGCGTCAGTTGTCGTCACTTCTTCCCTGACGTCAGTGCGGCAGGGGTATAAAAGAGGCAGCCGACGCCATTTTCTTCAGTTTTTCTTGCCCCAGATGTCAGGTGCCCCAATCTAATAAGGCAAAACAAGTGGCTTGCAAACCATACCTTAGAGAAAAAACAATAGTGGTAGTTGTAAGCAAATACACCACATAGACATGCATCCAGAAGGCTGATGTACCTGTAGATAAAAGAAACCCCTGTTAGGAAGTAGGGCTGGAGGGAGGGTAACCTGGACTGCAGCAGCATAAGTACTCGAACATCTACATTTATGGTAGGTACAAAACTGTACTATGTTCATCGTACTATGCTGCTGCAGTCATCACACTTGGGTTGAGTCCCAAAGCTATGGTTGGGTGGTAGGAACTATATTGGGTTAGGTGTAGCTAAGATACCCTGCAGGACTGCAGTGGCAAAGCCAGCCCTGGTTTTTGAGTATAGTGGAAGGTGGTAATGTTTGGTGAAGGTGTGCACTGAACTCCAGGTGGCTGCCTCCAGAATGTCCTTTGTTGGGACTCCTCGGAGGAAAGCTGCTGAGGTTGCTGTAGCCCTGGTAGAATGAGACCTAATATTAGCAGGCACTGGTTTCCCATGGTGAGAGTAGCAGAAGCGGATACAATGTGCTATCCATTTGGAGATGGTCTGTTTGGAGATAGGCTTTCCCTCTGAACCTGCTGCATATGATACAAATAGTTGGTCAGATTTTCTGAAGGCCTTTGTCCTGTCCAAATAATAACGCAACTGCCTGTGAATGTCCAAAGAGTGAAGGAGTTTTTCCCCTTTATTCTGAGGGTTTGGATAAAAGGTGGGCAAGTGTATGGCCTGATTGAGAGCCACACTGGAAACTACCTTTGGCAGGAAGGAAGGGTTGGTTCGTAAAGACACTCTGTCCTGATGGAAAATGAGGAAAGGTTCCACTGTCATAAGCGCCTGTAGTTCTGAGACCCTGCGTGCTGAGGTGATAGCTAGCAGTAGAGCTGCTTTCCATGAAAAGTATTGTAGATCCGCTGAAAAGGCTGGTTCGAAAGGAGGTAGTGTTAGTTTTTCTAGTACAAAATTTAGATCCCAAGATGGAGTTGGTGGTTTTCTGGGGGGTCTTATGTTTTTTGCCCCTCTGAGAAACTGCCTTAGTAAAGGGTGAGAGAAAATGGAAGGATCCGTATCATATTGAGCTGAAATTGCTGAAGCATGGATCTTTATAGATGAGAAAGAGAGTCCTTTGTGTAGCATCTCAGATAAATATTGGAGTATTTGAGGAATGTTTGGGATGCCAGGGTCTAGATCTCTGGCCTGGTTCCATGCACAAAATCGTTTCCATTTGTCTGAGTAAGTTTTTCTGGTTCTGGGCCTCCTAGCCTCCAGGATGACATTCAGGACATCCTTTGAGAGGGGTGTTGATTGGTAATTTAAGGTATCTTCCATGCAGCTAGGTTTAAGGTCCTGAGTTGACTGTGAAGGATCTGAGAGTTTTGTTGAGTTGAGAGCTTGGGGAATTGAGGTAAGATCCATGGAGGACTGTGAGTCAGGTTTCGTAGTAGTGGGTACCAGTGCTGACGTGGCCAGTCCGGAGCAATGAGGATCATATGTGGTCTGTCTGATCTGACTTTCAGTAGTACCTTGGCCAGTAGAGGCAGAGGAGGAAAGGCGTAGACTGACAATGCTGCCCAACTGAATGATAGGGCATCCACTTTCCAGGCCAGGGGATGATAAGTCCTTGTGCAAAATTTTTGTAGCTGGCAATTGCTGGTTGAGGCAAACAGATCTATGTCTGGTGGTCCCCATCTTTGAATTATCATTGCAAATACTTGTGGGTGTAGTCTCCACTCGTGGGGATCTGTTAAATTTCTGCTTAATTCGTCTGCCAATATGTTTTCCTTTCCTGGCAGGAATTGTGCTTGCAATTGTACTTGGTAAGTTAATGCTGTGTTCCACAAGGCCATTGCCTGCCTGCATAATGGGTAGGAGTGCGTTCCTCCCTGTTTGTTTATGTACCACATTACTGTGGTGTTGTCCGTCCTTATTAGAAGTTGTCCTGGCTGCAAGAGGTCCTTGAAGGCTGTTAGTGCATTTTGTACGGCTAGCATCTCCTTTTGATTGATGTGCAGATGCCTTAGGTTTGTAGACCATTTGCCCTGTATGCATTGTCCTGCCATATGTGCACCCCAGGCGTAGTCTGATGAATCTGTTGTCAAGGTTTGCTTTGTTGGAGGTAAAACAAAGTTGACCCTTGTTTGCTTGGCATGCTTGAGCCCACCATAGGAACTCTCTTTGAAGGCAGGGAATGAGAGGTATACTTGCTTCTAGGCTGTATCTGTGCTGGGACCATACACTTTTTAGGTACCATTGCAGTTTTCTCATATGCAGCTTTGCATATGCAATTAGTTGAATGCAGGATGCCATGTACCCCAATGCCTGCAGGAATTGCCTTGCAGTGAGCCGGGTAAAGGTTGCCATCTTTTTGAAGTATTGAGCCAGTTGTTTTTGTTTGTCTGGTGTGAGGTAAGCCATCTGGGCCTTTGTATTCAAGCTGGCACCCAGGAAAAGTATTTCTTGTGAGGGTATTAGTTTTGACTTCTTTTTGTTTACTGTGCACCCCAGGCAACTTACCAATCTTGTTACAAATGCCAGATGCTGTAGTAGGATGTCTTTGCTGTCCGCTTGGATCAGGCAGTCGTCCAGATATGGATAAATTTGTATCCCTCGTTGTCTGCAATATGCAATTACTGATGCCAGGCATTTCGTGAATACTCTGGGCGCAGTAGATAAGCCAAAGGGCAATGCAGAGAATTGATAATGCGTTGAACCTGCCAAAAATCTGAGGTATCTTCTGCAATCTTGTCTGATAGGGACATGCAGGTATGCCTCTTGGAGGTCCAACGTTACCAGCCAAGACTCCTTGCCCAGCATGGGAAGAAGCTGCTGTAGTGTGAGCATTTTGAATTTGGGTATCTCCAGGTAAGTGTTTAGAATTGAAAGGTCTAAGATGGGTCTCCAGGCGTTGTCCTTTCTTGGTACTAGAAATAGTCTTGAGTAAAAACCTTGGCCTTGCTCTGTGGTAGGTACCTTTTGAATTGCTTTCATGTCCATGAGAGCTGCAACTTGTCTTTGTGCCTCTGTCCATTGGTTTGTTGGCAGATTTGGCATGCCTCTCATTCGTGGTAAAGTGTGAAAGTGAAATCTGTAGCCTCGGGTAATAATATCCAGAACCCATTTGTCCTTTGTTATAATGCGCCAGTTTTGTGTAAAAAGAGCCAGTTTTCCTCCTAGAGGTGCTGCCTGGGCAATTTTGCTTGGCAGGCGAAGAGGAAAGTCATTGAGTTAGCTTCATGAAGGGTTGAGATCTGTCGTCTCCCCCTCTTTGAGTTGTTGCTTGCCATTGTCTAGGCCTGAAGGTACCTTGTGCCTGGCCTCTGCCCCTAGGGCGTCTGTACCTGCCCCTTTGGGGTCTGTCTGTAGCAGGAAAGGACCAGTTCTTTGATGGCCAGTTTCTGCTGAAGCAAGGAGGTTGTACCTGTAAAAAATCTTTAACTGTTTGCATTGATTTTGCCTTTTCTTCCATTTTCGTTAAAACCTCCCCTGCTCTGACACCAAATAACGCATCCTTTTGCAGTGGGGCATCCAGTAGCTTTGCTTTGACATGTTCTGGTAAGGTTTGCTCTTTTAGCCAAGCATGTCTACGTATCACAGACCCTGTAACAGCTGCTCTACATGAGGCCTCCAAAGAATCAAAACCACATTGTAGGGTATGTTTTCCTACCTGTTCTGCTGCATGCAACAAATCTTGTATTTCTTTGTAATCTGGCTGATCTGTTTGAGGGATCATTTTCTGTTTTAACAGAGTAAGCAGGTACTGCTGGTATTTAATCATGTGGAATTGGCAGTTTAATGCCCTCATGGCCAAAGTGGCAGAAGTGTACACCTTTTTCCCCCATCTTTCTAATGCCCTGGAGTCTCTTTCAGCAGGTATGGATTCTTAGCTGTGGAGGCCTTAACCCCTTTGGGACCCTGGGAAATGGTTTCTGGGTCTGCTGGAGGGCTTTTATACAAAAACCTGTGAGAGTCAGGAACTCGATAGTATCTGTCTGGCTTAGCTGGTGCTGGTGGTAAGGAATCTGGATTTAGACTAGATTCATTATAAACATCATCCAGAATGTCTAAAACTGGAGGGATAGCTAGGGGTCTATGTTGAGGAGGAAGAAACTCACGGAGTCTTTTCTTGGAATCAGAATAATCTTGGCCTTCCCAGTGGAAATGCTCTCTCATGGTGTGCAGGGTTTCCCCAAAAGAAAAGTCCTCAGGAGGAGAAACACAGGGGATAGACTCTTCAGCATCTGAGTCTTCGTAGGATGGGTAGGGATAATCCTGTTCCTCTGAGTCTGCTGAGGAAATGGATTCCTGGTCAGAAGGAGGGAAATCTTCCTCCAGTCTAGGCCTTTTGTCAGGAGGGGGTTGTGAACCTCTGATAAGGGTGATCAGGTCCTCCGCCATTTTGAGCATCTGTTTTTTAGGCATAGGGGCCTGCGTGGTAGTCTGTGGACCCGTTTTTTTAACCTTAGTCATCGCTTTAAGCTTCGCATAGGACTTTACCGAGAGGGTCGTCGGTTTAAATACACCTTTGGAAGTCAAAGGCCTGTCCCTAGTATCCGGCTCGCCGGCCGGGCTGGCGTCCACGTGTTGAGGAGGATCGGGTTCCAGAGGCCCGGTAGTCTCTGTCTGAGAGGTAGTCATAAATTCTAAATCCGCGGTAGTCAGGGCCTCACCGAGTACCGGGGATCCGGCGGCATGCCTAACTGAGACCTCAGTATCTGGTCTAGGCCTAGGCTGCCTGCCTTTATCCTTCCGTTTTTTGAACATAGCTGAAGTCGGTTGCTCCGACGACATAATATAATTGAATCTTCTACCAAAATAATGTCGGGCGGTATCAGCCCGACGCTTGATAGTGCGTTTATTGAACATAGCGCAAAACCGACAACCAAGGACGTCGTGGTCTGGGTCTAGGCAAGGAATACAATAGGAATGAAAATCCTTATGAGGTATTTGCTTCCCACAAGAAATACAATTATTAACTTTGTCTGACATCGGTCTGAGGCAAGAAAAGTTTCCCCAACGGGGTACTTAGCTTTATAGAAGACTTCGGCTGAAATTCTGTTCGGAAATCTAAGGAGCTGGCCGACCGGCACTTACGAACTGCTTCTGCTTCGGTCACCGCGTGGCAAGAAAGACTAAAGAAAATGGCATTGGCTGCCTCTTTTATACCCCTGCCGCACTGACATTAGGGAAGAAGCGACGACAACTGACGCCGGACCAAGGCTTTGGAATTCAGGCCGACTGCGGGACCGCCTGACGGCAGGATAACCCAAGTGTGATGACTGCAGCAGCATAGTACGATGAACATCAGATAAGGTATCCAACAAGGAATCTACCCTTGACTGGATACTAACAACAGACCTGCCCTCTCCTATCAGTCTGGCTGCCTCCCTGACAGGCTGAGTGACCATCAACCATAGGTTTCATTATAACAAAACAAACAGCTTACCATCTAATAATATCCAAGAAACATTTTACCACCAATTTCTTATCAGCATTAGAAACCTGTAACTGGACATATTTAAAACTATCCCCTAGATCAAGTAGTTCAATACTTTAACATCACCTTTTTAGATATTCTGAACACACAAACACCTCCTAGAATCATTAGAATCAAATCAGTCTACTCCTTTGCCAAGTAAATAGACTATGTCACTACTAATAACCAGAGACAAAGCCTGGAACACTGGCATTCTACCAGGTCCCTAGCATCAAGACAATCATACTCAGAGCTCCAGAATAAAGCTAACAAATTCATTAAACAAGATAAAATTAATTACTACCAAAATATGCAAATGAAGCACAAAAAATCCTCAAAAGTTCTGAACAGCCATTAACAATATTTACATCCAGGAAAATCAACTCCACCTTCCCCATCAACTAATACCCCACTGAAAACATAGCTATCCAATTCACCAATTCAACAAATATTTCACCAATACCATACTTGCCTTATCTAACCTTCACAAATCCCCCCCCACTGAACTACCCCAGACAGTCGTTAACAACTCCCTTACTTTCCAGATAGTCTCCACCAACAGCATAAAAATTGCTTAAAAAACTTAAACAAAGAACACTAGCTGCAGACAAACTTCCGGCAGAATTTCTGCAAACTGCTGCCGACTCAATAGTTTACCCTGTAACAATCCTTATCAATAGATCCATGTCTGAAAATAATGTCCTCGAAATATGAAAAAATCTCCCACATAATTACCTTACACAAACGTGGTACCTCCACAAAATTAACTAATTATTGTCCTATAGCCATCCTATCCCCTCTATCCAAAATCTTAAAGGAATGCATTCACAAATTATGGATCACTTACACACACACACAAATGAATATCAAAGACCCAGCATGGCGTTTGTCCCTCCCATAGCACTACTACTCTCTTAATGTCCTTTACCAATACAGAAAATTACCACAGAAACAACGGGAAATTTGTTATCTGCTGTCTTTCTTGACCTTTCCAAGGCCTCTGACATGGTCACTCATAGTAAACTTATTAAACTCAGAGAGAATTTGGATATCAGTCAACTCGCTATCACTTGGTTCCAAAACTATTTATCAGGGTGCCAACAGACTGTCCCAATGGCAGAATAACCTCTCATCTCTTCTTCCAGTCCCTCAGGGCTCCATTTTAGGACCCCTACTCTTTTCACTTTTTACTAACAATCTACATTCTTCATCTCTTCACCCCTTCATTATCCAGTATGCAGACAACTTTATCTTAATCTGTTCTGCCTCCTCCTTCTTGCAGGAGCTGCATTTAATTACACAAGATTCTTTTCTCTCAGTTGAAATATGGCTCACCAACTCCAAGCTAATTCTAAACCCTAATGAAACAAACTTTTACTGTTTAACTCAACAAGATGCACCACACCTAGCTCCTCCTTCAATATTATGTCCAAAAACAAAACCATCCTTTCTCCAGTTACTCACATTAGACTTGTAGGGGTCGAAATCGACTGTAACATAAAATTTGACATCCATATGTCCCACACCATAAAGAAAGTCCATAAGAAATTGGGACTACTACATAGAAATAAACAATTCCTCACTAAACAGGCCAAATCTACCATTGCACACACCCATCTCCTATCAACACTCCTATATGCCTCCCCAATACTCACGTACTTGAGAAAGACTGAAATGGCCAAACTCAATTCCTGCTACAATAAAATAGTCAGGTTTGCCACAGACTCTCCTTTCAGGAAACATCATTGTTCAGCTCTTAAACATCTCAGTTGGCTTGAACGTCCGCAACTCCTCCTCTATAACCAATTGATTTTTCCCCCCAAAATCCTTCACCAACCTGACAAGACCCCCACCTTCCAAAATATGATACTTCCACACTCTAATAAACACTCTGTTCTAGTAACAGATTTCTATTACAGGTAACTAAAGCCAACACAGCTGGTGATTCTCTGTTCTCCAACTTTATATCTGAAAATGCAACACCCTGCCCCATGAGATAGTATCCCACAATTCCTTAACAAAATGTAAACATATGCTAAAAACACATTTGGCAGAAACGTGGCTATGCTCCTGCTCCAGCCCTGGTTAAGTCTCCCTCAATTTCTGAAACCATCTAACCCACTAATATCAGTCACTCTACCAAACAACTAACCTCAGTATTCTGTGAGTCTGAACTCTCAGCTACCTGTACTTCCTGTTAATACTACATATCAACATGACTGTGAACTCCTGGTGTACAGTATCTCTCAATCCTAGAACTAGTAGGTAACACCATAACATGGCTTATATCATACTCCCTACATACAAGTCTTGGGATGATACAACTCACCAATATTTTTCTTCAAACTGTGTATTTGTAATGTATATGAATCTGATATCTATATGTTATATGTGGAGCTTTTCTCCCTGGGCCTCCGCTGGAGGACCTATGTCTAGTCAGGCATTCCCGGCTAACAACTGTAAAAAAAATAAATATGCATATACACATACATATATGTATAGAGAGAGATCACAGGTTTGAAAACAACAGGGACAAAAAGGTGCAGGGAAGTTTCAGTGCCACTTGGTAAATCTTGCACAATTGACAAATACTGACAAGATGCTACTTGTCATGCAAGACCTACAAAATTAGGAAAAGCAGTCTCAAAGCATTTAAGACTATCCTGAATACCCTGGTCTACTATCAGAACATCATCACTGTTTTTGGAAAAGCCATAATAAAACAGCCTTTCTGGCACAAACACTATACACAACCAAACAGAAGACTGCAACCTTACATTTTGGAAAACTTGATAAATTAGAAGTTATGTACTCACCTTAATTAGCCATCTGTGTTGTCCATTTTCATTCTTCCTCAATGATTGGGTTAAGGGTCGGACTCAGATGCATACTTTAATGGATCCAACTCTCAAGCTTCTCCCTCTATCCATAATACCCTAGACTATCCTCAATACCTCAGATCGAGTTTGTTGCCATAAGATCCCCAAAAACTAGATAAATAAAAGGGATAGCTAAAAGAATAGGACCTAAACCAGAAATACAAGTTTCAATAAGTAATCAAACAGGTTCCTCCAAAAGATTTTAGGAATGGGGAAGGACGGAGGTAAAGTTGACGAAGAGTGAAAATGGATAACACAGATGCCTAGTTATGGCGAGTACATAACTTTTAGATCTGATATTGCCCTTTTCATTCTTCCTCAAAGAATGGAACAGAGTCCCTAACTAGGTTAATCTTGGTGGCCCTCAGGGAAGGATATTCTGGAGAACTGCTGAGCCAAAGGCAGCTGTACTTCTGGATATTAGATCCAATTTGTAATGAGTAACAGATGTATGAGCATTGGATCATGTGACTGCTGTGCAATTATCATCAATAGAAGTTCTTGACCAAAAAAAAAAAAAGATGAAGTCACCATGGATCTAGCTGAATGGGCTTAGTTGGTCTTGGTAAGGAATTGCCTGGTTAAGAATAGATCCAAGAAATGCAATCAGTTATCCATCTAAGGAGAAAAGTGCATTTTAGAAAAGCTTTACATAGCTTGGAAGAGACCAAAGAATAATTTCCATCTCCTATACTGCTGAACATTTGAAATGGTTAACTGTAGTTTAATTGTAGAAAAAAAGCTCCTTTTTGTGAAGTGCAGCCAGAAAATTAAGGACAGCAGAGACCAGACAGAAAAAGGGTCAACATTATTTCTCAATGCCCACAAGGAAAATCATTTCCACTTGTTCTTGTAAACCTTCTTGGTGGAGCCTTTTTGTGAGGATAATAGAATGGTACATACTGAGGAAGAAAGCCTGGGCTGTCTGGCTATTACTGGAACTGGAGTAATCCTGCAGTTAGTCTGAGGGCTGAGATAGTGGGATGACTTATCCCTGATGGGTGTGAGAGGAACTGTGGAGTTGGATCCAGTATCCAGGAAGGGTAAAGAAGATGAGACCAGAGGAAGGGGAACCACAACCCTCGAAGCCAGTATGATGCAATGAGGATGACGGAGCTCTTCAACCAAATTGCTTTCTATAGGAATTTGGGGATCAAAGGAAGGAGGGATAATAATAAAGGAGACAGGATGGCCAAAAGTGGACTAGCCTCATCTTGGTGACTCAGGGATTAGGGCAAAATACCTGCTACACTTGTTGAGGGGGGATACAAAGAGGTTGTAGCATGGCTGGTCCCAAAGATGGAAAATTTCTTCAACCACTGATTGCTTGTGAGACCACTCATGAGGCATCAGAATAGACCTGCATAGTTTGTCCATTAGTATGTTGGTTTTCCCTGGAATGTGCTTTGCAACTAGAAAGCGGTTGGTGGAGATTGCCCACTGCCACACTCTTACAGCCTCTCTGCAGAGAGGGTAAGACCGGGTTCCCTCTTGTCTGCTGATGTACTAGACTACAGACATGTTGTTGGTCTGAATCACAACCGGCCCTAGAGAAAGAGTAACTTGAAATGCCTGCAATGCTAATAGGACTGCTCTTATCACCAGGACGTTGATGGGTGAACTGGTCTCTTGATGGGTCTATGTGCCTTCGACTACCTGTCCCAAGAAATGCTCCATTCACCCCATTTGGGTGGCATACGTAGTCAATGTGGCCAATGGGGATGTGGTGATGTGAGATACTGCCATCTGTGCCTGGGAGAATAGGGCACTGCACGTGTGACGTATGCCAGCAAGGTTGGCTGTAGTATTGAGGATAGTTTTGTGTCATTTGACTATGACACTGACTTGTGCAAATGCTTGTGTTAAAAATGTATTGACAGTGTTATTATAACTGATTAAATGTTTATGTTTAAACAAAGGATTCTGGAAGGGAAGAGTAGAAGTTTTTGAAACTGTTCTATAGCTTTCAGATACTGCAACAGATCTTAGAAAAGCTCTGAGTGTGTATTGCACCAGAGTCAGGTGATCAAATGTGATGTCATTCTATAACCAGCACTCAGAGTATGGAACTCACACAGCAGCTTGTTTTCTTTCCTTTCTTTGGAACCTGATATAAAGATCTATGACAGTTATCACAGCTCAGTTAGTTTTTCAGTTCAATTCAGTCAGAAATTTAAAGCTCATCACCCTGCCTCACGGAAGTAAGCATCTCAGCATCTAATCTTGCCTTGCTGTATTAATTAAGTTAGCTAGGGAACAGTTATTCTTTAGACAGTCAGGAAATACAGGGAGATTAGTTAAGTATTGTTTTTCTGCATCTGTTTGAATATGTCCAACTGTGTTATTTTTATTTCTCCTGTGATTGAAACTCTGGTGTTTATTGTACTTAGATAGTGAGTATTCTAATGTTTTCTATTTTATTATTTATTATTAATACCTTTCATTGTGGCTGGTCTTTTAGAGAATACTTTTAATATCTTGAGAGTACTAGTGCTTATTTTAGTGATGTTGTGGCCACTCCGAAAAGCCTTGCTACTTTGGTTACACTCTATCATTTATATTAATATTGATTTTACTTAATATAATTGGATACCCCTTTAACAGCCTTACAGTAGTTGACTGGTGGCAGTGTGGTTAACTTATAGTCTGGGCAGAACGGACATAGCTAGAAAATCTGTGCCAGCCTTTTTCCAGGAGTGTGTTTATGTGCGAAAATCAAATATCCAGGTGTGGGTATGTCAGCTACTTGGAACCGGTACATAGTGCTCCAAAGTGAGTCTTGTTTGGGTTTGGTATCTGGAAAGACAGAGTCCAGTGAGGGAAATTGCAGAGAGCTGCATTTGAGAATACTGTGTAAATCCATTCCTGTTTTTAGTGCCCATCCCTCACTAGTGTCAGTGGTGAGGACTGAGGCTCCTTGATTACTGGCCTGGGGTAGAGAGGCCATCACAGGGGCAATAGAACAAAAAGTCAGTCTAGATAAAATGTTGTCCGACTGGATTCACCAATGGATGTGGTGTTTGAAAATTGATGCAAGTTTGACTGGAAAAGAGGGTTGTCTAAGAATAGATTATTGAAGAGCTAGAGTCCATTAAAAACATGCATGCAGTATTGTGCTAAAGGAAATAGTACTACTGTTGCCACCCTAGACCCTACTAGACCCTACCCAGTACTTGAAGAATGGCTCTGGTTTGAGGAGATGGATGGGAAAGAATCTGATGAACCTGAGACCTGAGTCGATGCGATGAGTTGGTAAGGATGGAATTTGCGTTGTCATGTTCAGATGTGCACCAATAAACTCCAGGCGCTGTACTTACTGGTGTCAGATTTGACTTGGAACAACTGATTGCTGTTCCCAATAAGTGACAAATCTAGAGCAAACAGTCCCTGGATTGTTGAAGGAGATGCATGGATGGGGTGGTGAGGAGCCAGTCATTTAGATACGGAAACACTCTGAATCATTTTAGTCTCAAGTGAGCTGTCACTATTCCCATACATGTGGTGAACACCCTGGGAGCTCTGGTGAGTCCAAAGGGCAGAGCTCTGAATTGGTAATGATTAGCTCCCAGCCAAAAGTGTAATTATTTCTGGGAGTGCCTGCTTATTTTGATATGATAGTATGCATCTTGAAGATCTACAGGGCACAACCAATCGCCCTTGCAAAGAACCGGTAGAATGGACGGGACCATTCATAACTTTGACTCTTCCACATACTGATTCAGGTTACTGAGATCCAAAAACTGGTCACAAGTCCCATGTCTTTATGGGCAATAAAAAGAAATGTGAGCAAGTTCTGAATTCTATTTGGTCTGGTGGGACCTCCTAGATGATTCTGTCTAGTAGCTTCTGAATTTAATGGGCTGCTGCCTTCCCCTGATTGGGTGCAACATCAGGGAAACATTTTTCTTTTGTAGATTGGGGGTTGGGAAAATGGTATAAAGTAACTTCTGGATATTATATTTAGCACCCAGGTATATTTGTTATAGTAGCTGAGGTGTCTGGGTGCAAGGACAGTTATCACCTGACTGCCTCCAGAGGTGGGCGGTTGCGCAGCAATTCAGGAATGCTGATAGGGTCTATCCTGAAAAGAATCACAGAAACCTGATTTTGCAGGCCTCCTCTATATCTAGGACAACATCTGCCATTAGAACTGCCTCCTCTGCCTCTGAAGAAGTTGTCTCTGCTCGGATCTTGGAATGGTCCCTGAGATTTGCGAAACCACGTTTTCTTATCACCTTTCTAATTTCTACAGAATGTTCACTGAAGGGTACAAAACTTGATTCCCATAGCAGACATGGTCTTTCCTTCATGCTCGCTGTGGGCAAGAGTTTCTTTCACAGATGGACCAAACAAAGCTGTTCCATCAAAGGGAGCATTGATGAAAGACATCTTGAAAGGCTTCACAAAGTCACATAGTCACATCCAGGCATGCCTCCTTATGGCAATGCCTGAACCAGCCTCCCATGAGGTGCATTCAGCTGTGTAACAGATCAACCTCATGGATGCGCTGGAAACTGATAAAAAGTGGCCAGCTGAGAAAATGATCTTTTGAAATCTTCTCAAGATATGGACTCTGACAATTTTCTTTGGTCAAATCCCCCTGCAGCCTTGTAAAATGTGCCAGATAGTTAAGGGACCTCAAAGCAAAGGATGTTGAGGCAAAGAGTATTTGCCAAATCTGTCCAGCACCCTAGACTCTCTGGTGGATGGACAGATGAGCTCTGTTCTGCTTTCTCTTTTTAGTGGCATCTACCGGGACTCCTTTGCTCCAGTGGTGTTTAACTTTAGGGATAGCCAGAAATTTGCCAGGTTAGTAAGGTACAGGCTCAATGGAATCCAGCTGCTTCCACGCCTGGCGAGAAACTAAATCAATGAACTCATCTGCGGGGGAATCATCCAAGACGTAGATGGGGCAGAACCAAAACCTTCCAGAAATACTGATTCCTCTGGAGAAGGATTATTGAAAGATCAACCACCTTTCTGTCTACAGATTTCTAATACGCCTCCAAAGGGGACATCATCAGGTGGTAATCGGGGGGACCCTCCTCCTTCCTCAAAATCAGTATCTTCAGTGAGAAATAACAATGGGGAATCTATGTGCCTCCTCTTGCATGTCCTCTTCAGATGGACCTCTTCGGGGGAATGTTCAGGGAAGGTACCAGAAGAGAGGGGGAGTTCCTCTGGTGGGGCTGACTGGAACTGGCTGTCCCTGTAAATCAGCCTGCTGGACTCAGCGCTTGGAAGCAAAGAGGGAAAAGAAGTGGATCTGAGGGATGAGACACCAAATCTCTAAAAAGAGAAAAAGCCCTTTCCACAACCTCAGAGACAGACGGACCTGGAGAAGCCATGGCCACCCACATCGGAGCGGAGTCTTCCAGTATGGGTAGATCACAACTCTGACTGGATCCATGCCTGAATAAGGGGACTGGACCTGAGTTGTCCGGCGCTGAACCTCCCTGGGGCTGGAATGGATCTGATAACACTGGAGTAAATCCTGGTCCCATGGATCAGATGCCTATGCTTGGGCTCTGTGACGCATTCTAATCTGAAGGAATAGAAGCAGAATTGGTCAGGGATGCTGCCCGAGTTGAAGTGATTCTTTTTGGATCAGACTTCAGACATCTCAGCATTGTTGAATCCTGGGGCAACTAAATTGAAGGACCAATCAGAGAAGGGAATATTACTATGTGAGCAGTGGCTTGAAGACTCACAGTTCCAATGGGGGATGCAGCCAAGATGACCCCAACTGGATCTGTGCTCTGAGAAATTTTTGGATCATCCTATCCACATCAGCTTAAGAAAGACTTTTGGAGGACCTGGAGGATGTGGCAGATTGGGGCCTAGAGTGCTTTTTGGGAGTTTGTAAAAGGGAGAATGGAGCCTACGGAAGACCGGATCCAAAATGAATTCTGCAGAGTAAACTCTTGGAGTATGTGAAGTACTGAGTTTCAAATCAGAGGGGTTGGGATCCAAAACCTGAGTTGTGGGGCTTGCTGAAATAAGGATCGGATCTGACGCTTTAGGCTCCAAAGATTTTGGATCCGAGGAGCACACCTTCGGGCCCAAGGATGTCGGATCTGATATTTTTGCAACTTTCGGAGGCAGTTCCAAGGAAGTCAATGGAAAGAGCTTTCTATGTTCAGAAGGAGTTTTACAGTTTTAACTGAGGGGTTCACCCCCTGAAGAAACTGCTGTTGAAGGAGTAGGAAGACCCTTTAATATCAGTTTACTGCATCAATCAGCTAACTCCCTAGAGTTAAAAGCAGCACAAATAGAGAGTTAGTGTTTAAATGAGCTGCTCCGAGCAATAAACGCACTCCTTGTGGGCATCCGAGTTAAGTATTTTATGACCACAAGAAGTGCGCATTTTTTAAAGCCTGTCAGCTTGTCAGCCAAGACAGCTTATGACAGGTACAGCAGTGCGAGAGAAACAATTTAAAAAAGAGTTTTTCCTTCTTATTTTAAAAGATATATATATATATAAAAAAAAAAATAAATAAGAAAATTACCAGCAATGGTAAAAAAGGATTACCTTTGTAACGGAGGGTAAGAAAAGAAGATTACCAACGATGGTAATAAGAAGAATATACTGTCATAAAAATATATAGTAACTATAATAAAAGGAAAACTGGAATACTAAGAGGGAGGTTTGCAGCACAAAGGGAAAGAGTAAGATAATAAAATTTACTTTCACTTTTGAAAGAAAGTTGACAAAATGCTCGAGAGAAGGACTCTACATCTGAGCACGATGGCAGCAAATGAGATATGGGGTATCTGAGGATGGACTAAGGCATTATGGGTACAGGGAGGAGCTCGAGAGTTAGATCCAAAGTCTAAAGTATGCGGTCGAGTCGGATCCACAACCCATTCATTGAGGAGGAATGAAAAAGACAACATCAGATCCATTTGATTTCAAGCCTCATATGCTACAGACTATGCCAAGCAAATTGCCAGTGCTTCAAAACTTACATATTACAGACCCTGACATCACCGAAAACAATCACTCCCCACCCACACACCCATACACATGCACTCAAGCATCTGTACTATAACGGACCACAACAGTTTTCACTATTCATAAACACAATTCATTCAGCCACTATCACACTATTATACAAGATGACCTAATCCAAACCCCAGCTTATTTTAATAAAAGGAGGCAAAAACTATGTCAATTAACTTCTACAAAACAAAGTTAATGTTGCTATGTACGAACACAATAAATGGCTAACATAAGCAGAGTGGGTTATTCCATTTCCTAAAAGAATGAACTCTGAAATTAAATACCTTGGCATCTGAATATTTCTTGCCCTTACTTTCATCCCTCATATTCTATGATTTTACTTAAATTACAGAAGAATATGAATAATCAGCTTAAAGAAGCCAAACTATCCTAGTAAAAGATCCTCAACATGCATTCCCATCAAACATCTTACAAAAACTCCTGGCCACTACCCATGAGCATTATCACAGATGAACTGAAAATATCAGCAATTACAGAATAATGCAAATTAATAATTTAAAAATTAGACACAAGAATAATTTGTAGTACATACAGACCTCATTTGGAACAGAATTACATAAATCACAGATTAAGTAATAGCACCTTAAAAGTGATGCCTTTCTTCTTGCTTAAGACTGGAATGGATAAGTTACAGAGGTTTACTATTTTCGAACTTCCGTGTTCAACTATAATACAGTCGACGTAGTGCCGTTCGACATTTTAATAGTAAACCAGTTACAGATTTCAGAATTTGTGTATGTTCATTTTGCATTGTGTCCCATGTTACTAGCACTCTTTCAGGGAAGACGAGACACAGTGTCCAACTCTTTCAGAGAAGACAGTCTGCACAAGTTAGTGAAGGAGTTATTTCAAAGGCAATAGCAGAGGGTACTAATGATCTTTGTTCATGACCTGCAAAAGGTGAATTATTTTGAAAAGTAGCATACAAATATAAAGGGTCATTTGCAAAGTAAGAGGTAGCTAGCTCAAGCCACCAATAGTGAGACAGGATGTTGCTTCAAGTGATCTAGTGATAATCCTGCAAATATAATTCTGTACAACTCAGTGTTTATGGAGGTTCAAACCTGATGCGATATCACAAGCAGACAGGCTGTATTCAAGGGCTGGCAGTAATTATCTTGCTTTGTGAGAATATTGTTGACTCTACAGCAGGTCTGCAACAAACTAAATATAAGTGGACCAGGAAAATGAGGAGGCTATTATTTGTAAGTGAGACACTATCCCATGGTTTTCCTATCAGTCATTGGGATATACTACATTCTTGTTGACCGTACTTATACATTTCTAAGTTCCAGAAAGGATGGTTTTACCAATGTTAAATTTAAGGCCCACTTGTTGAAAAGCAATGCACAGTTGGCTCAGTTTATAATAAAATTAACTACTGATTCGGAGCACTCCAGATGCCCAGAAATGTACTTTTTTTTATTCAGTAAAATATTTTTATTGCTTCAGGATACAGGAAGTATATTTATCCACAGAGTAAACTATATTAATCCAAGTTTTGTGGCACAAATGACTTTATGAAATGCAAGTGAGACTGCAACTGTTCAGTGGTCATTGTGAAGTACCAGTTTTATAGCCAGTCAGAAAAGGGAGTCAGCTGATCAATCTTACACAAATACAAGGAAGGTCAGTTTGGTAACAGTTGCTGAAACAGCTTTTGATGACAGTGGAGTTCTTCCATTTTTCCACTGTTGGGCGACACTGGAGTAGACATATACAAGTTCAGAAGGTGGTTGGGGGGGGTGTCACAGGTGTAAGGGGACACTCCCTTGTTTCAGCCTTTTGTTTTTATTTTTTGCCAGACTGACATTTGCTGTAATTGTGCTTAACTGATGTGACACAAATCCTTCAAAAAACTATCTTAATGTTGGAAGACTGATGGCACAAGAGTGCTCCTTGGCATGAAGCATATGGATGGCAGAATCAAGGGCCATGGAAGAATGCATGAAGACTGTTCTACTGAGCTGGACTTCTTCCACAGACTGAAATATTATACGAGTGAAGCTGCACAGGATGGTGGTAATACTACTACAGCCTGTTCTACAGCCATGCTAACATCTGGTTAACGCTACATGCATGAATGTGAAACTGCATAAAAGCTGCTTCTTGCAAGATTTTGGCAAATAGGAAAGCAAGGCAATGGGAATGTACTAGTTGGACTGGATGGACGAATGGGGCTTTGTGAAACAAACTCAGTCTGCTCTTTTCTAAAGCTTAAGGTATCTGTGAATACTGAAGGGTAAATTATGTGCCTTGGTGAGGTGGAAATAAAACTGTTTAAGATCCAAACAGAGTTAATTTAGAGGGGTATTAGACTCCATAAAACCACACCAAATTATGTCTTTCAGACAGTGATTTACTTTGAGCAAGATACTGGAAAACTAGAAGACTGCAGAGAAGCCAAACATGTTTTCAGACAAAGGGTTCCTGTTGATACTGGATTTTTTCCACACATGCGTGGGATGCAGTTAGACTTGCATTTTCTTCCAGAGAAGAGGTACAGATACTCACATGTTGATGGACAGCAGGACTCCAGTGCCTTCACTGCTGTATCAAATACCTCAGGTCACTAGGCTCTCTCTGACAAAAAAATGAGAAGCAGTTTGCACAGACTGGAGTTAGTCTCACTGAAGGAACGGGGATTTTATTATATTACCAAGGGGAATTATGTGAAATGAGCTAAAAAACATCAAAATAAATTTACTGCCACTGTTTTGCAGACAACAACTCTTGTGAATATACAGCAGTCATCATTTACATTACTGATAGTGATGACATGCAAGATGAACAGCAAATACAAGAAATATTCATGGGAATTCCACAACTCACTGCCACATTGTAGCAGTGATACTGACAGCTCAATATTTATTCCACATTCTGAAGTTACTTGTACATCTCTCTAAAAAAGTTGGTGAGATTAGCCCAAGTAAGGACTGGCATACCTACAATTGCACCTCAGCTGTTTGTATATGTGGCAGAGACAGGACACAAATGAGAGCATCTAGGATCCTAACATATTCCAGTACAAAGGTTAAAGGCAGCACACTACAACCTGGGCTGGGCCTGAAATTGGTCAATATTGATTAATGCACTACTCAGTAAACAAATATAAATAAATCAATAACAGAAAAGAGTGTGGAAGATGTAGGTGTTGGAGAGGCTTTCAAAGTACAGACAGCTCAACAACATTGCCAGTTTCCTGCATAGGGATGTCTCATAAGACAACTTCCCTGAAGACATAAAGCACACTAAGTGCATTCAGATCTTCCAGCAGGCACATCAGATTTTATAGTTTGCACAGGAAAGTCTACTTCCATGTACACAGCACATCTGAACACATTAGAAAAGTAAAAGGGGAAAGAATAATGAAGCAAAATTGAACAAATAAATTAATCCAGTTATACATTTCCTCAAAACAAATTTGCAGTTTACACAAAAGAACACCAAATCTGTATTTCTTTTGCACAAAGACAGGCTTGCGTTCAACCCATGTACACAGGTCAGTGGCATTCTCATCTTTGGTGCTTGAAGATCAGGAGACTGTTGTTCTCTTCACACACCAAGGGCTGGGATTAGGTTTATCATACTGACAATGCAGTGGAGCATAAGAAGGGTGCTGCACTCTTCAGTATGCCATCCTTCGGATGGGACGTCAAACTGATGTCTCATCTGCCTGAGTTGGTGGCAGCTGTCTTTCAGAATGGTTTTGAAGGATGGGAGGGAGGGTATTAATCTGATGGATACAAATAGCAACATGGTATGAGTAATGACAATGCCCAGCAGATTTGATAGGTTTGTGGACATACAGGAGTTTTTGTTCAGTAGATCACAATGACCAATTTGGGAACATAGTTGTGTAGCATGTTATTTACTGCTGGACAACCATATGGATTCTGGATAATTTTATAGGAGGTAAGAAGTTGTGTATAGAAGAACTGTCTTCTACATAATAACTCTAATCTTAATTTCTTCAAATAACTTCCTTCATTGCTCATATATGTTTTCAAACTTTAATCCCATCATTTATGTAATTCTCAGAAAAATAAACTGCAATATTAACCATCTTTCTAAAATCTTTATACTTCTTTATATTCACTTTCAATTCTACAGTGTTAAACATTTTCCATAGCTTTCATATCTTCTCTTATTCATTCTTTATTATCTACAACTAGTCAAACAGAAATGTTCACCTGATCCTTAATTTTATCGGTACCTTCTCATGCAACTGACTTGCTTTTCTGAATAACTGCATTCATTGCTACAGAACATAATACCCCACTTAGAGGATAACCTTGTTTAACTCCTCTTGTAAAAACTCTACATCCTTACTGATTCATCTATTAATAACCTGTTAAAAGTACTTAAAATATAGCTAATTTGTTTATTCATCCCATATTTCTTTAAAAATGTCTGCATACTTTCACAAATTATGCCATCATATATTTGTTCCACGTCATGTATCATTTTATATCCATTTTTCCTCTTAAAATGCAGTCTACAATCTCTTTAACCAGTAACATAATGCAAGGTCTATAAGATTTGTTCTTTCTAGAACAAATAACTTTATCTAAAATGAGTAGTGAAATACAACAGAAGTAGCCCCAGGTTAATCATGGAGTTTGTTTGCTGAGAAGGGTTACTTCAGGTTTACAGACAGACCCTATACCAGCAAAAAAATGGCTTCCAACTACAACTCCCACAAAGAGTTATGTGGAAGGTAAAACACACCAAGGAAAGAAATATCACTACAGTTATATGAGGAAAACTGAGCAGTTACACAAAGCATCTCCAGTTTAACAGAGTTCTGCCAAACAACAGCCATTATATGGCATGCTAAGAAGCTATAACCCCCCCCCCCCAAAAAAAAAAAAATTACAACTATAATACACAGCGGCCAAAATCACAAAACATGGCGCAAGGCAGGATGGCAGTACAGAGCTGAAATTATTAAACACAACAGCTCAATTGAGCCCTGACTAAAGTCCAGATGATTAGGACAAGGAGTATATGTAGAGTGCATTTTAAAAGCTCCTCTACTGCCAAAACTGCAAACCAGCTTTGTGTGTTAGGACACACTTTAAAGAGCACAAACTAAAAGAGATTATTAAAAATTGATATGTCAATTTTTTTCTTTCTCTTTTGAGTAACCGAACAATTCTGTAATTCTGTCAGATCATGTGCACGCGGGCGCACACACACACACACACACACACACACACACACACACACACACACACACCCACACACACACAAACACACACAAATACCTTTGCTTAGACACTGTTAGAATCATAGGCATAAAAGGCTAATATCAGCTGGCAAATACTACAAAATTTATATATGCACACTTTTCTTGTAGTTTTATTTTTTTATTAACAAAGTTAGCAGATTACCACAAGCTAGGAGCAGTGAAAAGATCCTCAAAAGACTTGACCATCCTACAGGAAGGCTTGTTCCAAACAATTTACTGGTGTCAAACTCATGGTCTAAAGCTAAATGCCAAAATATGCATCATCATCCCCCAGGGAACTGTCACATTGACAACACACCCCTATCAGTTGATCCAGTAGTTTGGGATTTAGGAACTACACGGACAGTGACCTAACTTTTGACTAGCAAGTGTCAACTGTGGCAAAGAAGTCCTATACTGTGCATCTCAGAAACAAGGAGACTGTTCTAGATCCAGGGTGCAGGTGTAACCCCTTTACTCAGCCCTCATTAGGCCAATCATCAAGTACAATGCCCCTTTTGGGATGCATCTGTCCAGGCACATGCAACAACTGGAATGCCCACAAAGATACCTTACAAAAGGATACAAGACCTAACAATATGTACTACAAGGACTGCCTTAAAGCGTTATCTCAATATTCAGTCTTTTACAGACTGCTAAAAGGTGACAGGTGATAATCGTACAAAGCATCCTCCATCCCTTCACTAATGGTCTTATTTGATATCTGCAAGTCAAATGGTACAAGAAATACTCAAAACAAAAATCTGAATCTCTTTTGCAACATTAACAGAATGGTTTGGAGGGACAAGTATTATCTCGCAGAGAATGCCACTGCTCTTGAACAGACTCCCTCTCCATGTAAAACAAAGCTTATCACTGACTACATTCAAGTGTAACTTGATGATAATGAAGCAGGGTGAAGTTCAAGAAACAAAGAGAGTGGGATTTTGAATGTGGATCTTTAAAGGCAGCAATAACAACCATAAAGAATATTATATTCATAATGTAGCATAAGAACTAAGCCAGTAAGAGAATGGAGAAATGAACGTTTAAACAGCAGCAGCCATCACCAGTGTTCAACACTGATGAAGGCATGGGGTTGCCGAAACCGGTCTGTTCCTTAATTAAATAATATTAAATAAATGGCTTTGTTGATTTGAAGTGCTGGCTGCTGTTTGGATTTATTTTCCCTTTGCACTTGGCTGTACCTGCACAGACTTTTGTATTCAGAAATTAGATTTTGCCAACAGGGATGACTGCAAGTAGGGGTACAGAAAACAGGGAAGATAAGGCTGGAATGTACTAAAGAAAACTGTCACAGGAATGAAGGTATTGAGAGCAAATAACTAGAGAGGGAAAAGTAATAGAGTGGGAAGATGCCAAGATGACATCTGGACTGCAGATTAGAGGCTGCCTTCCTTATCAGGAACTGATATCAGAGTATAGGCAAAGCGAAAGGAATAACATGGAAATCATATGAAAGACCTGTTCTGGTAGCTGAATCTAGAGCAGAAACAGCTGTTAAAAAGGATAATTAGTAGGGCATATACAACATTTATTGCACGATAACTATAAGAATCAATCAGAGGAGGTTAGAAAAGCTTGACAGGAGAGAATGGACAAGCAACTTACAAGGGAACAATGGGAGGACATATGTATAGCTCCCAAGTAAGCAATAAAGTCCATCAGGTTTAGAATTTTTGCTTGGACGTGTTTTCACAGGTATTTACACACTAAGCAGACTTAAAATAATTTTTCCTCAAACAGATATAAAATACTGGAGATGTGATGGGAAAGAATAGGGTAAATGGGAACATACATTTTGGGAGTGTAATGAGTTGGCATGTTTTAAAAAATCCCTACAAAATACTCTGTTAGAAACACTGGGTCACCAAATAGCTGTAGCTAAAGAAATGATTTTTTTGAGCTGGGACTCAGGATCTGAACTGTGCAGACAAAGTAAGGTCTTGTTAAGTTTAATTCTGTTGGCTGCCACAAAACATACACCAAAATATACACATCACTGTTTGTCACAATAAAATAATGAGGAAAAGTCGTTAATGGAAATCAAAGTCTTAACCGACTAACTAAATGAAGTATTAAACACTGCAGTAGACATAAAAGAACTGTGGGAAGAGATTTTTAGTACAGTGAAGGGGCAAACTGCATAGAAATACATTGAAATTGTGGGAACAATTTTGGGAGTGTAATGAGTTGGCATGTTTTAAAAAATCCCTACAAAATACGCTGTTAGAAACACTGGGTCACCAAATAGCTGTAGCTAAAGAAATTATTTTTTTGAGCTGGGTCTCAGGATCTGAACTGTGCAGACAAAGTAAGGTCTTGTTAAGTTTAATTTTGTTGGCTGCCACAAAACATACACAGAAATATGAACATCACTGTTGTCACAATAAAATAATGAGGAAAAGTCGTTAATGGACATCAAAGTCTTAACCGACTAACTAAATGAAGTATTAAACACTGCAGAAGACATAAAAGAATTGTGGGAAGAGATTTTTTAGTAAAGGGAAGGGGCAAACTGCATAGAAAGACACTGAAATTGTGGGAACAATGTATGAAGAAAATGTTCAGGAGGAGGAGGAGTGAAGTTTAAGGGTAAGCAGGAATTGAGCAAATTATGTAATGTTGGACTGAAAATAGTTATAAAAAAAGAAAGAAAGAAAACGTGATGTATACCATATGTAAATGGAAAAAAAGTTAATATGGTTTGTTTTCTTTCTACTGATGTTTGTTTGCCTATGTCTTATGTGATAATTTAATAAACGTGTTTAAAAAGACTGATTTTGTTACAAGAAAGACCCACATCTAAAATAAGATGTAACCAAATAGAGGCTATGTTTTATACTTCAGTGTTGCTTTCATTAGGCATATTTTCAATATTTTTACTCAAAACAAAGGATTTAGCAGTTTTGTTAGTAAAATAGCTAGACTAAACATTTCAGGTTAGAACAAGTTTTAATTTCACTATTAATAGCACTAGCAGTGCCAGTCTGTAATTCACTTTCAAAGATGTTCAACCCATCTTAGGAAAGGGATTACAATATTAGGTTTTTATCATTCTCTGGTTAGCTCAACAGAACAGGTTAACAGCTGTTTTAAGCAGATAAAAAAACTAATGAAATCACCAAAGCAAAAAAAAAATGTACAGATATATAAATTATTCTTTTACTCACTGTAGATTGCTGTTAACTACTGCATGTTAGGAGTCCTTAGTGCTTTCATTACCACGACTGCTCAGAAAGTAATCGCAGAATACTTCCGCAAGCTCAGCGTAGAGATCAATGTATCTGTGTGCAATTTCTCATCTGCTGGGAATGTCTGCAAAAAGTCAGAATGTATGCTTATGTCAGAGTTTTATCATTCCTTTTGGTGACTAATTCCATGTAAACATTGTATATACAAGTTCAACCTCCACAATTCATAGACCTGGATGCTGTATCATCAGCACAAGAATATTACTTAAACAGTTTTCTCAGTGTACTAGGAATTTATTGATTTTATTTATTGAAACTTGGTATTAATACTTATTTCTTGGTGACCATAGTAGAAAGCATACAACACCACCTCTAACCACTGAACAAAAAGAGTGAAAAACTTAAGAACAAAAAACACTTGAATGAAAGCGAACACTGTTTTTGTTGTGTCTTTCGTCTTTTCCCGGTTAGGTGTCGCCACAGCGGAACTCCGGTCCGCTAATGATTGGCAGTAGATTTTTACGTGCCGAGTTGCCGGCCCTGACACACAACCTTCAACGAAGGTACGCCCATTCTCTCATGTCTCCATACAGAAGACGCTCTAGCTGAGAATCAAACAGGGCAACGTCTTACTGTGAGGTGACAACGCTACCGCAGCACCACCACCACAGTTGAATGAAAGCAAACACTACAGGTTAAAAAATAGAAGTTATGTTCTTACCATAACGTTCCATGTTAGTTGTCTTCTTCTCGCCTTCTTTCTTGCTGGATGGGTTCGGAGCCGACCTCGGCTCCGACTCGGCCACTCTAAAAGCTCGAGAGTTGGTTCCACCGGCTCGAGGCTCCCCTTATATCCCACAATGCTAGGCGGTATTACCTCAGATCTCGTTTGTAAGCTAGGCCCAGCCAATAAAAACTCCAGAACTACTGGAAAAGGAAAAACCCACCTCTATAAAAGGAAGGGAAGAAGGTGACCTGAAAACCTGATGAAGGAATATATGCACAGTATAGCATATACGTAAATACAATAGAGGTGGTAGAAAGAGAGGTCACAATCAAACTCCTCTAGGTCTGTCCAGGCTAGGGGGAAGGAGGGTGGGACGCAAGAAAGAAGGCGAGAAGAAGACAACTAACATGGAACGTTATGGTAAGAACATAACTTCTATATGTTAAATTGTCCATCTCGCCTTCATTCTTGCTGGATGGGACCGCGTCCCTAGCACCTTGTCCAGGGTGGCCTATCGGAACAGACTCTTGAGAACAGTGGAACCAAAGTTAGCTCTATGTCTAGAAGCTAAATCCAACTTATAATGAGAAATGAAAGTGTGAGGAGTAGCCCAAGTAGCCGCTGCACAAATGGTGTCAATAGGCAGCCTGTCTTGGAAGGCTATAGAAGTAGCCAAAGCTCTGGTGGAGTGGGCCTTAGGTTTGTTAGGCAGCTTTTGGTGTCTAATTTCATAAACAAAGGAAATCAGAGATGTTAGCCATCTGGAGAGTGATACCTTCAAAACTGAAAGTCCCTTTCTGCCTTCTGCATAAAAGACAAACAACTGGTCAGTTTTTCTGATCTGTTTGGTCCTGTCCAAATAATACCTTAATTGACGATGGACATCTAGCCAATGCAATTTTTGTTCAGACCTGTTAGAAAAGTTAGGAAAAAACACAGGGAGGTCAATGTTTTGATTTAGATTTGCCGCAGAGGCTACTTTAGGTAAAAAAGATGGATTGGTCCGTAAGGATACCCTATCCTTATGAAACAATAGATACGGTGGTCGACTGCTGAGTGCATGAAGCTCTGAGACCCTTCTAGCTGAAGTAATGGCTACCAGAAAAAGAGTCTTCCAGGATAGCAATTTCATTGAACAGGAAGCTGCAGGTTCAAAAGGGGGAAGAATTAAAGATGTGAGAACTAAATTAAGGTCCCAAGAAGGAGGAGGATTTCTTATAGGAGGTCTAAGAAGAAAAACTCCCTTCAAGAAAGCTTTGCAAAGCTTGTGAGACATGATGGCAGAATCTGAGATGCCCACATGAAAGTTAGATATAGCTGCCAATTGAACTTTAAGAGTAGAAGGAGAAGAACCTGCATGGAAAAGTTCAGCTAGAAAATCAAGGACTATTTGGATGGGAGCAGTGAATGGATCTATGTCCCTTCCTTGAGTCCAATAGGCGAAACATTTCCACTTACTAAGATAAATCCTCCGAGTGGAAGATTTATGGGAAGCTATCAAAATATCTCGAACAGAGTGAGATATTTGAGGAAGCCTGGCTAAGGTTGGAGCTGGAGGAACCAAGCAGTGAGGTTCAGAGAGGGTAGGGAGCGATGTAACTGACCCGACTGATGGATCAAAAAATCTGGAACTAGGTCCAGATGCCAGGGTTGCTCAACAGAAATTGATGTAGAAAGGGGAACCAAACCTGTCGAGGCCAGTAAGGAGCAATGAGGATCAATGAAGCCTTCTGAGCGATAGCTTTCTGTATCACTTGAGAGATTAGTGGGAAGGGAGGGAATGCATACAGAAGTCCCCGGGGCCAAACTTGCACTAGAGCGTCTCTGCTGGGCTGGCCTGGTAAGGGGAAGAGGGTGAAATAATCTTTGCACTTGCTGTTTTGGGGAGTAGCAAAAAGGTCGCAGCAAGGCTGACCCCACTTGAGAAAAATTTTCTCCAAGATAGAATCTTTCAGAGACCACTCGTGAGGCATGAGGATAGCTCTGCTCAACTTGTCCGCGATAAGATTGGACTTCCCGGGGATGTGCGTTGCTATCAGAAACCACTGAGAAGAAATCGCCCATTGCCACAGTCTGAGTGCTTCTCAACATAGGGGGTAGGACCTGGTTCCGCCTTGTTTGTTGATATACCACACTACAGACATGTTGTCCGTCTGAATTGCTATCGTTCCCAAGGGAAGAGAGTGTTGAAGGGCTTGCAACGCTAGAAGCACTGCTCTCATCTCTAGAACATTTATACGCAAGTGGCGTTCAACTGGTTGCCAAATGCCCTGGACTGTTCTGCCCTGATAATGCCCCCCCCCACCCAATCAGGGAGGCGTCCGTTGTCAAAGTAGCAACCGGAGGGGGAAGGACAAAGGGTCTTCCTAGGAAGAGCTGGGGGGAAGAAATCCACCAAAGAAGATGATTCTTGCATGCTTGCGTAATCACAATGGTGTGGGACATCGGAAGTTGTTGGTATGACCATTGTGTGAAGAGCATCCATTGAAGGATTCTCATGTGAAATCTGGCTAATAGAAGTAGAGGGATAGCAGCCGCCATAATCCCCAGTACTTTTAGAACTAATCTGACTTTGACTCTGTTGCTGTGGAGGAGAAGGGGGACCAGTTTGTGTATGTCTGCTATTCTTTGGTCTGTGAGTCTCGCAGACATGTTGACTGTGTCTAGATTTGCGCCTATGAAGGTAATAGCACGACAAGGCGACAAAACAGACTTTTCGCAATTTATTGAGATACCTAACTTCTGAAAAATGCGAAAGGTGTAGTCTCTGGCAAGTAGAAGAAGATGCTTGGTAGGAGCTGTGAGGAGCCAGTCGCCTAAGTAAGGAAACACCTGGAATCCTTGACGCCTCAGGTGAGAAGCTACCACTGCCATGCATTTGGTAAACACCCGGGGCAGTGGTGAGTCCAAAGGGCAGGGCTCTGAATTGAAAGTGACTGGTTCCCAGCCTGAAGCGGAGGAATCTCCTGGAGCGCCTGTTCATTTTATATGATAGTACGCATCCTGGAGGTCTATAGAGCACATCCAGTTTTCCTTTCCCAATAGGGGTAGGATGGATTGTAGCGTGACCATCCGAAATCTTGTTTTCTTGACAGACTTATTCAAGATACTGAGATCCAAAATGGGTCTCCAGTCCCCTGTTTTCTTTGGAACCAAAAAGAACTTGGAGTAGATTCCGGATCCTTGCTGGTCTGCTGGCACTGGCTGAATGGCTCTTTTTGCAAGCAACTTTGATATTTCCAATGCTGCTTGATCCCTTTGAGCGGGCGGAACATCTGGAAGGGATTTTTTTGATTGATTTGGAATGCAAAAGAACGGAATGGAATAGCCTTCGGAAATGATGGACTGTACCCACTTGTCTAAAGTTATGGATCGCCAGGCTTCTGGGTACAGTGATACTCTTCCCCCGACTGCCTCCGAAGGTGGACAGTCGGGCAACACCTCAGGGGTGCTGGAAGGGCTTATCGGCTTTCTCGATTGCCCTGGTTCTGCGGACCCCCCCTGCCTCTAGGGCGACGTCTACCATTATTGTTCCCCCCTCTGCCTCTAGAGGGGAACCGACTCAGATTGTTTGCGGAACCACATCTTTCCACTTTTCTGGCCTTTGGGGTAAGGTCTAGAAGGAGTAGAAAAACGGACTCCGACGGCAGAAAGAGTTTTGCCATCTGTCTCGCACCTTGTCAAGTTTTCTTTCACTTGAGGACCAAAAAGGGATGATCCATCAAACGGGGAATTAGTGAAAGACGTCTTAAAGGGGCCCGCAAAATTGCATAGCCGCATCCAGGCATGCCGGCGTAAGGCCACACCTGTCCCTGCGGCTCTGCTCACTCCATCAGCCGCATATGAAAGGAGGCGCATGGAGGAGTTAGCTATAGAATTTAGGGTAGCCAGCTGAGCGTTCATCTTGTCCTGAAAACCCGCAGCTGTAGGGTCCTTCAACATCTCACTCGCTTCCTTGATCAAGTCTCTTTGAAGACGAGTGAAATGGCAGAGGTAGTTCAGCGAATGCATAGCAAAAGTCGCTGACGAAAACATCCGCTTCCCATACCTGTCCATAGACCTAGATTCCTTGTTAGGAGGATGGACAGGTACCGAAGGATCAGCTAGCTCCTTCTTAGTGGCGGCAGCTACCACCATAGCATCCACAGAGACTCCCTTAGTGAGAAATTGCTTATCTGCTGGTGCTGTGATAAACTTTGAAGGTCTCCTGGGGGTGGGGTCCACAGAGTCAGGAGCCGTCCAAGCCTTTTTAGCTACCACCTGCATGAGGGGGTCAAAGGGAGGGGACACCCAGGAGGTGGAAGGGCGAGAGCCAAACGCCTCAAGATACACAGATTCATCCTCCGAAGGGTTAAGGGCTGGCCAATTTCCCCTCTGCTTCAGGATCTCTAGAATGTCTGCAAAGGAGACATCTTCAGAAGGGGAACGGGGGGAACCCTCGGAATCCTCTAAATCTGTGTCAGAGGTGACAGACTCAGGTGAGTCTATGTGCTTCCTCTTACACTTTCTCTTCCTAGGAGGCTCCCCTGCCAATTCAGGAGAGGCCTCGGAAGAGGATGAGATCCCCAAAGGGGATTCTTGAGGAGCTGGCTCTCTGCGGTCTGGGATGAGGGAGTGAGTAGACATAACCTGAGGCACCGAAGAGGGAGGGGCGGACGGAGCCGACTGTGGAGTTGAACCAGGTTCCAACACACTCCACATGACCTCGAACGCACCCCTGTCAGGCAGAGCCAGAGGTCCCCGCTCCGAAAAGCTGAAAACCTCCCTCGGCACCGACAGCGATGGCTCCGAGGCCGATGTCGGAGCCGAACTCACCAGCGCCGAAGCACCGAGAGGGAGAGCGGGGTCGGACAAGGGTCCGATGCCACTCACCCCCTCGGAGCCGACGAAGGAAGTCCGGCGCCGAGATTCTTCCAAGGAAGAAATCGGAGCCGACGACGGAGCCGAAGACAATTGTATCGGCTCCGACGGTATCACAGTCTCGGGCCCGAAACGCCCCGGCTCCGAGCTCAAAGGAGTCGGAGGAGGAATATTTTGAGAAATAGGGTTGAGCATCGACTGATGAGTCGGGCTCTGAAGCATCTGGGCCAGTGCCTCGGACTTAAGAAGTCGACTCACTACCCTCTGAAGGTCATGGTCCGAAAGCCTCGAAGACCTAGAGGAGTGCGATCTATGGCTCCGTTCAGACAGCAGGGGAGAAGCTGGAGCCGAATGAATGGAGCCGAGGGACGGTGACCTTGACCTCTTCCTAGATGTCGGCTCCAAAAGCCTGATCGGAGCCGACGTAGCAATTTCCAAAACCTCGGCTCCGGCCGGAGCCGAGGGAACCACCGAAGTGGAAGTTAGTGTCTCATCGGCTCCAGCCGGAGCCGATGCAGGAGTAGACTTAGGAGTCTTAGGTGCCGACTCAGAACCTGGAGCCAAAGACCTAGAAGCCTTGGAGGGTTTGCCCGAAGAAGCAGTCGGGGGACCCTCAGGCTTTAACAAGCCCCGTAAAATAAGCTTGTTTTTTCTTTCCTGCAGGACTCTAGGGCTGAAGCCATGGCATACAGCACAAGAGTCCTGCAGGTGTAAAGGTCCCAGGCAGTACACACAAGAAGTGTGACCGTCTGTCAGAGACATTTTCTGACAGCACGAGTCACACTTCTTGAAGCCTGAGACCTTTGAATCCTTGGACATATCAAGGAACAAGTGTAACCACACACAAGCACAAACACACCGATTACACTATACACTAAATAAAACTAACTTAAACTAAATAAATTTAGATAGTTTTAAATTTATAAAAATCCCTACAAAAAACACATACACTCCAAGGGGAGATGGGAGGGCCCGAAAGGCCTAAGGGAAGAACTATAAGTTCTTGTGGTAAAAAAAGGGAAAAGAACAAGGAAGAAGGAATAAAAATCCTTTAAAATAAGGGGAAACTGTAAGGAAAACTAATTTAAAGGGGTTTTGTAACTTTTTTAAACTATTTTCTACACTCACCTGAAGCCGGTTGAAGCAACACGTCTCGATAGCTGTAGCGGCAAACGAGATCTGGGGTAATACCGCCTAGCATTGTGGGATATAAGGGGAGCCTCGAGCCGGTGGAACCAACTCTCGAGCTTTTAGAGTGGCCGAGTCGGAATCCAGCAAGAATGAAGGTGAGATGGACAACTTAACATCATTGATTCACTGCACCCAAAGTTAAGATTCAGCACTTTTGTCTTTGTAGTATCCAGACATCATCAGAAGCTAAAAACACTCCAATGTATCAAAGAATTAAAAGCTTTAGATATGCAAGTAATAAAAACAACATACAAAATTCCACAACAGGACTGGCTAACCTTACAGAGTATTCTGTCATATTCACAAGATTTAAGTAGAATATTTAACAATTCTTCATTTAAAGAAATACCTAAATTTACGAAATACATATATGAAATCATACATAATGACTTTGACATGGGAAACAGTATTTCAAAATTTTACAAAATATTGATAAACTATAAAACACCACCCAAAACCTTATATTGGAAATATATAACAAAAGGACACTAAATACAGTTAACTGAAGATATTAAAAAAAAAATATCTTATTATCGATAAAATATACATCTGTTACACAATACTAGAAAGTTTTTAATTGGAAATGCTTGCACAGAGCATTCTTAAGGCCAGACAGAATCAGTAAAATTAGTTCTTCCATAAAAGAAATTTGTTGGAGATGTGAGCAAGTACACAATGCAGACTGGGACCACATTTTCATTGATTGTGTTAAAATTAAGCCATTTTGGAATGGCATTAACTTTCTACAAGCTTTATTTAAACTAAAGCTCTTGTATTATTAAATGTGAACGAAGATCCTCATTTGACTAGGTCAAACATGTATCTAGTATGGACTATACTTGCGATTTCAAGGAAGTGTATAACAAGCAGATGGAATACAATACCAACTTTGGAAGACTTCTACAGCCTACTGAAGACCACAGCATTACTGGAAATTAAAATTAAAGAACTAAGAATTTATCCAAAGCCATTCATAAACAACCTTTGGGGAAAAGTCTTCTCGTTGATTGACACTATACAATAATTGATCAGGCACTCTGATAATGGATTGGACATATTTATAAAGTAACTGTATACATTAAGATCTGTTATAGTGTCAGGCTAATGTAAATAGTGTACACAGTTACTTAAGAAGTTATGTATAAATACTATGGAATTCATTCAAATGTATTTGCAAAATAAAAAAAAAAATTTGAGAAAAAAAAGCTTAAAACACCTTACACATAGCCCATTTTAAAGGAATAATTAATCACATGACAGGCATAGAATTAAAATGTTTAGATAGGATAGGCACATAACAAATAATAGTATTAAATGCTACCTTAGTTATTTCTATATCACAGTAAATAACCCAACCCAACACATACTAATCCATCATCTAAACATCCATAATATTACTTAATAAAATTCAATTAACAATATCAAAACCCTAAGTTTAACTACGCTCATTACTGAAGAATAATCATTAAGACCAGGGAGGATGTTCAGCATCAGTCTTCAGCTGCCACTTCATTTTGCATTTTTCCAAACATACCTCCAAAAACAGTACGTGTACCATGGTAGAAAACCCATCTCAAGAATAAAACTAAATAAGCAAACAGAAGAACCATACAACAAAAGTAGCTACACATATTCTTAACTCTGTATAGTTTTTCAAAAGCAGTTAAAAAAATTCATAGTAGTTAATTGTAGTAATACAGCTGCAATAAATCATATTTTAAAAATCATATGCTTAACTTCTAAACTGCGGTGGTGGTGCTGCGGTAGCATTGTCGCCTCACAGTAAGACGTTGTCCTGTTTGATTCTCAGCTAAAGCATCTTCTGTGTGGAGACATGCGTGAATGGGCATACCTTCGTTGAAGGTTGTGCGTCAGGGCTGGCAACTTGGTACGTAAAAATCTACTGCCAATCATTAGCGGGCCGGAGTTCTGCTGTGGCGACCCCTAATCGGGAAAAGCCGAAAGATACAACAACAACAACATGCTTAACTTCTGAGAAAGAGAACAATAATACATATTAACCTCAGCACTCATCCTTTCAGCGGCCACCTGCCACTGAGACAATGTAAAACCTACCCTACACTCTTGAGCTTTATAACTGAATTTGAAAGTTAATAACTGATTGCATGGAGAATAGGCAGTTTGAGGCAACAGCAATGAGTGAATTGGCAACACTGACACAAACAAGCAAATTAAATGTAGAGCTGGGTGTGTACACTCAAACGTCTTAAGCATCTTAAACTGTGTGTTGCATACTGCATCTAAAAAATACATTAAGGTAAAGTTTGTCTGCCAGTACGGATACTCAATGGATAAACTGCAATTTCTTGTTAATCAGTATTCAGATTCTTTCATCCCACTAGATTATGTCTCTGCCATGTACTCCTAAAGCTCCTCTCTGCACCACTGTTCCAATTTCATATCTTCTTTTCTAAGAACGGGTCTAAAATTAGTCATTGTTTGATTAGTGTCCTACTCATTACAGATTTAAATAACATAAATGTTATTCATGCATCCATAAACATGTCTATGAACAAATACTTTCAATACTTCATTCCTCAATCCTTCTGCCTTTATCAAAAATTTCTTAAACTGACTCCATCTGTTGTGGTATAGCTGATATTCAGAAAGATGCTACCTCATGTACTCGTGGTACTTAAAATAATTGTAAAATGTTCTCTGCAGTTCCCTTTATTCCAGTGCATACATATTAAGCTCTTGCAGCTTCTGGACAGGACTTCTGATGTAGAGCTTGAACCACTTTTGTCACTGTTCTTTGCAAAGTCCTATTCTGTCACAGTCTTTAAAGAAAGGCAGGGTTTCTAGAATTAAACAAAATGGCTATTATAGAGAACACTGAAAAACACAGCAAATGCTGGTCTGCAATCAGGTTTAGAGTTTTTTCATTTTTTAACTTGGTGTATTTACATGAGAAGACAGTGTTGACTGTTACTAGATGAAAGTTTTTTTCTCTCCATTCACAGTTCAGCATCAATTTACACAGACAGAAGAGAGATGGGGTAGATAAATTTTGTTAAGATAAAAAGCAGGTGATAAGGGTGGCTGAGAAGTAACAAAATCATAGAAAAGCTTCAACTAAGCAATAGACTGCACTGTGTTTAATGGTGATCGCCCAGCACCTGTCAAAATGAAATGGCAGTTATCAAACTATGCTGCTGCTGCCATATCACTTTGACAGGTATGAAAAACGCCGGTATCATCTATCAGTGGACAAAATACTGCAGATGTTGTCTCAACAACTGTCTATAAAAAGAAAAAAAAAACAGCATTGTGTTTTCTTTCTCAAAATGACCCTTACTATGCATTATAATCCCCAGGCTTCTACACTGCCTTCTTACACATTTATCTGCTTCTTCCCCAAACCTCCATGTTTAGTGACCACATGGACCCACTGCAACTGGTCACAACTACCTGTCAAATTGATGGGACCCGGCACCACAGGATGACCATTATCTAGGCACCAATCAGGGAATTTTTCTATCTTACAAGCAACTATGTCTGATGGAATGGCTTTTGACACAAACATTTTCCAATGGGTGGTTTACCACTTGATGAAAAAACACAATGCAGCTTACAATCCACTTGGAAATTATTGCTTGTCTATTGCAAATGCTTTACTTTATTAGTACAAAGGAAACAGCAGCTGTTCAACTTTCCTAAAGTAGTGCACCTTCCTGGGGTAAAGCCTGAGCTCACTGTGTATGCCCAGTTGTGAAAAGCTATCTAGAACCTTGATTTCTGCGAGAAAACCACAAGAAGAATGGACAGGTTTAGGAACAGTTATGAAATCACTTTTTCGCTATAAATACATTTCAAGTATTAAGATACTATAAATAATGGCAATGATTACCCTGGAAAGAATTTTACAAGAGAAAAACATATCTGAACAGTGGACAGAAGAGTGTATCATGAAGTTACTGTCTTGAGGAGGAGAAAGGGTCTTCAAACTTGGGAAAAGAAGTAGACTTCTTTGAAGACCTGTTTAACCTGCCAGTGCTGGGCAGCAGTTCATTCTTTTCCTAGATTATGATGAACACAGATGTCAAAGACATGTATCCTTGACACCGGAATACGACTCGGTACATACAGATGTTTGAGACAGGTCATGATCAGCTCAAAACTGATCCACTTAGGAGCACTAGGTATCCCTTCACCTAAATAGGGCCTTGTTCACTTAGATTACATCGGATAAGTAGGCAGCTTCCTGATGGCCTCAATCACCTGGAAGTCTTGGTGGAAGCAAGGGATCAAGACTAGTAGTCAGACTCTGAGGTGGAATGCAGTTTTTGCTACAAAATGAGGACGACTTCCACTGATTGCATTGGGATAGCTTTTCAGCACTGCCACTGAGCTGAGGGTATCTCAACAACAACAGAATGAAGAAGATGACAGCTGGGTTGTAGGGAGAGGGTAAGTCTTCCAAGTGGATCTAGTTCTCTTCCACTGCATGGACCTCCTATCCCCAACTGGCAGCTCACTAGAGCTCCACAATTCTGCCCAGTCTCTAGGTGAACACATTTATCATGTATCATCCCGTGGCTAAGCTCTTTACACACCACTGCTCAGCAGCATGCTCAATAGGTCTGGATTCTCTGCATGCAATGACTAGAGCTCACGCTTGGCACAGTCCACACAGCAGACCAGAGCTTCCTCCACCCCATCCCAAGATGGGAAAGCTGGCAACAACCACTCACTCCTATTCTCTCCTCCTTGTCCCTCCAATGCCTAAACCACTAACAGAACATGGGTCAACTAGGGGACAGTCAGGCGTCATCCCTCTCTGCCACAGGACAAGGGTAATATTTGATCTTTTTTTACATTTTGCAATGTTGTTTATTTGTTAACCTGGGCAGTAACCTGATCCGGTATGGCCCATTTCAGCCACAGCTCAGTATACAAGCATTTATAACATTATAACATATTACATGATTGTACATTTACATTATTCTGTGACTTGAATGGAAACGCATTTTAAACTCTTCCCTGCCACAAAAGATATTCTACATCTACAATAAATCCATCTTTTCCCAAAGCAAACAGACTGCTTTCTGGAATTTTGTAGTTCCAGAAAGGCAAGATTCCTGACTGCCTAGCTCCAAATTTAGGATCTACTGACTGAAAACTAGTGAAACAAGATCAGCTCTGACAGGCTCAGTTCATGTGAATTTAAACTGACTGTGGTGGATGCATTATTTGGGAATTAGTTTAAGGTTAGAAAGAATGGCTGTGAAAAACTACTGAAGCATGGGAACAATCTATCTTGTCAATAAGGAACCATTAGAATAGATTTCATCCTTAACTGTCCAACCTTGACAATATATGTCATTATTATCTGGAACTAGGTAAATCATGAAGCTGATCCTTTGGACAAGGTTGCATTAAGTTGTATTAAGGTATCCTGAATTCCTGCCATAGGAGGATGAGTCAGGGAAACTATCTTAGATATTTTACATTAGCAGTAGAGGCTAAGAGACTGCAAACCAAATATCCTCACTTTTTTGGACTCCGGGACCACTCATGTGGCATCAGGCTAAAGTGACTAAACTTCCAGCCTAGCAGCGGGCTCTCAGTTGGATATCAACTGCACAGAGAAGATGGTTATTCTTGAAGGCAAGCAAACTCCAATGACTTTCCTGCTCAAGAGAAAGAAAAAAGTCCCTTTTATCAT
The DNA here is from genome assembly GCF_019279795.1 of Protopterus annectens. Classification (NCBI taxonomy): domain Eukaryota; kingdom Metazoa; phylum Chordata; order Ceratodontiformes; family Protopteridae; genus Protopterus; species Protopterus annectens. Next base: position 373,695,508 of record NC_056736.1, on the reverse strand, counting down.
TCTGATCTAATCTATTACACTCCTGTCATAATGATCAACTGACTAGCAATATGGCTTTGATGGAGACACTGTTACAGGATGTAAAAGGGTAGAGAAATGCTCTCATCTCCAGAGCAGTGATATTCTAGACAGATTTCCTGACTAGAGAGACCCTGCATGGTTAGTCCTGTGCAATGCCCCCTTCCATTCTGGGGCTACAGAATCTGTGGTCAGGTTTACTGATGGGACAGCAGAAGGACAACTTGTTTACAGAAGACTAGGTGGAAGGGTCAGCCAGTTTAGATACTTTCTGAAATCAAGATCAGGGTCTCTAACAGGTCCTTCTCTTCCTGTGGCCAGTGCACTCAAAGTTCACTGCAAGACATCATGCTCTTAAAGTTCTCTGTTACACCACGTTATCTGCTATACGGCAGTGTCAGAACTGAAGCTACTATCAAACCTAGTGCATGGACCACTGTTTATCCACTTTAAAATCTATGTGTAAAAATACCCAATAAATTCTGGCATCTAAGATACAAAGTATGAAAGTCAAAGAGCTGCAATGATCTGAGATGTAACTTAAGAGAACTGTGGTTCCAGAAATGAAAGATGTGAATAGTGACTCCCTACTCCCGGTGAGACTAACTTTGCTGTCAGCTGTTAGGACCACTACTGATCTGCATTCTCCCTGAACTTTACATGCATCTGTGGCAATAACTGCTCTGGGGACAAGTAAGGATTTACCCAGGTGGAAAAAAAATAGCTGGAAAGGGTAGACAGAGCATAACATTTTAAAATGTTCTGAAGTCCAAGCAGTTAGGTGCAGAAAGGTCACAGAGATGTCAATTTTAAAGCCAGTAGCAAAAAAATGACTGCATCTAACAGAATAAGGTTATCAGCATGAGATAAATGCACATACTGTAGACAACTAGTACAGAGAACTAGATTGTGTACCCAGAAAAAGAAAAAAAAATGAAAAGCTCCATAAGATAAATTTGAATTGGGTTATCTTAAACATTCTACTGCATTTCACACACCTGAGCTTAGAGAGGTATAACTGTAAAATCCTGGCAATGTAGTCTCCTGTTATTAAAATAAGTTTCTATCAGGTTTCCAATCTGGTACGAGATATAAATGCTCACAAGAAAATGAACCTGTAACCAGGCACCTTTGAAATCTGTAAGGAAATAGATTTTTTCAAATATACGCATACAGCCATGCACATTTATTTAGTTACATTTGTTTACCAGGTAGTGTACCGATCAATACTGATCAATTTCAGGCTCAGCCCAAGTGGAATACAAACCATTTCCATCCATCCATCCATCCATCCGTCCTCAGCCCCTTTTCCCACTTTTGCACATAGGGTCAGTGTGTCACTTCAACAGTGGCAATCATCTAGAACCAGGGTTTACACCACCAGGTGGCTAGCCTTGCCATGGTAATTCATCCACAACACACATGCACTCATAGCTAGGGGCAATTTTGAATGTCGAAAGAATACAAGCAAACTACTGTGACTACTAAAATACATTTTGCCATTTTTAAATAGATTTAAATGACAGACCTGTGAGAGATGGACAGCAGTTCAGCCCACTATGTAAAACAATCTACTCAATATGGCAAATGCTGGTCATTCACACATCCCAACAACCATAGTGTTTACAGCTAAGGAACATTTATAGGCTTTTACTCTTGCTCAGAGACTGTCATTCATAGTGGTGGAATAGTTGGTTTGGAAAGCGGAAGTAACTTGGTTGTAGTCAATTTCACAAACAAAAGAAAGTAAGCAGCAACAGTGTAGTTCAGACTAATTATATACAGAAAAACTGTGTCTATACATTCCAGTGAACAAGCACAGCGCCAAGGAGATAGGTTAGGTGATATGCCCTGTGTTGAAGCAGGAGCACTTGGCTTGGATGAAGAAGTGTTTTTTTGAGTTGTATTCTGAATTTGAATGTGTTCCTTTCTTTAATGTCAACGGGGAGATATTGTCAGAGAGTATCTGCCTGAGAGAAGAAAGTGTGTGCTGTGCTGTGAAGTTTGGTTTGAGGGGTGATGAGAGTTGCTGTATCTTGTGAGTAGCATCACAAGTTGTATGAGGAGTTTTGCTCATGAAGTCTAGCTGCAAGGGCAGTAAATGTGTTGAAGTAGTTTGTAAAGTTGGGATCTTTAAGTAGGTTAAATCTTTGTTTTATATGTAGCCATTTTTTCCTAGGGTGATACAGTGATGCTTACACACAGTGAGTTTGCAATCAATCGGCAGATGCTGGCAGAGATAGTATGCAGTGTGGCAATGTTTTCTTGGAGTTAGAAGCAAAAATTGGGAGCCCATATTCAAGTTGAGAAATGACAACTCCTTTGCCAATGGCTGCTCTGGCTTGTTGGAATATAAAAGGGGAGATTATTTTGGCCCAGAAGAGGAGAGGGTTATTTTGGCTCTTATTTTGACTATGTGGAAATGAAGATTACTGACTGATTAAGCCACAATCCTAGGTATTTGAAGTTGGAGGTTGTCTCTATGGAATGGTTGTGTAGGTCAAAGATAGTTAAAGACATTGGTGCTTGGTGAATTTTCTGTGGAATTCCAAAAAGCATAGTTTTGGTCTTGTTGGGGTTGAGAAGTAGTTTATGGCTTATGAGACATTGGGTGGAACTCATGTAAGTCTGACTGGAGTTGACACTGAATGTTGTGTGAGTGTGACCTGACTGGTAAATGAACATGCCATCAGCAGTCAGAATAAGTGGGAGATGGGGGGGGGGGGAGTCACAAGAATATTTGTTAATGTATATGGAGAAGAGGAGGGAGGACAAGAATGGAGCCTTGTGGTATACCTAAGGTAACGTGCAGATTCTGATTAGGAGGATCCTATTTTAACTATGAAGTGTTTGTCAGTGAGGACATTTTTTTAAATCAGGAAACAATGTCTGGACTGATACGAATTTTCAATTAATTTGTTTTGAAGAAGATGATGGTCAATGAGGTCAAATGCCTTTCTCAGGTCTATAAATAGGGCACCTGTAAGGAGGCCACTATCATAATTCAGCTGAATGTCATTAGACAGGCACCAAAGTGCTGTCATAGTACTTCATCCAGGCCAGACTCCATGTTGTTTGGAGGACAGCAGATGGTACTGCTGGATACAGAGGTAGAGTTGGGTGCAGACTATATTTTCAAGAAGTTTGCCCAGAACTGGGAGGATGGATAGTGGACAGAAGTGTGAATATCTTTTCTGAGTTGATTTGCTTTGGATGGGGGTTTAATTAGAGTAGTTTTTCAACTCTAAGGCATAATATTTTGTGTGTGACACAGATTACATACGTGGATGAGAGGAAGAAATAGATACTCTATACAGTGACACATGAACCATACATACATAAATACCTACTATAATTTTTACCCCCCGAATTTCATTAACTCATTCACTGCAGTGGCTCAAACAGTAATAAACAAACTCAGATCTCCTGTAATCAGAAAGACAGTTCAGAGTTTTCAGAATTGTGTTTAATGGTCATACAGAAGACTAGTTCAGCTGCAGAAGTCCATTAGGATTCTACCCTAGGGCTTCCTACCTTTTTTCAAAAAAGCATCATGGATATGCTAGCCCTATATTACAGTGGTACACAAAATACACTGACTACACAAAAACTGAAACATGCATAAAGCCCAAATCTACTTCTCAAGTATGTTGTGATTCAATTATATGATCAATTATGGAAGCGCAAAAAATACGATTTGCCTCTCTGTCTAACTAGACTGATTTAGAGTTTGGGAGTAGGGTATGCTACAAAGATAAAATGAACAGAACAGCTCACCAGCAAAACAACTGGTATGAGAGTTTTTTCATACAAATAAAGAATTCAGAATTTGTACCTGCATTTCTTACATTACAGAAGATTGAAAGGCGACATATTGGAATTTAAAGCAAATATGGACAGATTTCTATATGAATACCTAGGTTTATGCCCCATGTATCAGACCAAGAATGCAACAACCATCAAAAAATGGAAATAAAAGACTGGTAGCAACCTGGGGCAGCTTATTCTGAAAGGCTAAACATGACTGACATACAGTATTGTGAAACAGGTCAAGGAATAACTGGTCGAGTACATGGGAAGAAAATATATAATGGGTCAAAATGGCAGGACAGAATCCAGTGGTGCTCAAGCTTTCAAATTCCTGATACACACACACACACACACACACACACACACACACACACACACACACACACAAATGTGAATATACACATATTGTAGTGATAGCCTGATAACTTCACTGAAGAAGAATCAACATGTATATATTTCAGAAATCCAGCAATATGCCAAGTTATTGCTTCAGTGAAATTGTATTTCACCTAAGGAAAAGTCAGAAAAAAATCAAGAAATGCTCCTGAAAATAAAAAAAAAATTCTTCCTACCCTTAACAAAAAAAAAAAAAATACCAGCCACTACATCTCAGTAAGGTATCCTGCACAAGCTATGGTGCACAATATAGTGATCTACTTTATAGGTTATTTGGTACACTTGGGAAACAAGAAGCACATTTTCTGTGAAGGGTTTGTTTGAAGTTATAAATTCTTCCACTGTATTCATGCCCTAACCTATTCATACTGAAGGCTAAGGCAGGCTGAAAATTTGTTACTTTAACATCAAAGGAGCCAATATTTATAGGCATGTGGAACTGGTGCCGACAGTGGAAACCTCTTGCAAATAGCCCAAGACAGGAGGCACACTTAGGAGAATAGAAGTGGAGAAGTGCCAAGGTTAGTGATATGCAAACTTCTAGGACACAACATCAAAGCAACTGAAGCTCATTGGGCAAATACTCTTTGTGGACATCAGGAAGAGATAACAGACTTAAGCTAGACACTGAATCAGTCTAATAACTTTGTTCTGGACTGCACATGCTCAGCTACCATCCATCTTGGTATAAAGATAGTTAATTCCATCAGTAAGTGGGGGTTTAAGGTTTGGTACTCCCTTACTATTGGGATTTCCAAAACATAACACTGCATTTCGTGGTGTCCAAAATTACTGATCCACAGTTTTATGTATTTTATTTTAATTATATTTAATGTCTGGTAAAGACAAACTAGATTAAAATATGTTTATTCAGTACATAAAACAAGATCAGTCTACCACTGTTTGCACATTCTATGTAGTCTATATCAGTATTACAAGTTTAAATCATGAGTACCTCAACTCTGAATCTGTGTTATGGCATTCCAGTTTTGGCAAGCATGACAGCTATAATTACTGCAGATTCATTCTACTACTTTGTGTAACTCAGTGGTTTCTAGTAAATAAATATTGTGAAATTGTTTTTAATCAAAACAATAGTCTGTGATAAAATAAATGCTTTTAAATAAAAAACAGGCATTTGCATAGACCATCGCAGACAAACAAAACTCGCCCTTACAGGATGGCCAAAGCAAGTTATTCCACCGGAGACATGTTACAACTGTTGAGAAATTTTCTTGAGAGGCAAAGACCTGCTTGGAAGTTAGTTTATGACTTACAGTGTCCACCAGGAAAAGGCAGCAGGCTGGGTAAATTTTAAGAATTTTCATTTGATAGATGCATGACTATCTGCCGAGGATGACTCGGCCAAATGATAAGGATGGATGCCCAGGGAAAGGTAGTTCAAGCAGGACCGATGTTGTCCAGAAATCAAATACAGCAGATGCTGGAAGCTAGACATAATCAGGGTTGTACAAAAGCCAAGAGAAGCCACTCAGTATGAACACTGGTGTGACTGGAATATTTTTGTAAGGATAGACAGGCAATGGGGAACATAAAAGTCCTACCTGCCATACACCAGCTTGCAATTTTTTTTTAGAAAACGCCATCAAAAAGAGAGGAACTAAGGACAAATACCACAGGTTGCATTAGTTGGCAAAAAAAGGTAAATTCTGAAAGAATGGGACAATGATGATTAGAGTAGCCAAACAGCACACATACAGTAAGATTACAGACTTGTTAAAACCTGCCAGAAAAAAGGAGTATATGAAACGAGAAAGTCAGGCAAGAAGGGAAAAAAATCTGAATTCTACCAATTTCTGGAGAAAACAAGAGTAACCAAGAAAATCAATGGACTGTGTGAATGGCACCAAATCTTTTTTGAGAGAGATGAGAATAAAAAATGTATTTCAACAGAGGAGGGGAACTTCCAACCATTTAAAATTCAACACTGCTAATTAACTGCAAATACCGTGAATAGGAAATGGAAAATAAAAACCTCCAGAAAGTTAAAGAAGGGGGTGAATGCCAACAAAATATTTGCAGAAGTATCCTTTAGGAAAAATGCATTTGACAGATAGACAGGCTTAATGAAAGTGGACAGAACATTATCAAGGAAAAAGAGTTGGATAGATACATTTAAAACACCCTTAAATGGTCAATTCATAGGTGTTCAGACACTCTTGAGGTAGGTAAGATCAGAAAAGGCAGGATACGGCAGTACATTATGGGAAAGAAGAGGAAGGGTTAAAACACCATGAAAGGTCTCAATCAAATGGTCCTAATACTTTACAGCAAAATAATTGAAGACTCCTGCAGCTGGAGCGCTATAATACAAGATCAATAATGCAAAACGCTAGCCACAATGTTAATGGTTCTTTGAAGAAAACTCCAATAAGGACTTCCTGGCTATAACAGAAAAAAAACATGGGAATGGGCACCAGAAAACCTCATTTGAATGCTCAAAATGGCTTCTGCCAACCTATTGTCATTTCAGGAATGGCCAGTGAGGGGCCATTCTGGGTGCACCAAAACTCAAAGAGGCAGGTGAACACCCCAGTCTGTTAAAACCACAATAGTCAATTTAACAGATTCTGGCACAGAATCTGACACTTACTATAATTTTCTGGTCTGATTCATACCTAGTTAGGGGAAAAGATGGAGAGATTTAGACAGCATAAGCAGAATAAGATTTACCTTTTGAGGGCAAGGATGCAAACCTCATTCAGCTCAGAATAGCCTCTGGAAAGAAAATGAAGCACCACAAGTCCAGTAATCTTTTTAGAAAAGAGATCATCAGTCAGATGAAGTTTAGGATGTTGTTTTCTACTTTTGATCATAGGCTTGGAGAACTCTCTACAAATCTGTAGCTTGCAAATTTAATGACTGTCCCCTTTGTAATACAGGGACTTTGTGTACCCATCTTTGGTAGCAGTCCTCCTTCCACAGGTACAGCAATGACACAAATATTCCATGAACAAGAATATAAAAGGTGTAAACCCATGAGTAAGATGGGATTTTGAATGGAAATTTGTAATAAGTACTGAAAACTACCTAAATTTTAATACAGAAAGAACAGGCAATGAAGGGAAAAAAATCATGAACATTTAAAATTTGCAATTTGTGAAACATGAAAGGTAAAAAAGTCTTCACAAAGAAAGCTTGGAAAGCACAGCAACTACCTAGTGACACTTGATACTGAGTTATGGGATAGGGGTTAGTGCTTGGCAGCCTGAGAAAGCTTCCCCAGCAAAGTAGTTCTAATGTCTGTTGGCCACAGTCCTGCTGTTACAATTGACCTCCTCTTAGCATGTCAGTGGAACTTTCCCTCCCCACATTCCTTCAGACATTTTTCTAACTGATGAATGAATCTTGTATCCCCATGTTATCTTTGAACTGTTTACCATTTTTGTCCAAAATAACACATTATCTAAGCACTTTTTTAAACTATAAACTGTTCACATTTTAAGTATCAGTTTCACAAAATCAGCTATTAAACATCAGAACTGTTCTTTCTTGACTTAATTTTCTCTTTCATTTTCTAACACCTTGCTCAGCCCGATCTACAATCTCTACATCAACAGATTTTACAGAGTCAGACACTTATTTAATTTGCTATAAAATATCAGTGTTTCCCACCTTCCACAATTATTGTCTAAACTGTTTTACCTGACAATACCCTATTAATACAAGGGTTTGATCAGCATCACAGCCACTGAAAAAGCCAGCCTATAAAGGATGACAGTGAACTGATCCCAGTTCACCTATCTGAAGGGAAAGATGTTGGCACAGAGTTCTAACAAAACAGCTCCACCTGAAAAAAAGTCCATAAATACATATATTGCAAAAAGGGCATGAGGGAGTATGACTGCCAAGGCAGGAGCACTGAAAATGGTGGTGGTGGTGGTGCGGGGGGGTGGTGGGTGGGCAATGGCTGTTTGGAAACACAGGCTTGTAAAGGCCAGGTGCAGAAGGCACTGAAACACACTGGCTAATGGGAAATGTGGAATAATACATACAGGGAAGCAATGAGGTTTAAAAGGTTTAATAAAGATGTTTCTTGCTTTAAAAAGGGGGCAGGAATTGAATAATTTATGTAATGTTGGTTAGGTTATATGATATATAGCAATATATGTGAAATATATTTGTTAATGTTAATTTAATACAGTTTGATTACTTTTGTATAAATGTAAGACTGCCTATGTCACAAGTGATAATTCAGTAAAGGTGTGTTAAAAAAAACAAGCAGTGTTAGTAGAATTCAAAAAAGAAATCTACCCTTACCTTCAAAATTTTACTTATGTAATATTTAAGGAATTATTAGAAAGTATCAAAGTACTGAAGTAGCATAACGGGTACATTCCTTACAGAGGAATATTATTATACTACAAAGAATAATTAACATCAATGATATAAAATTTGAAATGTAGCCAGCTTTACTACATTATTGTTATAATGCATTGACAGTTATGGTGCTACATTAATGATATCATAAAGAGTGCTAAATTAAGGATATCATAAAGAGTGCTCCAGTGATTTCCATATGCTCTCTGGGTAACTACATGTGGAGTGAGTGATGTGGGGTAAAGGGTCAAACCAAAGAGAAACAGCATACTCCCAATTCCTCCTGTACCACAATCTCGCACATGTCCACCCATGTTACACACTCACTCTTCCCTCCCATATACATTTGATACCGGACAACCTCTTAGATTAAAAATAAACAGCTCCCACTATCTTATCACAATCCGCATACATTTCTCTATCTTATGCCTTCCACTAAACCCAACATATAAATTATATTCTCAATGATCTTCATTTACCTCTGCAACTACAGTGTAATAAACAATTAGGCTGCCCTTTCTGCACTCTCACAAATGTTTATTCACTCAAATGCAAGCTACAAGATGGAACAGAATTTGGTTCTGTGATTAGACAGTAAAAAAGATCTATCAGCTATCAAAATGTGCCTCAATGACAGAGCAACAGAAATGTAAAACTGCAAAAGATGTCAGTAGAAGAGGAAATGAAGGTGAACTAACTGGCAATTCTGAAATAAAAAGTCAGTGCAATACAGAAGTCAGCACATAGATTTATACAAGGTGTTAGCAGAGCACCTGAGACAAATATAGAAAATGAAAGGTACTTAAATGAGGACCTTCAGAAAAAAATGAGCACAAAAAGTCAAATAAGCAGGAAAATGCATAGTTCTGAGCCTATTCCTGTATATAACAGGTGGACTCAAAGCAGCAGGAATTGAAGAACCAACAGAAAAGTAAAGCTGAAGATAAATTTTGCTTGGAAATATCTTTTGTAATGGTGAAGCAACACAAGGAAGGAAAAGAAAGTGAGACTGTGTTATCCACATAGTATGGTAGACGCAACTGCAACCTACACAAAATGGGTGGACGGAAAGCAGAGAAAGTACATTGCTGATTTTTTTTTTTTTTTTGCTTAGAACTATACTAAGCAGGGGAAGGTATAGAGGAAGCTGCAGTACCAGTACATTTGGTGAAGAAGCTATACCTCAAACTTTAAGTTTAATTACTGAAGAAAGTAACCCTGAGTTAGCAGACTTGTAAATAAGCCATATCAACTTTAAAAAGGTACAGTGGGAGGATGACATTTTATGTAGGGCAAGACCGAATATAAACCAAACCAGTGGTCTGAGTGCCCAAGATAAAAACTAGTAAACCTAAAATACCTAATAGCTAATAATTTAGCTTCTGTTTTTGAAAAAAAAAAAACATTTTAGAAGCATTTCAAGTTTGTGTTGGTAATACTTATATTTAACAAAGCAATTTAACCAAGGTTTATGTTTGAAGTATTTTAGATAACAAAATATATATATATATATATATATACATATTTATTTATTATATATACTTTTGGTTTTAACTTTTAGATTCATTCACCTTTAAGGTTCATGTGTTTTAATGCATTTTGCATGTGTAATTGAATTTGTTCACTCATTGGTTCATTTGAATTAGATTAGTTTATTTATTCACCAAAGGAAGAGAGGTTAGGTATCTGATGAAGTTATTGTGACGAAAATGTATGTGGATTAACTTTACAGTGTTATTGTGCTGTTGCTTGTGCTTTGCAATTTCATTTGCTTTGCTGTGCTGCTATGATTTAGCTTATTGTGGATTGTTTTTGTGCTTGTTCATTAAAGCAGTTGTCCGTTTTGCTGAGCTCCGTGTCAAGACAGAATATAACTTGGGTCTTAAGGAATACAATTTACAAAAATTTTCCATTACTTTTTACCCCCGTTTTGAGTTAAAAGATTAACATTTATACAGAGCAAATAAAGAATGGGAAGACATTTTACAACAGTTACTAGTGCCAAACCCTTAGAGTATAGTAGTAATTACTACTACATTCATGTGTTAGTAGGTCACTTGGGGATGGACAAAAGTAAGGTAAGGGTATTAGCCAGAGGCCAGGTTTAAAGAAATAGACAATGTATGTGATTCTTCTTCAAAATGTCAGAGAACTGCACCTCATCCTGCATATACAGGTCTCCTGATACACATGTCCATCACAGAAGCCCCATTCGAATAAACTAGTATGGAGACTGTGGGGACACTAATGAAATCTAGAAATGGGTATCAATACATACCAGTCATAATGGGCTACACTACCAAATTTCTAGAAGCAGTGTCATTAAACAAAGCTAATACCAAGGCTATTACTAGGAATTATACTGTCATTCTCCAGAGTGGGCATTCATAAGGACATACTTGCTCAAGTCATTCTTTTTATAATAAGGGTACTGTATCAGTTATACACCTAAGGTGAGAGACTTGGATACTCAGGTTGACAACAATCTCACATTCGACCATCATGTGGCAGCAGTGGTCAGAAAAGCCTTTTACTTGGTTCATCTCATTAAGTAAAGGGATTGCATCCAGAAAAAAAGGTTATTACCTCTCTGTACTCCTCCCTCATAAGGCCTATAATTGAGCACAATGCCCCGTTTAGGATGTACCTCTCCAATCACCTGCATGAACTGGAAAGGCCACAGAAATACCTCACATAGAGAATCCGTGTCCTCCAACACGTGTCCTATGCAGATCGGCTCAAATCACTATCACTTTACTCGGTATCATACAGATTGCTCAGAGGTGATCTGTGTCTCACCTGCAAGGCAATATCAGAACCCAACCTAGTAGAGACGCTCCATATCCATAAGTTTAACTCCTCACACATTACCCACTCAAATTATTAGGGATGATAGTGTATAATAATCTTAAATTCAACCTGTATGTATAAAAACGCATAAGAAAAACTCATCAAAAACTAGGGATGCTTCATAGATCCAAAAACTATCTCATTGTCACAACTAAAGCTACACTTGCCACTACTTATCTACTCCCCACACTTCTTTACGGTGCTCCCATCTTTACTAACCTTCAGGCATCATAAAAATCAAAACTTGTGCAATGCTGCAACAAAGTTGCTAAACTTGCAACAATACCCTTTTCAGAACCCACCACTGTAAACAGAAAAAGCCTAAACTGGTTAGAAGTACCCCATCAATTAACTTATACAGTTTCTTACCACCTATTAAATAATCCAGAATAAATCTGCTTGTTCAGCACAAAAGAACATTCTACACAATTAAGTTCCTAATTGATCAGTATAATCCAATGACCAAAAACTCCTGTCTGTCCACAAAGTTATCAAATCTGCTGTGGATTGCCTGTACTCATACCATGTTGCTAAGGTCTGGAAATCCTTAAATCTATCCATTATGTCAATATGCCCCCCCCCCAAAAAAAAATACTTCAAAACCATTCTGAAAGATTTCCTAGCCAAAATCTGGCTCTGTTCTACCTTAACACCAGGATAAACTATATCCCTAAATGTGAACAAACACCTTTTCATACCTTACATCTTCTTACTTTCCCTTCTTCACTCATTACCTTTTCATACCTTACATCTTCTTACTCTCCCTTCTTCACTCATTACCTTTTCATACCTTACATCTTCTTACTCTCCCTTCTTCACTCATTACCTTTTCATACCTTACATCTTCTTACTCTCCCTTCTTCACTCATTACCTTTTCATACCTTACATCTTCTTACTCTCCCTTCTTCACTCATTACCTTTTCATACCTTACATCTTCTTATTCTTCCTTCCTCAGTCATTACCTTTTCATACCTTACATCTTCTTACTCTTCCTTCTTCACTCATTACCTTTTCATACCTTACATCTTCTTACTCTTCCTTCTTCACTCATTACCTTTTCATACCTTACATCTTCTTACTCTCCCTTCTTCACCCATTACCTTTTCATACCTTACATCTTCTTACTCTCCCTTCTTCACTCATTACCTTTTCATACCTTACATCTTCTTACTCTCCCTTCTTCACTCATTACCTTTTCATACCTTACATCTTCTTACTTTCCCTTCTTCACTCATTACCTTTTCATACCTTACATCTTCTTACTCTCCCTTCTTCACTCATTACCTTTTCATACCTTACATCTTCTTACTCTCCCTTCTTCACTCATTACCTTTTCATACCTTACATCTTCTTACTCTCCCTTCTTCACTCATTTCCTCACTATCAATTTCTCTCCCGCCTCTCTAAATTTACCATAAGTCTGGTTTTCTCTCATGTTGTATTGCAATTCCTGGTTTGTATTACACTAACTTATCTTTACTTTTTCTATAAACTGACTAAAATGTTTCTAAAGTATTAAATCATTGTTATATATAATGTATGTATTCTTAACCAATGTTTCATATTATGTCTTTTGGCATAATTATTTAAAGTGTATTTGTCTTTTGTATTATTTTTAAAGACTATAAAAGTATTGCTCTTAAAATGTTTTGTAATACTTTGGAGATTTTCTCCTCAGGCCTCTGCTGAAAATGGGCTCCTACCCAATCGGACTTTACCAGTAATCAAATGTCATTAATAAATAAAGAAAGAAATAAAACAGTGAAAGCCATGCTAGGGAAAGGTATTGATAGAGAACGAAAAAAATAAAACTGGAATCAGACATTACCCTGCCTACTGTTTGCAATCAGAGAGGAGTCACAGGTTTCAACGAGATTTACCCCACTTGCCCTTCTATACAGCAAGCATCCGAGGGTCTGCTTGGCATTGCTAAGTTAACCATTTAAAAGTATGACAAGGAAACCATTTAAAAGGGTGACATAACACTATTGTAATTCCCATAATAAGGAAGCACATGCAAACGGCCCAGGAAATACAACGAGTTTATAACAATAATGCCTGAATAAGAATTTAAGCAAAGAGATCTAGTATTAGTGCTACTGTCTTCCATTGAAGGAGGTGCAGATAGAAAAGTCCTTATGAAAAATACAAAAGCAAGAATTGAGAATTTTTTTTATTAAATACAGGAGTGTTGTTAGAGTTGTCTGGAAGAGCTAGAGACAAACACTGGAATGAAGGTTAGTCTGAGACCCTACAGAGTATCAGAATTACAAAAACATAAAAAAATGTTCCAACCAAAAGTAACAGAAGAGTCACAAAGTGACTGGAGCAGCACAACAGACAAAGCCTCTAAACCTAGTGGAAGTCTTGAAATCCTGTAATGATGTTAGAAAACTGGAAAGCATTTCAAAGTTTGATAGTTATCAAATGCCCAGAATTGATAAGCTGGTGGAAAACCTAGGGAAAGCCAGATAATTGTCAAAAGTTACTGGCAGATACAACCTATCCTCTCTGCCAAAGAAAAATAACAGCTCTTGTAACTCTGGACGGTCTATTTCAGACCCAGCACTACCATATAGCCTACATGGAGCCCCAGTCACCTTTCAAAAGCTGATTGGTAAAATACTAAAGCCCCCTCCTCAACAATATGTTTTTGCATTAACTTGATGATGACTAGCAGTCTCACTTGACTGAAGTCTTGGCTTTTTTTAGAATCCATGAGGCAGTCAGGATGACTGTAAATGCTATGAAAATTAAACAGGGGTATGGTGTAAGCCAAGTACTTAGGGAACCTTACAGGAAGTGGGTGATAAGACCACCACTAGGAAAAACAATGACCATAAAAAAAACTGTCTTGTACTATCTACTAAGAGGCGGGTGAATGCTTTTCTTGGACTTGGTGGCTACTACAGAAAGTTTGCGCCTAATTTTGTGATTACTGTCATTTTTTTTGACAGATCTCACAAGAGGGAACATTATCAATGGTCTTGAGTCAAATACAGCATTTAGTGAGTTAAAGAGGATATTATGCTCTGAATACAGGATAACAACTCCAGATTATTGAAGAATTTACCTCATCTAGGATTGTCAAAGGTCGGTTTAGGGGAAGGGCTTCCCCAAGAAAATCAATGCAAGAAGCAACCTCTGTAGGAAGCTCAGAAAGGCAAAAATAAAATACTACACTAGTGAAAAGCTGTCTAGCAATAAAGTGGGCTTTTTGTGCCTTGAGATCCAAGTGGCAAACCAGAGTTGTCTCCCTCTCCCCAGGATGGGTGAGCTAACATCAGCCACTTCCATCCTCCCTGCCCGCTCCCTCCAGCACAAGAGCAACTAAACTCTGGGTCAGAGTAAGAGCATAGTACAGTTGTGTACACTTACCATAAATGTAGACGTTCAAGTGTATTCACTGTTGCAGTCATTACATTTGGGTAATCTGCTGGCAGGTTGCCCTCAGTCAGCCTGATTAACAAAGTCTTGGGTCCTGCATCGGTTGCTGTCCCTTCTTCCATGATGTCAGGTCGTCAGGGGTATAAAACATGCAGCCGACGCCATTAAATCAGTTTTTCTTGCCCCAGATGTCAGGTGCCCCCCAAATGGGGAGCAAAATATATATAAGTAATTAAAAACACAAAAATATAGCTACAAACAAAAGCAAATACACCAAAAAGGCTTTTAAGCGTAGTAAAAGAAAGTAGAGGTATAGTAAAAGAAAAACAGGGGGCTGGAGGGAGGGTAACTAGGACTGCAACTGTGAATACACTTGAACATCTACATTTATAGTAAGTGTACACAACTGTACTATGTTCTTCGTGTTTCACTGTTGCAGTCATTACATTTGGGTAGATTCCCAAAGCTATGGTTGGGAGGATGGATTTATATGGCATTAGGACCAGCTATAAGGCCCTGCAAAACAGCAGTGGCAAAGCCAGCTCTGGATTTAGAGAAAATTGGTAAGTGATGATGCTTGGTGAATGTATGAACTGAACTCCAGGTAGCAGCTTCTAGAATATCTCTGGTAGGTACACCTCTGAGAAAGGCTGTAGAAGTAGATGCAGCCCTGGTGGAATAAGATCTGATCCCCTGGGGGCTAGGTTTTCCATGGTGCTTATAGCAGAAATGAATACAATGGCTTATCCATTTAGAAATGGTTTGTTTTGAAATAGCCTTCCCCTCTGCCCCTGCAGCAAATGCTACCAGCAGTTGTTCAGATTTTCTTTGAGATTTAGTCCTGTCCAAGTAGAATCTAAGTTGTCTGTGTACACCCAATGAATGCAGAATCCTCCTTGTTCTGTGGATTGGGAAAGAAAGTTGGCAAATGAATGGACTGATTAAGAGCCACACTGGATACCTCCTTGGGCAGGAAGGATGGACTGGTCCTGAGTGACACCCTGTCTGCTTGAAAGATGATGAAAGGCTCCACTGCCATAAGGGCCTGTAATTCAGATATCCTTCTAGCTGAAGTGATTGCTAAAAGGAAGGCTGTTTTCCAGGAAATTAATTTTAAGTCTGCAGTAGCAGCTGGCTCGAAAGGAGGTAGAGTTAGTTTCTCCAATACAAAGTTAAAGTCCCAGGCAGGGGTTGGAGCTCTCCTGGGTGGTAGTTTTTGGCCCCTCTGAGATACTGCTTTAGCAGAGGATGAGAGACGATGGGGGGGTTCTGTGTTGTAATCAGATGAAATGGCTGAGGCATGGATTTTTATGGAGGAAAAAGACAGGCCCTTGTGAAGCATCTGAGTTAAGTATTGCAAAATCTGAGGTAAATTGGGCGCTGCTGTGCTCATCCCTTGAGACTGATTCCAGGTACAGAATCTTTTCCATTTGTCTGCGTAAGATTTTCTAGTACTAGGTCTTCTCGCCTCCAAAATGACATCCATCACAGGTTTGCTGAGGGATGCTAAGGGGGGATTTAAATGATTAGCCAAGCTGCAAAATACAATGTTTGGAGCTGAGGGTGCAGAATTTGATTCTTCTGCTGAGACGGTAAGGAAGGTGTCTGAGGCAGGTGCCATGGAGAAATTTGTGACACACTGAGCAGGAGTGGGTACCAGTGTTTGCAACTCCAGTCTGGAGCAATCAAAATCATTTTTGATTTGTCCTGTTTGACTTTTAGTAGAACTTTGGAGAGCAGAGGCAGAGGGGGAAAGGCATAGACTGATTTTCTAGCTGAAGGACAGAGCATCCACTTTCCAGGCTTTTTTGTGAGGAGTTCTTGTACAAAATTTGTCCAACTGATAGTTCTGGGGTGAGGCAAAATGATCCATGTCTGGGCTCCCCCATTTGCGTGTCAACATGTTGAAAATCCATGATTCCATTTTCCATTTGTGTGGGTCCATGAGATTTCTGCTTAGTTCGTCTGCCAGAATATTCAGCTTTTCTGGCAGGAATTGAGCTTGTAGTTGTACTTGGTAGCTCAAGGCCGTGTTCCACAATGCCATGGCTAGTCTGCAGAGGGGGTAGGAATGTGTACCCTCCTGCTTGTTTATGTACCACATAACCGTGGCATTGTTCGTCTTTACCATTAGTTGTCCTGGATGAAGGTAGTCCTTGAAGGCTGTCAGTGCATTCTGTACAGCTAGCATTTCTTTTTGATTGATATGAAGGTGCATTTGATTTGGGCCCCATTTACCCTGAATGCACTTCCCTGCCAGATGAGCCCCCCCCCATGCATAGTCTGATGCATCTGTAGTTAGGGTTTGGGCGGCAGGGGATGGTGTGAATGGCAGTCCCTTGTTTTGGTGGCAGGCCTCTGCCCACCATAGGAACTCTAGGTGCAGGCAAGGTATGATAGGAATCATTGTTTCCAGGCTGTGACAATGTTGACTCCATAAACTTTTTAAGTACCACTGAAGTTTCCTCATATGCAGTCTTGCATATGGAATTAGAAGAATGCAGGAGGCCATGAACCCCAAGGCTTGCAGTATTTGTCTTGCAGATAGCAGGGTTTTTGTGGCCACCTGTTTGAAGTAAGTCCCCGAATGAATTTGCTTTTCTGGCGTAAGGAAAGCCATCTGGGCAGTTGTATTCAAGCTTACACCCAGGAATGTAATTTTTTGAGAGGGTACCAGTTGTGATTTCTTTTTGTTTATGGTGCACCCTAGGCAAGTTAGGACTCTTTTTACAAACGCCAAATGTTTTAGAAGAATGGCCTGGTTTTCTGCCTGAATTAGACAATCATCCAGGTATGGATATATTTGAATATTTCTTTGCCTGCAAAATGCAATTACTGGAGCCAGGCACTTTGTGAATATCCTGGGTGCAGTAGACAAGCCAAAGGGCAGTGCAGAGAACTGAGAATGCAAGTAGCCTGCTTTGAAGCATAGGTATCTTCCGCAAGATTCCCTGACTGGGAAATGCAGGTAAGCCTCTTTTAAATCTAGAGTTGCCAACCAGGTATCCTTGCCTAGCATGGGAAGTAACTGGTGAAGAGTCAGCATCTTAAATTATGGAATGTCCAGAAAGGTGTTTAGAGTAGCCAGGTCCAGAATTGGACGCCATGATTTGTCTTTTCTGGGTACCAGGAAAAGTTTGGAATAGAAACCTTGTCCCTTTTCCTCTTCTGGTACTAGTTGAATAGCCCCCATGTTTAGGAGGGAAAGTACTTGTTTTCTGAGCCTCTGCCCACTGATTTGGGGGCAGGTCTGGCCACCTGCTTGGAGTTGGCAATGTGTGGAAATGAAATCTGTATCCCTGGGACACTATATTAAAACCCATTTGTCCTGGGTTATAAGTTGCCAGTTTTGTGCATGAAGAGCCAGTTCTCCCCCCAAAGGGGTGGCTGAGAGGTACATGCTTGGTAATCTTAAAGGAAAGTCATTGAGACTGTTTACCATAAGGTGGTGTCTTGTTATTTCCAGATTTGGAAGTGGAAGCACCCCATTGCTTAGTTCTGAAAGTCCCTTGGGACTGAAACATGGTGCTTTTGGAGTGCCTGGGTTTGGCTTAAGTGGCTCTGGAAGGTGCTGGAAAGGACCAGTTCTTAGTAGGTCAGTGCCTACTAAATCTTGGAGGTTGAACTTGTAAGAAATATTTCACAGTTTGCATAGATTTCGCTTCATCTTCCATCTTTTTTAGAACTTCTTCAGCCTTATTGCCAAACAGATGGTCCTGCTGCAAAGGAGCATCTAACAGTTTTGCTTTAACATGATCAGGCAGAGATTGCTCCTTAAGCCAAGCATGCCTTCTAAGCACAGACCCAGTAACAGCAGCCCTGCAAGAGGCCTCTAAAGAATCAAAACCACATTGCAAAGTATATTTTCCAACTTATTCTGCTGAATGCAATAAATCCTGTAAATCTTTATTTTCCACACAGTCAGAAATCAACATCATTTCTGTTTAAGCAGCCCCATGATATGCTGTTGATATTTTAGCATATGGAATTGACAGTTTAAAGCCCTGATTGCCAAGGTTGCAGAAGTATAAACCTTTTACCCCATCTATCCAGCGCCTTGGAGTCTCTATCAGAAGGGGTAGGATTTTTAGCAGTAGAAGCCATAATGCCCTTGGGCCCCTGAGAAATGGTTTCAGGATCCGCAACAGGGTTTTTGAAAAGGAATTTGTTGGACTCAGGAACCCTGTAGTATCTGTCTGGTTTACTAGGGGCCGGAGGCAGGGAATCGGGCCATGCTGGATTTCGAAAACACATCAACAATGTCTAGTACAGGAGGTATAGCCAAAGGCCTATGCTGAGGAAGAAGAAGGAAATCCCTAAGCCACTTTTTGGATTCAGAAAAATCCTGACTTTCCCAGTGGAAATGCTCCCTTAAGGTATGCAAAGTTTCTCCAAAAGAAAAATCCTCAGGGGGAGAAGCAGAGGGAATGGAATCCTCTGCATCAGAGTCCTCATAAGTAGGTATGGACAAATCCAGGTAATTAGAAGAGTCAGAAGAAACAGAATCCTGTTCAGAAGATTCATAGTCAAGTTCAGCCCTAGGCCTCTTGGGGGGGGGGGGGAGGCTGACTACTCCTGATTAGAATAATTAAATCTTCAGCCATTTTGATAATTTGTTTTTTAGGCATAGGGGCCTGAACATGTGGCCTGGGCGTCGTTTTTTTAGACATAGATCGAGATTTAGGCCTTAGTATTGAACGTAGAGTCGGTTTAATATGCAAATCTGTAGGCCTGAATACACCCTCAGAAGCTGGTGCCTGCACAGCGGCTCCGGACCCATCCAAGGTAGAGAAATCCGCAAGTTCCTTAGGTGAAGCATCTCGTGGCATACTGGACTCCGAATGGGTCTCAATAGAGGCCTGCGAATCAGAAGTAGCGGGTATCAGGGGCTGAGAAAGCGCCTCACTGAGTACCAACGAACTGGCGTTTAGCTTAGGAGAAGCGCCGATGGCAGTTTTGGACCTCAACTGCCTGTCTCTGTCTTTTTCTTTGCGTTTTGTCAATATTCCGGTAGTCGGATGGCTAACCAACGTCATTTCTGGATAATTAAACTGAGAACTGAAATATTTAGAAGCAAAAATGTACCGATGACGGATAGTGAGCTGATCAAATAAAACACAAAACCGACAGCAAGGTACGTCGTGGTCAGGGCCTAGGCAAGGAATACAGTACAAATGAAAATCCTTATGATGTATTTGCTTTCCACAAGTAATACAATTATTAACTTTTACTGACATCGGTAAGGAGCAAGAAAAAGTTTCCCCAACAGGGTACTTAGCTTTAAGTTGAAGACTTTGGGAGTCGGCCAACCGGCACTTGCAAACTGCTTCTGCTTCGGGCACCGCGCGTCAAGAAAGACTGATGTAATGGCGTCGGCTGCATGTTTTATACCCCTGACGTCATGGAAGAAGGGACAGCAACTGACGCAGGACCCAGGACTTTGTTAATTAGGCCGACTGCGGACAACCTGCCAGCAGATTACCCAAATGTAATGACTGCAACAGTGAAACACGAAGAACATCAACAATCTGCACTACAAAATTGGGGTACACACTTTTTTTACACTGCAGCTGACCAGCAGCTGCCACCACTGCCTCTCTTCATTCAGTGGGTTTACCAGGCTCTCCTAACTACCCAAACTTACTCTGACCCATGATCGGGGCTGCTAAGGAGATCCAGACATCCTAGTGCAGTGGCATGTTGCTGCCAAGAAGTGTGTTGGCTTATGCCCTAGCTTCCTGTTTCCCCACAAGCCTGATGGACAGGCATGCAATGGGGATACGTTGCTGTATCACCCTGCCTCCAGGGTAGCTCAGCCAATGTCCTTCACTATTCCCAGAAAGAACAGTGGGCCTTCCATGTCCCTGGCCTCCTCCAGTGATCAAGATGTAAGAAGTGTGCAGGCGAGTGCCCCCCCCCCTACAAGAATGAGCATGCCCATCCATGTCTGTCAGCACCTCATAGGCCCGAGCAGCTAATCAAACCCAGTCACCTGGACAGTAGTCACAGAGTCATCCCTCTATGTTACAGTGCTAGCAAAAGCAGGGTTCAGTCCTGGATTTTTAAAGATAGCCTGTATTCTGAAAGGACTGTGATGACTGTGAATCTTGGATAAAAACAAGCTAGAGTACTGTGCATTTTGTTTAGATCTGCAGAACCAAATGAGATATAATTTTGGTTTTGTCTTATGACAACAAACCTGTACAACTCCTATACACATAGATATGTGCAGAGGTGTGTTACAAATACACACATAAACATAGAACAATATACATTTACACACACATGTACAGCTATACGTGAATACGTATGAACATTTCCATAAAACTTTACACGTACATCTCGATAAGTACCTTAGTTATTATACATGTATCCATTATATATATGTATATTGATCTGTATAATATAAATATATATTGATAAACACACACACAGACGCACAAGTCAAGAACTTTATTCACCGGGCTAGAACACTGACCAACCATGAGCAATTTCAGGCCCATCCCAGGTTGTAAAGAACATTATAATACTATTGATACAACACAAACAGAAAGTACAATACAAATGCAAGATATCCAAGTGGTACAGTAATAAGTTCTAGTACATTATATATATTTTTTCACTAGGCTAGCAATGTATGTTATCAAAAAGCTGTGGTACAATCAGAAGTTGAATAGATCACCAACAGAAACAGAACAGCAAGTACAGCAGTATAAGGAAAGTAAGGAGTCCAATATTAGTTGGAGAAGTAAATATGGGCAGGGTTGTGGTCAAAGAATTACATACAGAGTTACAAGTATTTGTTATATCATGTGTTAGTGATGGTTGCAGAGTTACTATAAAAGGCAATAAGTAGAAACAGTAGGAGATTTGATTAGTTATGCAACATGACATGCCTTACTATAAATATCTCTTGCAGACACTGTGACATTTCATTGGAAGCTATATTCTGATATTTCAGTTATATGTTCAAATAGGGATTGCTATAGTTTGGGGACTAGGATGGAGAAGCTGTGGTCAGTGCGATGAAGTTTAGAAGTGGGTATTTAGAGGGTAAGGTCTTGCATGGGTTTGGAGGTAGCAATGCAGGCATGTTTATCTGCTTCATGATGAATGATGGCAGGGCATCTTGCTTAAGCAATATGAAGAGTACACAGCCTACACAGCCTGAGAGGAGGCTTGATCTAACTTCTACATGTAGCTGTTTGGCTTTTGATAGAGTAACACAGTGAAGTCCCATACATTGAGAGCTGGTGATGAAGCAACAGCTTTTGTTACAGAACCATTGAAGTTCACCAGCCACAATCCCTTGTTTCCCATTTTTGCACATGGGGTTGCGGTGTCAGTGTTCATACTGCCGGATGGCTGGTCCTGTTGGAGTTGTTCTTCCATACCCCCCCCCCAACACACACACACACACACACACACACACACACACACACACACACACACACACACACACACACACACATGCATACTCAAACCTACAGCTAATTTAGACACTGTCCAATCCACTTACTGCACCCAACCCACAAGAACAGAGGGAAGACAAGCATAATCCGAACAGAAGGCATCCCAGCCAAGAACTGAAACAGAAAACCTCTTGCTGTGAGGCTACAGTGCTACCAGCTGTACCAATGTGCCACAAATGAAGAACTGCTTGTACTTCAGTAGCAGGCTATGATAAAAAGCATTAAACAATAGTCCAGTTATGTAAGAAAGATTACTTTAACAATGGCAGCTCTGGAAGAGGGACAGGGGAATTGGAATAATTTTGGGGCCCAGAATAGTGAACACTTGATCTTGGGCTTCAGTATTTTCCAATGTTTTCCTGTAAGTTGAAGGGTTGGTCAAGTCAAATCCAGATATCTAAAGTAAGTTACAGTTTCTATAGGGTTACTAAACTGACCAGTGATGTGTAGTGTTTTACAGCATGTTGCTAGTCTTTTGCTAATGCCAAATTTCACAGATTTGTACTTTTTGTGAGTCAGTAAGGGTTGCTTAGTTGTAAGCCAACTCTTTAGATGTACAAGGTTTAACTATAGTTGCTTGAGTGTTTACTTGATTTGGACTAGATCCGTAAATCACCAGGTCATCAATGTATTCTCCCTTTGAATCCACTGCTAAATGTGATCTTAAGTTCCTGACCTGGAGCTGAATCTGATGTAGCTCAAGCAGTTTGTTTACAAAATGGGGAAGAACAGAGGGGCCAGTACAGAGCCTTTGGGTACACCAGGGTATGTATGGACAGGTTGAGAGAGGGATGATTCAATTTCTACTTGGAAGGTTCTGTAAATGAGAAAATATCGGAACCATTGTGCACACATGGACTGATTCCAATGTCTAATAGGTGAGTTAATAGGATGCACTAGCTAACAATATCAAAGTCTAGACTTAAATCAATGAAGAATGCACAAGTTAGGTGTCCCTTATCCATGCTGCTGGGAATGTAGTTTGTTTGGGTCCATTCAGTGGTAGAGTCCTTTTCTCTCCAGATACATGTATACGTTTATCTGCACAAACATACACACAAAAAAAAAGTTATGTATTTACTATAACGTTCCATCCATTTTGTTCATTTTCATTCTTCCTCAACTGTTGGGATTTGGATCAAATCCTCGGATCTGACTCTGCCATTATTAAAGCTTGTGACCACCAAAAAGCTCTTGGGGGTTGATGGGCAGGAAGTTGAGGAAGAATGAAAATGGGCAGCACAAATGGACGTCAATTTTCATTCTATACTCAACTGCTGGGACACAGTCCCCAGTTACCTAAAATCCTGAATGGACTTTAAAGCAGGACATTCCTGAGCACATTTGAGCCAAAGCCTGCTCTTCCCCTCGAGACCAGATCCAGTTTTTAATGAGTGATAAAAGGTATGAGTATTTGCCCACGTCACAGCTGCACATATATTGTCCACGGAAGCTCTAGATTGAAACACTGAAGATGCCATCAACCTAGTTGAGTGGGCTCTTAGAGGTTTTAGTAAGGTTAGACCAAACTTGTTATAGATGAATGATATGCAATCTGTCAGCCATTTGACTAAAGTTACCTTTGTAACTGTTTTGTCCAATTTAGAATCTGCAAAGGAAACAAAATAATTGACTTGTCTTCCTAATTTCTTTTATCCTATGTAAGTAAAAACATAATTGTCTGTGAACATCTAAATACAATATATAATCACCTTTATTTGCAAATTTAGGAACGGAAAACTGGCAAATTAATGGATTGATTGATATTGGATTCCACTTTAGGAAAGAAAGAAGCATTGGTATGTAATGTGACTATCCATATGAAAGATCAAGTACAGAGGTTTAGAAGACAATGCCTGAAGTTCTTCTAGCAAAGGTAATGGCCACTAGAAAGATAGTTTTCCAGGTCAGGAACATAAGATCGCATTTAGCTGCTGGTTCAAAGGGGCCTATAGTACCAAGTTCAAATACCATGGTGGAGTAGGATCTTTATATGGGGATCCCAGCAGAAGTGTGCCTCTCAAAAATACTTTTTGAAAGTTTAGAGGAGGCCACAGAAGAATTCTGAAATCCAAAATGAAAATTAGAGATTGCTGCTAACTGAACTTTAATTGTTGAGGAGCTAGCTCCTTCATTAAAAATTGTTGCCAAAAATTCAAGTATACTTTGTACAGGAGCTGAGACGGGGTCAGTGTGTTTTTGTTGTGCCCAGTAAACAAACCTTTTCCATTTACTTGTGTAAAGTTTTCTTGTAGAAGGCTTAAGATAAAAAAATATGACGAACGGGGGCAGAGAGCGTTGCTTGTCTGGCTATTAACAGAATTGGAGAAAAGTACAGTTTTGTACCTACCATAAATGTAGATGTTCGAGGATCCACATTGCTGCAGTCATAACCTGTGGGTAGTCCGCTGTCCTCGGTCGGCCCGAATACCAAAGAATTAGGCTGGCGTCGGTCATGGTCGCCCAGAGCTGACGTCAGTACGTAGTAGTACTTAAGCGAATGACCGACGCCATATCCTCAGTCTTTCTTGCCCCAGATGTCAGAAGGCCTAAAAAAAGGAAAGGCCCTAGCCAAAATAGTAAATACCCAACAACCACCAGTGAGGAAATAATAAGTATCCCAAAGGAAACACAGCAACCCCAAACTATAGAGTGGAAGGAGGGAGGGAAAATAGGACTGCAGCAATGTGGATCCTCGAACATCTACATTTATGGTAGGTACAAAACTGTACTATGTTCTTCGCCTTCCATTGCTGCAGTCCTGACTATTGGGTAGAATCCCAAAGCAGAGGTGAGGGAGGCTGGCAAATCATAAAGAAGTAGGAGCTGACAACATGCCTTGCAAAACAGCTGTGGCAAAACCAGCCCTAGACTTAGAGTAGATAGGAAGGTGATAATGCTTAGAGAAAGTATGCACTGAACTCCAAGTAGCTGCTTCCAAAATATCCTTAGTTGCCACCCCTTAGAAATGCTGTTGAAGTGGCAGTAGCCCTAGTGGAATGAGGCCTAATCCCAGCTGGAATCTCCTTGCCATGATGGGAATAACAAAATGCAATGCAAAAGCCAATCCACCTAGAAATAGTTTGTTTTGACACAGGCTTGCCCTGTGAACTCAAAGCAAAAGAAACAAACAACTGCTGGGACTGCCTAAAATCCTTAGTTCTGTTTAAATAATAACGCAATTGCCTGTGTACATCTAAAGTGTGCAAAATCTTTTCCCCTTATTTTGAGGGTCTGCATAAAAGTAGGCAAATGAATAGTTTGGTTTAAAGCCACACTAGAAACCACCTTAGGCATAAAGGAAGGATTAGTAATGATACCCTATCCTTATGGAAAATCAAAAGGGCTCTACTGCCATAAGGGCCTGCAACTCAGACACCCTTCTTGCAGAAGTAATAGCCAACAGAAAAGCAGTCTTCCATGACAAGTATTTCAATTCAGCAGTAGCTGCAGGCTCAAAAGGTTGTAGAGTAAGTTTTTCCAACACAAAATTGAGATCCCAAGCAGGAGTAGGAGCTCACGTGGGGTCTTATATTCTTTGCCCCTCTAAGAAACTGCTTGAACAAAGGATGCGAAAACAAAGGTGGCTCACAATCATAGTGAGCTGAAATTGCTGCAGCATGAATCTTAATGGAAGAGAAGGACAAACCTTTGTCCAATAACTCAGTAAGATATTGAAGAGCCACACTCAAATTAGGCTCAGAAATCTCCAAATTCTTTGCTGTACTCCAAAATAAAAATCTCTTCCATTTACACTCTCCTTGTACTAGGTCTTCTAGCTTCCATAATCACATTTAAAACTTGTTGAGGAAGTTGAGACCTGTTGTGTTTCAACACAGAATATGCCAGGCTGTTAGATGAAGAGAATGAAGCTTGACATTGAGCAGATGACCGTCCTTCTGAGATAACAGATGAGGAATCAGAGGTAAAGGCCATGGAGGCTTCTGTACCAGACTCCGTAGTAGTGGGTACCAGTGTTGCCGAGGCCAATCTGGAGCTATCAAAATCATCCTTGGCCTGTCTTGTCTGACTTTTAATAGTACCTTTGGAAGAAGAGGCAGAGGTGGAAAGGCATACACATGAAGGTTTTTCCAACTGAAAGACAGAGCATCCACTTTCCAAGCTGTGTGATGAAACCCCTTTGTGCAATACTTTGGCAGCTGGTGGTTTAGTGGAGAAGCGAACAGATCTATGTCTGGAGTTCCCCATGACACTGTCAGGTTCTGAAATACATGAAGATCCAGTTTCCACTGTGGGGATCCATGATTTGTCTGCTTAACACATCTGCTAAGGAGTTCTGTGCTCCTGGCAGAAACCTTGCCTGAAGAGTTAGTTGCAAGCTTAGCGCAGTCTCCCATAAAATCATTGCTTGCCTGCATAGAGGATAAGAATGTGTTCCCCCTTGCTTGTTGATGTACCACATGACAGTTGTGTTGTCTGTTAGAATCAACACCTGCCCTGGAAGAAGTAACTCCTTGAAAGCCATTAATGCAAACCGAACTGCTAACATCTCCTTGATGTTGATATGTAGATGCTGTAGTCTGGCAGGCCACTTGTCTTGTATCCACTTTCCATTTAGATGAGCTCCCCAAGCAAGGTCCGAGGCATCTGTCGTTAAGATCTGACTTGCCTCTGGCCGGGTCACAGAGAGTCCCTTGTTTAGGTGACATTCCTGAGCCCACCACAAGAATTCTTTTTGAAGGCAAGGTATTATTTGAATGACAGTGTCCAAATCCTGGCAGTGCTGTGTCCATACATTTTGAGATACCACTGTAGCTTCCTCATATGCAGTTTGGCATTGGGAAGCACCAGAATACAAGATGCCATGAACCCTAATGCTTGAAGGACTGTCCTTGCAGTCAGCACGGACTGATGAGATAGTTGATGGAAGTAAAGTGACAGACTCTTTTGTTTGTCCGGGGTTAAAAAGGCCATCTGGGCTGCTGTATTCAGTCTCACACCCAGAAAGCAAATGTCCTGAGAGGGTACTAGACTGGACTTTATTTCGTTCACAGAATACCCTAGGCATCTTAGCACTGCTATAACATATTCCAGATGCTGTAGAAGGTCTTCCTTTTCTTGAGCCAGAATCAGGCAGTCGTCCAAGTAAGGATAGATTTGAATTCCTTGAAGCCTGAAGTAAGCTATCACTGGAGCCAGAACCTTTGTGAATACTCTGGGCGCAGTAGATAAGCCAAAGGGCAATGCAGAGAACTGATAATGAGAATTTCCAGCTCGAAACCGCAGATACTTCCTGCAACTTAGCCTTATAGGCACATGAAGGTAAGCTTCCTTGAGATCTAAAGTTACCATCCAGTGATCTTTGCCCAGCAGAGGTAAAAGCTGTTGTAACGTCAACATCTTGAACTTGGGAATGTCCAGATAAGTGTTGAGGAGAGATAAATCCAAAATTGGTCTCCACGTGTTCCCCTTCTTTGGTACAAGGAACAGGCGAGAATAAAATCCTAGGCCCCTGTCTGATACAGGGACTGGCTGAATGGCCCCTATCTGAAGTAACTGAGAAACTTGCTTGTGAGCCTCTTTTCTTTGTGGAGGAGGAACGCTTGGCATGCCTTTGAAAGGGGCATTGTATGGAAATAAAATCTGTAACCGTGGTGAATGATATCCAACACCCATTTGTCTTGAGTAATTAAATCCCAATTTTCTTTGAAAAGAGACAGTCTTCCTCCCAAAGGAGCTGCCAGACGGGAATCTGCTGGCAGCTAAAAAGACAGGTCATTGGGTCTGTTTAGAAAGGACTGACCCCTGCCCTCACCAGAAGTCTGAGCAGGTGAACTCCCTTGTCAGGGCTAAAAAGAACCTTGAGCCCTGCCCCTACCATCCCCTAGACTGGGAATCATAAGCAGGGTATGTCCACCCCTTAGCAGGCCAATTTCTACTAAACTTTGGTGGCTGCACCTGCAAAAATCTTTAACAGTTTGCATAGACTTAGCTTTGTCCTCCATTTTCTTTAAAACTGCTTCCAATCCAAACAACACATCAGACTGTAAAGGAGCATCCAAAATCCTTGTCTTAACATGCTCAGCTAAATTCTGATCCTTCAACCAGGCATGCCTGAAGAACAGAACTGGTAGCAGCCACCCTCGAGGAGGCCTGTACAGCATCAAAACCACATTGCAAAGAATGCTTACCCACTTGTTCAGACACATGAACCAAATCCAGCAACTCTTTACACTCAATACCTTAAAGCATCCACCTTAGATTTCAATTGTGAAAGGAGATAATTCTGATATTTTAGCATGTGAAACTGACAATTCAATGCTCTCATGGCTAGAGTGGAAGAAGTATACACTTTCTTTCCCCACCTATCCAAAGCCCTTGCCTCTTTATCAGTGGGAACAGGATTTTTAACCACAGAAGCCTTAACACCTTTAGGCCCTTGAGAAATTGTTTCTGGGTCCGCCCTAGGACTCTTAAACAAATATTTATGAGCGGCACCCTATAATACCTATCAGGCTTAACAGGAGCAGGAGGCAAAGAGTCAGGGTTCAGGGAAGCCTCTGCAAAACATCTTCCACCACATTCAACACAGGAGGAATAGCTAAAGGCCTATGCTGGGGTAAAAACAAGAATTCCCTAAGCCTTTTCCTGGAATCAGAGTAATCCTGGCCTTCCCATTTAAAGTGCTCCCTCATGGAATGCAGAGTCTCTGAAAATGAAAAATCCTCAGGCGGAGACGCTGTAGGAGTGGAATCATCCACATCAGAATCAGAATAAGTAGGATACTCCTGCATATCTTCCACAGAAGATTCAAGCCTCTGAACACTGTTCAAAACTATCAAACTCGGTTCCACCCTAGGCCTCTTATCAGGCGGGGCATAGAACCTCTAATCATAGTAATCAAATCCTCTGCCATTTTAAGCATATGTTTCTTAGGTACAGAACCAAATGCTAGGAGAAGCCCCCACTGAAGCTGAACTAGGCCTACCTCTCAAAGAAGTTTTGGCAACAGAAGGAGAGGCTCTAACTACCTTGGGAAGTGAGGGCAGAACAGTCACCTGAGAAGCCCCCTCAGCCTGGCCTACCTCTTGAGAGGCCACATCCTGTAATAGTATAGTTTCAGCCTGGGACTCCATGGAAACTCCTGGCAAAACCTCCGGCTCCACTGAGTTTTCTAAAGAACCGCGTCCGGGACTGCCGGTTCATCAACCCTAGGCTTCACTGTTTTATCCTTGCGCTTCTTGCAGGCAGCGGGCGTCGGCGCATCCGACGGCATTTTATAATTGCAACGCTTCCCAAACACTAACCTGGCACAGTCTAACCTCCTCTTAATAGTGCGTTTGTTAAACCTAGCACAAGAGCGGCAACCAACAACGTTGTGCTCAGGCCCTAAACAAGGTATACACAAGGTATGATAATCCCTATGAGGTATCTGTTTCCCACAAGAAATACAGTTATTCACTTTTTCTGACATCCGTAAAATACTGAGGCAAGAAAACCAAAATGTTCTAACGGGTACTTAGCCAACTCTGTTTCGGTCTGAAACGAAATATTTCAGAACGCCAACCTGCACAAAACTGCTTCTGCATCGGACCATGCGCAAAAAGACTGAGGATATGGGTCATGCGAGTACCCTGACGCACTGACGCCAGTCTAATGCTGACCGACGCCAGCCTTATACTCTGGTATTCGGGCCGACTGGACGCGGACTATACCCAATAGTCAGGACTGCAGCAATGGAAGACGAAGAACATCTGTACTATGTTCTTCGTCTCACATTGCTGCAGTCATAACCTGTGGGTAGAATCCCAAAGCAAAGGAAAAGGGAGGCTGGCAAACTAAAAAGCATTAGGAGCTGCTAACATGCCCTGTAAAACTGCAGTGGCAAACCCAGCCCTAGACTTGGAATAAAGAGGGAGATGGTAATGCTTAGTAAAAGTGTGTACTGAACTCCAAGTAGCTGCCTCCAAAATATCCTTAGTAGCTACCCCCCTCAAAAAGGCAGTAGATGTGGCAGTAGCCCTAGTGGAATGAGGTCTGATCCCAGCAGGAACATTCTTCCCATGATGAGAATAACAAAAAGCAATACAATGACCAATCCACTTAGAAATAGTTTGCTTTGAAACAGCTTTCCCTTGTGAACCCAAAGCAAAAGAAATAAATAACTGTTGAGTCTGCCTGAACTCTTTAGTTCTGCTCAAATAATAGCGTAGCTGCCTGTGAATGTCCAAAGAATGCAAGACTTTTTCCCCCCTATTTTGGGGATCAGCATAAAAAGTAGGCAAATGAATAGACTGGCTTAAGGCCACATTAGAAATCACTTTAGGCATAAAAGTAGGGTTAGTACGCAAAGACACCCTATCCTTATGGAATATCAGAAAGGGTTCTACTGCCATGAGTGCCTGCAATTCAGATACCCTCCTAGCAAAAGTAATGGCCAACAAAAAAGCAGTCTTCCAAGACAAAAACTTCAACTCAGACGTAGCTGCAGGTTCAAAAGGAGGTAAAGTAAGCTTCTCCAACACAAAATTGAGATCCCAGGAAGGAGTAGGAGCTCTGCGTGGGGGTCTTATATTTTTTGCCCCTCTAAGAAATTGCTTAAACAAAGGGTGAGAAAATAAAGGAGGGTCACAATCATAGTGAGCAGAAATAGCTGCAGCATGAACCTTCACAGAGGAAAATGACAAACCCTTGTCTAGTAATTCAGTAAGGTACTGTAGTGTAAAACTCAAATTAGGTGCTGAGACATCAAAGCCCTTTGCTGTGCTCCAAAGAAAAAATCTCCTCCATTTATCAGCATAAACTTTTCTAGTTCTAGGCCGCCTGGCTTCCAAAATGACATCTAAAACCTGTTGAGGAAGCTGAGACCCCACAGGCTCTAAAACAGAATACGCCAGGCTGTTAGATGCAGGGACTGCACCCTGACATTGAGAAAATGATTGCTTGACTGGGACAACAAGTGAGGAATCTGAGGCAAAGGCCAAGGAGGCTCCTGAATTAAACTCCTCAGCAGAGGATACCAGTGCTGACGTGGCCAATCTGGTGCTATTAGAATCATGCAAGGCTTGTCCCGCCTGACTTTCAAGAGTACCTTGGGAAGAAGAGGCAGAGGGGGGAAAGCATAGACGTGAAGGTTGTTCCAACTGAAAGATAGAGCATCCACTTTCCAAGCTTTTGGGTGAAACATCTTTGTGCAAAATTTTGGCAGTTGGAAATTTAGTGGAGAAGCGAACAGATCTATGTCTGGAGTTCCCCAAGCCACGGTCAACTGTTGGAATACTTGAGGATCCAATTTCCACTCGTGGAGATCCACAATTTGTCTGCTCAATACATCTGCTAGGGAGTTCTGTGCTGCTGGCAGAAACCGTGCTTGAAGATTGATGTGCAAACTCAGAGCAGTCTCCCACAATATCATTGCTTGTCTGCAAAGAGGGTAAGAATGGGTTCCCCCCTGCTTGTTGATGTACCACATGACTGTTGTGTTGTCTGTTCGAATCAACACCTGTCCTGGCTGAAGTAGGTCCTTGAAGGCCATCAAGGCAAATTGGACTGCTAACATCTCCTTCATGTTGATATGCAAATGTAGTTGTCTGGGAGGCCACGTGTCTTGAATCCATTTCCCATTGAAGTGTGCTCCCCAAGCCAAGTCCGAGGCATCCGTCGTTATGATCTGACTCGCCTCTGGTCGGGTCACAGAGAGTCCCCTGTTTAGGTGACATTCCTGAGCCCACCACAAGAATTCCTTCTGGATGCAAGGTATTATCCGAATGACAGTGTCCAAATCGTGGCAGTGTTGAGTCCATACACTTTTGAGATACCATTGTAGCTTCCTCATATGCAGTTTGGCATTGGGAAGTACTAGAATGCAAGATGCCATGAACCCCAAGGCTTGAAGGACTGTCCTTGCAGTCAGCCTGGACAGTACTGATAACTGCTGGAAGTATAGATGAAGAGTTCTTTGTTTGTCCGGGGTCAGAAATGCCATCTGAGAAGCTGTATTCAGTCTCACACCCAGAAAGCACATGTCCTGAGAGGGCACTAGACTGGACTTTATTTCGTTCACAGAATACCCTAGGCACCTTAAAACTGCCATTACATACTGTAGATGTTGTAGTAACTTGTCTTTGTCTTGAGCAACAATCAGGCAATCGTCCAGATAAGGATAAATTTGTATTCCCCTCTGTCTGAAGAAAGCAATTACAGGAGCCAGAACTTTTGTGAACACCCTGGGCACAGTAGATAAACCAAAGGGCAATGCAGAGAACTGATAATGAGAAGTACCAGCCCGAAATCTCAGGAATCTCCTGCAGCTGGGCCTGATAGGAATGTGAAGATAGGCCTCTTTGAGATCCAGGGTTACCATCCAGTGATCTTTGCCTAGCATAGGCAGAAGTTGTTGTAATGTTAACATCTTGAACTTTGGAATGTCCAGGTAGGTATTGAGAATGGGCAAATCCAGAATTGGCCTCCAAGTGTTTCCTTTCTTTGGCACTAGGAATAGACTGGAATAAAATCCTAGGCCTACTTCTGACGGAGGTACCACCTGGATTGCCCCCATCTGCAAAAGCAAAGAAATTTGCTCCTGAGCCTCCAGCCTTGGAGGCACATCCGGCATGCCTTTGAAAGGAGGAAAAGTGTGAAAATAAAACTTATTAGCCTGTGAATTTAACCAGCATGGCCACATTTTCATTTTAACCTCGAAAAAGCCTGGAATAGTCCAGGCGAAAGCGCTTGGTTTACCTTGGATTCTATTTTTGTCTTTGTGGAATAAAAGATTTTTGTGGAAATTACTTGGTTTGGCGTTTTCCAACAGCATCTAAGGCTTCTTCACCTTCATGTACAGTTGGTACTTGCATTTATAAGTTTTTGGAATTTGCCATCACTTCGGAAACTTGAGACAGTTTCCATACGCATTCCTAGTTTGGTATTCTCAACAGCTTCCTGGTTCTAGTTTGGTGGGTTCTCTTTTATCTGAGTTTACTGGACTGTTTTTTGCTGTTTTTGTTACATTTTGGTATGGCGGAAGAACCACCAGTCTCGGACCTCTACAATACACCCCTTACTTTAAGGGAAGATAACGACGATACACCGGTGACTCGTACTGAATTTAATAAAGTGCTAGCGCTACTCATGAACATTAACAAAACACTTACGGGTCAAACAAACCCTGAAGTCCCAGATTCACCTTGGTTTCCGGGAAACCAACAGCAAGCTGCTTTGAATGAGCAAAGATCTTTCACGGCGCAGGAGCCGAATGGCACCGCTGGAACAAGTTATGATTTAAGAACTGACCTAGTACAACCACAGGAAGGAAACTTCAATAGCAAGGCACCGAATGGTGGAGCTACAGATAAAACCTTTAATTTTAAAAAATGGACAGAGCTCCAACCGGAGTTCAAACAAGGTACATTTCATAATAACACGCAGCAACTTGACATAGATTTTGACTTTTTCAGTAACAAGTTGTATACGTATAAGAACTGGCAACTTGAGATTAATTATCTTAAAGAATGCATCAATGTCAAGAGAGTACCGAAAGGGTTAAGAAGCTATAAATTTCCAAATAACGCCACTGTGGGTTCTATGTTACATACGCAGTTACTAGAATTGTTCAACCGAACTGGCTTAGAAATGCTTGATTTAATGGTTAAGGACTATCAAAATAAATGTAATGTTTTGCTGGATGAACTAAATGTATTAAATGACAACATTGTGCAACATAAAAATTTCCTGAGGCATAAAAGGAAATATGATGAAGTTTTCTCTGAGGTAGATCAGCATTGCTTAAAAGTTATAGATAGGAAAATTAAAAAACTAGATAGAGACTTGCTGGAATATAGAGAGGGGAGGGCTTACCCTACAGGACTGAAATATAATAAAGTTGCAGGAACCAATGTAGAGGAATCTGAGAAAAGAACAGTGGACCAGAATGTTAGAAATGCATCTAACATTGAACCTTTACGTAGAAGTGAAAGGTTAGCACAGAAGGGTAACAACAATTCCCCGCAGGGTTTTTTTCATCCCCAGGGCAGACCGATGGGGAGGAATTTGAATGCCCCCTACCAACAGGGTTGGGGGAGGGCACGCAATTAAATCTTGAGACAGACAACTCTAATGCTTGTGATACTGCATCAACAACTACTGATGCAAATAACATAGTAGTTTCCTTTAACAATTACAGCATTTACAACTACACAGATCTAGATATCACCCCTGTCTACTTTGAATTATTCACTAAAGGATTGAATTATATTCCAGCTAGACCTACTTACCTACCGAAATTGCTGATTGAATTAAAACTTTTTGTCAGAAATTTAAATCTTTCTCTCTTTTTCAAGGGACAAAGTACAACAACCAGTAATATTACTAGGTCTAGTACATTTAACCCCCCCCCCTGCATCCTAGTTTAAAAATTTTTGAAGAACTAATAGAAAATACACTTAGAAGTAATCTGGTAAATAGGCATGACCCTTCACATAACTTCAATAAACAGCTAGAAGAAGTGATGGATTTGTTAAGAAAACAAAAAATAAGAGTTATGAAACCAGATAAAGGGGGTGGGATGGTGCTTATGAACCTACTTGATTACGACAATGCAATGCATGACATACTACAAGATACTGAGACATATGAACAGGCTTCTATCAACGAACTAAATGTTGCACAAGCTAATATTAGATACATTTTAAATGACCATTTGCTCCAAGGGGTAATAAATGAAGAACTATTTAATTACCTGAACGTACCACATCCAAAAACTCCTATATTATTTGGCATACCTAAAGTTCACAAAGGTATTATACCTTTGAAATTTAGGCCAATTGTTGCTGGAGCTAACAGTATTACAGAACCACTAGGTAAATATGTTGAATACAGTATTAAACCTGTGGTTTCCAAACTCCCATATGTTTGCAGAGATTCTTGGGAATTCCTAGCTAGTATTCCACTTAGTATTTGTAACAGGGATGTATTAATGATTACAATAGATGTAGTTGAATTGTTCCCAAGCATACCCCATGATATAGGATTAGACTGTTTTCTGACATCCTAACCAATTTAAGTAATTTAAGTAATAACCAGATTAATACACTTATTGAGTTTATGGGAATCATTCTAAACAATAACTACATCTTTTTTAATGGGGAATTCTTTAGGCAAAACAAAGGGGTAGCTATGGGCTCCCCTTGTGCATCATCGTATGCAAACATTGTTTTACACAAATGGGAGCAAACTTTTATACACTCTACTAAATGGAAAGAACAGATTTTATTTTACAAACGCTACCTGGACGACATATGTATCTTATGGCAAGGTTCTAAGGAAACTTTTTTGGAGTTTTTTGGATATATCAATACAACTACTGATTTTTTGTCATTCACTTATGAACTTAGTAGTAATTCATTGCATTACTTAGATATTTTTTTAACTAAGGACAGAGAAAGTGAACACTTTCAATCAAGCATCTATAGGAAGCCTTCTTTTTCGAATACATTTTTACATTTTGACAGTTCACACCCTAATTACACCAAAAAGGGAATAATCAGAAGTCAATTGATTCGAGCATCCAGAATATGTAGTACAACAGAAGCTTTAATGGAAGAAGTTACATTTTTAACAAAAATGTTTGTAGAAAGAGGCTATCCTATACAGTTAATTAAATCAGTAACAAAAGAAGTATTAGAGAAAAGAGACTCTAAATTCTTTCCCCTTCTTAGTAAAGGACTACCACTTCCAATAACTAACAATAAAGGGCAAAATGAAGTACAGAAAAGTTTTATTTATACATACACTAGTGATTCAAGATATATAGAAAATACCCTGCAAGCTTTTTGGCCTATTCTAACTATGCAGGAGCAGATCAAAGCTTATTTACCTGAAACACTAACATTTGTTAGAAAACGTGACACTAACTTAAAAGGGATGTTTGAACAAAATTCTAATTTAAGACAACTGACGAATACTGTCTCCTCTCACAGAAAGAATGGTACATACAAATGTGGTATGTGTAAACAGTGCAATTACCTTCTAAACGCTGCGGAAGTTTTTTTGCCATCTAGGAATTGTATTTTAAGGACATCAGGTTACCACAATTGTAATACAGTGGGAGTTGTGTATTTAGGTATATGCACATTCTGTCAAGGCTTCTATGTAGGGAAAACTACCAGAATGCTCAAAAAAAGAATTTATGAACATACATATGAGATAGAAAAAAAGAAAAATACAAATGCATTCTTCAAGCATTCCTTAACATGTACTAATATGACTTTAAAATTTGTCCTAGAACGGGTCACAATAGACCCCAGAGGAGGTGATTGGGAAAGTTATCTAGAAACCAGGGAGTTAATTTGGCAATTAAAATTAGATGCCTCTAAAAATCCAGGTATGAACGATAGTATCAGTATTAATAGTATACTGAAGGTGAAAAGAAACAAATTATAAGTGTTTTTTAACATTTACTTTGTTTCCATTTCGTAAACTTTAACAAAAATAGAACATGAAATATAGTAAGAAAGTTGTTCAAAAAGAAAATGTTATAAATGGATTTGTTTATATTTGAATTTTACTTGGACATGAATTTTATTAAACAAAGGTACAAATTATCAAATGAAAAATTAATTAAATAGTAGAATATTGATATATAAATGCAGAATATGTAGGTAAACTAAATTACCTTAGTGGTACATTTATAAGATAATAGTAACAACGCTTTTAGTTTAAAATGCTATTTTGTATGATGACATTTTTAATGATTTTCAAAATAAGTATATGAAAGTATTATTTATTCAGGTATTTTTTCCTTGTATTTGTTATTTTATACATTTTATTTTTCATTTTTTATTCCAATAGTAATGAATGAACTTTTGTAGTATGTAGATATACAAGAAATATTAATTTACACTAGTAATATATAAGAAGTGTACAGTGTATGAAGCTTATTCAACAGCTTCACTAGAATTTTATATAGAAAGATGAAGCACTTTGGCACTTTAAATGTGGAAGCTAATTGAATTTTAATTGTTAAATTGGCTTATTAGCCTGTGTATTTAACCAGCATGGCCACATTTTCATTTTAACCTCGAAAAAGCCTGGAATAGTCCAGGCGAAAGCGCTTGGTTTACCTTGGATTCTATTTTTGTCTTTGTGGAATAAAAGATTTTTGTGGAAATTACTTGGTTTGGCGTTTTCCAACAGCATCTAAGGCTTCTTCACCTTCATGTACAGTTGGTACTTGCATTTATAAGTTTTTGGAATTTGCCATCACTTCGGAAACTTGAGACAGTTTCCGTACGCATTCCTAGTTTGGTATTCTCAACAGCTTCCTGGTTCTAGTTTGGTGGGTTCTCTTTTATCTGAGTTTAGTGAAAATAAAACTTGTAACCTTGATTTATTATTTCCAACACCCATTTGTCCTGGGTGACCAAATGCCAGTTTTGTTTGAAAAGTCCCAACTTTCCTCCTAGAGGAGCTGCCAGTAAAGAAGGATCTGGCAGCTGAAGATACAGGTCATTGGGTCTGTTTACGAAAAGGCTGACCCCTGCCCTCACCAGAAGACTGTGCAGGAGAACTCCAAGTCCTAGGTCTGAAAGAACCCTGAGCGTGAGCCCTGCCTCTACCACGTCTAGACCTGCCCTAAGACTGATAATCTGAAGAAGGGTAGGACCATCCTCTAGCAGGCCAATTCCTACTAAACTTAGGGGGCTGCACCTGCAAAAAATCCTTGACCGTCTGCATAGACTTAGCCTTATCTTCCATCTTTTTCAAAACTGACTCCACCGGAGAACCAAAAAGAACTTCAGATTGAAGGGGAGCATCCAAAATCCGAGCTTTAACATGCTCTGACAAATTTTGATCCTTAAGCCAGGCATGTCTACGAATAACTGAACCTGTAGCAGCCACCCTGGAAGAAGCCTGAAGAGCATCGAAACCACACTGCAAAGAATGTTTGCCAACTTGATCTGATGCATGAACCAACTCCTGCAGTTCCTTACACTCTATACCCTCAGATAAAGCATCCACCTTAGATTTCAATTGGCCTAACAAAAAGTTCTGATACTTCAGCATATGAAACTGGCAATTTAAAGCCCTCATAGCTAACGTAGAGGAGGTATACACGTTTTTCCCCCACCTATCCAACGCTCTAGAATCTTTATCCAAAGGAACTGGATTCTTAACCACAGAAGCCCTGACACCCTTCGGACCTTGAATAATAGTTTCCGGGTCAGCTCTAGGACTCTTGTACAAATATTTATGTGCTTCTGGAACTCTGTAATATCTGTCTGGCTTGACAGGGGCAGGGGGTAAAGAATCAGGATTAAGAGAAGCTTCAGAAAAAACATCCTGAACAACAGAATAGCCAAGGGCCTATGTTGTGGCAAAAGCAAAAATTCCCTAAGCCTTTTTCGAGAATCTGAAAAATCCTGGCCTTCCCATTTGAAATGTTCCCTCATGGAATGTAAAGTTTCAGAAAAGGAAAAATCCTCTGGAGGAGAAGCAGAAGGACAGGAATCCTCTGCATCCGAATCTGAATAGGGAGGGAAATCCTGAATATCTTCAGCTGAGGACTCAGAGTAGTCTGAAGAATGCTCCATTCCCTCTAAATCTGCCTCCACTCTAGGCCTCTTCTCTGGGGGGGGGCATAGAACCCCTGATCAAAGTAATCAAGTCCTCTGCCATTTTCAACATATGTTTTTTAGGAACAGGGGCTGAAGAGCTAGGACTATGGCCAGGGCCAGCAAGACAAGGTTTAGCCCTAGCATGGCCTTTAGCCACTGAGGTAGAAGGCCTAATAACCTTTTGTAAGGAAGGAACTACAGATACCTGAGAAGCACCCTCAGCCTGGCCTAACTCCTGAGAGGCCAACTCCTGCAAAAGTAAAGGTTCCCCCTGGGATTCAGCCGAAGCCTCGGCCGGATCCACAGGTTCAACCGGAGGTTCCATAGAACCGGCGTCCGCAACGGACGACTCATCCGGTTTAGACCTCAAAGATTTATCTTTACGTTTTTTAGCGGTAGCGGTAGCGGGCATCGGAGGATCCGACGGCATGTTATAATTACACCGCTTACCGAAAACAAGCCTGGCACAGTCTAACCTTCGTTTAATGGTGCGCTTATTAAATCTAGGACAAAAGCAACACCCGACTACGTCGTGTTCAGGCCCCAAGCAAGGAATACAGAGAGAATGATAGTCCCTATGAGGTATCTGTTTCCCACAAGAAATACAATTATTAACTTTTTCTGACATCCGGATAACTGAGGCAAGAAAAGACAAAAATTTCCCCAACGGGGTACTTAGCCCAACTTGGTCTTCGGTCTGAAACTCGATAAATGAAAATTTCAGAACGCCGAACGGCACTTGCAAACGCTGCTTCTGCTTCGGACCACACGGCAAGAAAGACTGAGAATATGGCATCGGTCATGCGCTTAAGTACTACTACGTACTGACGTCAGCTCTGGGCGACCATGACCGACGCCAGCCTAATTCTTTGGTATTCGGGCCGACCGAGGACAGCGGACTACCCACAGGTTATGACTGCAGCAATGTGAGACGAAGAACATCCACACTGTCAGCTTGAGGTTTGAGATATCCAGATGAATCATATCTGTCAGGTGAGACAGGTCTGTCATCAGATCCAGAATACAAGTTTGGTAAACCAGCTGAGGCCACAGGAAGTGGAACCAAATCTGTTGAGGCCAGCAAGGTGCAAGGAGGATGACTTGCCCTTTAACCTGGCAGCTTTCTGCAGGAATTTTGGAATTAGAGGAATTGTTGGGTAAGCATAAAGTAGACTAGGGGGCCAATCATGGAGTAGAGCATCCCTCAGTGATTCCCCTAGAGAGGGGATTAGAGCAAAGTAGCTATTGCATTTGTTGTTTAGGGAAGAAGCAAAAAGATCTCAGCAAGGCTAGCCCCTTTGACAGAAAATAATTTCTGTCACTTTCATGCTGAAAGACCACTCGTGAGGTAGAAGAATGATTCTGCTCAATTTGTCTGCTATCACATTAGACTTCCCCGGAATGTGCATAGCTATGAAAAAGCGGTTGGATGGGATCGCCCACTGCCACACTTCAAGTGCTTCTCGACACAAGGGGTAAGATCTGGTTCCTCCTGGTTTGTTGATATACCAAACTACTGACATATTGCCTGTTTGAATTGCAACTGCTCCTAAAGGAAGAACATCCTGGAAGGCCTACAATGCTAACAACACTCCTCTCATCTCTAGGACACTGATATGCAAAGTGGCCTCATTGGGGGACCAAGTGCCTCGGATTGTTTTCCCCAGGAAGTGCCCCACCCTCCACCCAATCTGTGAAATGTCCATGGTCACTATGGCCTTGGGTTGAAGGATAATGAAAGGAAGGCCTTGTTGAACATCATCTGATTGAATTCATCACCAGAAGTATCTCTTGCATGCCTGAGTGATTCTTATTTGTGCTGACATGCATTGATAAAGAACCAACTGCTGCGTTGCTAGCATCCATTGAAGAATTCTCATATGAAATCTTGCTAGAGGACCTAAGATTATGGCAGCTGACACTGACCCCAAGGCTTTAAAGATCAACCTGGCTGAAATTTTGGTATTGCAACATTTTTTCCTAACCTGGAGTCTAATGGTCTGTACTCGAGTGAGCTTGGTATAATGGTTAAGGTCTTTGCCTCATAGACACAAGGTGCAGAGTTTGATTCTAAGCCTAGGGTTATTAACTAGGCTTAAAATGGCTATTCAGAGCAGTTAGCCTAGTCTACAACTATGAGCATCAACTATGAGAGAGAGGAAGAAAAGCTGTCACTGATCTTGCACTGAAGACTGCTCCTATGAATTTCCAAGGTTTGATTTGGTTGTAACTGAGACTTTTTGTAATTTATGGTTATCCTCAAATGAGAACAAATCTCTGAAGTACATGATCTCTTGCTCTGGTTATTAGATGCCTGGTTGTGGCGGTAATGAGCCAATTGTCTAAATATGGAAACACTCAGAATCCCTGCAGTCTCAAGTGAGCTGCTACCACTGCCATGCATTTGATGAACACACTGGGGGCTGTGGTGAGGCCAAAGGGCAGTGCTCTGAGCTGACAGTGACTGGCTCCCAGCCGGAGTGTAAATACCTCCTGAATTGTCTGTTCATTTTTATGTGATAGTATGCATCCTTAAGGTCTGGTGAGACCTCTTGGATGACCGTTTTGTATTTCTAGTGCTGCTGCTTTCTCCTTACTGCGTGGAACACTGGGAAATTTGCATACAGTCGGAGGTGGAAGGGAAAGGGGAATTATACCACCCTCTGGAAATAATCCTCTGCACTCAGGTATGTCTTGATATATCTTGCCAGGCTCTCTGGAGCAGGTATAGTCCATCCTCGATTGCCTCCTGAGGGGAACAATCGGGCCTCCTTTCACTAGTGCCAATAGGGTCTATCAGAGAAAAAAAATCTTTGGATCCCTGCCTTTGCAGGCCTCCTCTGCCACCTGGGTGTCATCATCCATTAAAGTGTCCTCCCCTCTTCCCCTAGGGAAACTGTCTCCACGTGTCCTGGAAAGGACCCTGGGACATTCTGAACCACATTTTCTGACCACCTCGTTGATTCCTAGAAAAGGATCTTTGAGGGGTTTTAAAATGTACGCCCACTGCAGAGAGGGTCTTTCCATCCTTTTCACACCTGGAGAGTGTGTCCTCCACTTTCCAGCCAAACAACAA
Source organism: Protopterus annectens (assembly GCF_019279795.1). NCBI lineage: Eukaryota > Metazoa > Chordata > Ceratodontiformes > Protopteridae > Protopterus > Protopterus annectens. The sequence continues at coordinate 373,653,582 of NC_056736.1, read as the reverse complement.
ACTGCAATCAAAAGGTGCATTGAAAACGAGGACTTGAAAGACTCTGCAAAACCAAACAAGTGCATCTAGGCATGCCTCCTAATGGATATGCCTGAACCCGATGCCCTTGAGGCACCTTCAGCTGCATGAAAGATGAGCCTCATGGTCAAATTTGAAATGGACTGGAGGGTAGCCAACTGTGAGGCCACAGATGATTGAGCCTCAGCAGTAATGGTCTCGAAAAGGGATTTTCAAAGTTCCTTGATCAAGTTCCCTTGTAGTCTTGTAAAATGTGCCAAATAGTTTAGCAACCTAAGGGCAAAGGTTGCTGATGCATATACATGCTTCCCAAATCTGTCCATCACCTTAGACTCCCTGTTAGTGGGATGAACAGATGAACTTTGTTCAGCAAATTCCTTCGTGGTGGTCACAACCAGGGCCATGGCATCCACGGGCATCTCCTTACTCCAAAAATCCTTCCCAACGGGTGGATCCAGAATCCATTCTGGCCTCTTAGGGACTGGCTCAACTGAGTCAGGTTCCTTCCACGACCACCTAGAAACCAAATCAATGAGCTCATTGGCAGGCAGAGTAACCCATGAGGTAGATGGGCCAGCTCCAAAGGCCTCCAGAAATACTGATTCCTCTGGTGAAGGGTTGCCACAGGACCAACCACCTCTCTGCTTAAGCATTTCAAGGATGTTGCCAAATGAGACATCTTCCGGAGGTGTTCGTGGGGACCCTTCTCTCTCATTGAAATCAGTTTCCTCAGTGACTGACTCTTGCGAAGAGTCTAAGTGCCTTTTTTTGCACTTCCTCTTCCTAGGGACATCTTTGGTGGGATGCACTTGTGAAGTGTTGGGATGCACTTGTGAAGTGTTGGAAGAGATTGTAAAATCCAGCTGTGTGGTCTGGGGGCCTTGAGCTGGCTGTCCCTTTGGCATTGAGTAAGGTGGCTCTAAGTGTAGAGACATTTGAGAACCAGACTGGAGATCCAAGGAGGTTGGATATGTCCATCCTGTCTGAGCAAAGAACACTCTCTTCACTACCTCGAAGGCAGATCACACTGGAGAGAAGGAAGACATCGGCTCTGAGAAGGCAGGCTTCTGGACGATTGTCTCCCTCAGCCCAAAGAGTAATCTCCCTGAGGAGGACATCAGAGCAGAGCTATCCATGCCAAAGATCTGAAGGGCAGATACAGCTCCAAAAACCTTGGAGTTGACTCCAATGCCTCAGACCCGATAAGGCAGCTTCAGCTCTGAGACTCATCCGGATCTGAAAATGTTGGAGCCGGTACACTCAGAGAAAGCTCTGGTTCCAAAAATAAAAGTATCTTCGGATCAGAGTCTGATGGACCCGGGAGGTTTGGATCCAGGGACTCTGAAGCAACCAGATGGATCAGAGAAGGAGCAAGTAGGTGGTGGTGTGGTAGATGGTTGGGATTCCTGACCCGAAAAGGGTAGGCGCCGGAAGAAAGTACAGTTGTGTACACTGACCATAAATGTAGATGTTTGAGTTTATTCATTGTTGCAGTCATCACACTTGGGTTAACTGCCTGCAGGTAGTTCTCAGTCGGCCCAAATAACAGAGTATTGGGATTTCTGCATCGGATGCTGTCACCTCTTCCATGACGTCAGGTTGTCGGGGGTATAAAACATGCAGCTGATGCCTTTACATCAGTTTTTCTTGCCCCAGATGTCAGGAGCTCCCAAAATAAGAAGATATTACATGGTGTGGAACACCTTCAGTAAAAAGTAAATACCCCTGCCATAAAAGATGACCATAAAGATGATAGGTAGAAAGGATAGAGAAAGCCAGGGGGCTGAAGGGAGGGAACCAGGACCGCAACAGTGAATACACTTGAACATCTACATTTATGGTAATTGTACAAAACTGTACTATGTTCTTCGTGTTTCACTGTTGCAGTCATCACACTTGGGTTGATTCCCAAAGCTAAGGAAGGGTGGAGGCAGTCAAGAAGTGTTAGGGCTGGCTAGCAGGCCTTGTAAGACTGCTGTAGCAAATCCAGCTCTGGATTTAGAAAAAATAGGTAAGTGGTAATGCTTGGTGAAGGTGTGTACAGAACTCCAGGTTGCTACTTCCAGGATGTCCCTGGTAGGGACTCCCCTGAGAAATGCTGCAGAGGTAGAAGTAGCTCTAGTGGAATGAGTTATGATCTCCAGACGGGTAGGTTTTCCATGGTGCTTGTAGCAGAAGTGGATGCAGTGTGTTATCTAGTTGGAAATGGTTTGCTTCAAAATGGCCTTGCCCTCTGCCTCTGTAGCAAAGCTGACTAGCAACTGGTCAGATTTTCTGACAGGCTTAGTCCTGTCAGGGTAGAACCTGAGCTGTCTGTACACGTCCAAGGAGTGCAGGATCCTTTCCCCTTTATTCTGAGGATTAGGGAAAAAGGTTGGCAAATGGATGGACTGGTTTAAAGCCACACTGGATACCACCTTGGGCATAAAGGAAGGGTTAGTCATGAGGGAAACCCTGTCAGCATGGACAATAATGAAGGGCTCCACCGCCATTAGTGCCTGTAACTCAAGACACTCTTCTTGCTGAAGTAATGGCTAGAAGTAATGCTGTTTTCCAAGAGAGGAATTTTAAGTCTGCTGAAGCAGCAGGTTCAAAAGAGGGGAGTGTGAGCTTATCCAGTACAAAGTTAAGGTCCCAGGCCAGGGTGGGAGCTCTCCTAGGGGGCCTTAAATTGTTAGCTCCTCTCAGGAACTGTTTGATGAGAGGGTGAGAAAAGAGAGGTGGCTCAGTATTATAATGAGCTGAGATGGCAGAGGCATGAATCTTAATGGATGAGAAGGATAGGCCTCTGTGGAGCAGCTCTGCTAGGTAATCAAGGACTTGAGGTAAGGTGGGCACAGCTGTGTCCTTTCCTTGAGACTGACTCCAAGAACAATATATTTTCCACTTTTCAGCATAGGATTTCCTAGTACTAGGCCTTCTGACCTCAAAGATGATGTCCAGCACCTGTTTGCTGAGGGGATGCTGGTGGTATATTCAGGGGATAAGCCAGGCTGCAAGGTTTAGGGTTTGCAGCTGTGAATGCAAAATTTGTCCCTCCTGCTGAGACAGCAGGGAAGGTGTCTGATGTAGGTGCCAGGGTGGGACTGCTGTCAAACTGCGTAGGAGTGGGTACCAGTGCTGGAGTGGTCAGTCTGGTGCAATAAGGATTGCCCTTGGCCTGTCCTGTTTGATCATGAGTAGTACTTTTGAGAGGAGAGGCAGAGGAGGAAAGGCATAAATTGAGAGGTTTTCCCATGTAAAGGATAGGGCATCCATCTTCCAGGCTCTGCTGTGAGGGTTCCTGGTGCAAACTTTGCTCAATTGGTGGTTTTGGGGGGAGGCAAAAAGGTCCACCTCCGGTGTTCCCCACCTCTGGGTTAGAAGTTTGAATGAGTTGGGTTCCAGTTTCCACTTGTGAGTGTCCAGTAGATTTCTGCTTAAGTCGCCTGCCAGTGAATTTTGCTTGCCTGGCAGGAATTGAGCTTGTAGGTGCACTTGGTTGCTCAAGGCTGTGTTCCACAGAGCCATGGCTAACCTGCAGAGTGGGTAAGAATGACTTCCGCCCTGCTTGTTTATGTACCACATAACTGTGGTGTTGTCTGTCTTTATCAGGAGCTGTCCTGGAAGGATAAGGTATCTGAAGGCTGTCAGAGCATTCTGTACAGCTAGCATCTTTTTTTGATCAATATGCAGGGGAATTTGTTCTGGGCTCCATTTGCCTTGAATGCATTTGCCTGCCATGTGAGCCCCCCCCCCCCCATGTATAGTCTGATGCGTCTGTTGTCAGGGTTTGGGGGGCGAGGGGTTGAGTGAAAGGAAGTCCCTTGTTGTGGTTGCATGCTTCTGCCCACCAAATGAACTCTGTCCTTAGACAAGGTATGATAGGAATCATTGTTTCCAGGTCCTGAGAATGTTGGCACCAGAGACTTTTTAAGTACCATTGAAGCTTCCTCATAAGTGGTCTTGCATATGGAATTAGCAGAATGCATGAGGCCATGAAACCTAGGGCTTCCAGTTATCTTCCTTGCAAATAGCTGGGTTTTGATGGCCATTAGTTTGAAATAGTTTGTCAAATGGACCTGCTTTTCTGGAGTGAGGAATGCCATCTGGAAGTTGTGTTCTAGCTTGCTCCCAGGAATACAATTTGTTGGCTGAGCACCAGTTGTGATTTCTTTTCATTGATGGTGTATCCCAGTGAAGTTAGAAGTCTTTTTACAAATGCCAGGTGCTGCAGTAGCAATTCCTGACTGTCTGGCTGAATCAGGCAATCGTCCAAGTATGGGTAGATTTGAATATTTCTCTGCCTGTAGTATGCAATGGCTGGAGCCAAGCATTTTGTGAATACTCTGGGCGCAGTAGACAAGCCAAAGGGAAGTGCAGAGAATTGATAGTGCAAAGAGCCTGCCCTGAAACATAGATATTTCCTGCAAGACTCCCTTATGGGGATGTGCAGATAAGCTTCTTTTAAGTCTAGGGTGGCTAACCAGGCATCCTTGGCTAGCATAGGAAGAAGCTGTTGCAGTGTAAGCATTTTGAATTTTGGGACAACCAGAAAGGTGTTGAGAATTGACAGATCCAGGATAGGGCGCCAAGAGCTCTCTTTTCTGGGCACCAGGAACAGTCTGGAGTAGAAACCCTGTCCCCTTTTTTCTACTGGAACAGGTTGAATAGCCCATATATGAAGAAGGGAAAGTACTTGCTTTCGAGCCTCTGCCCACTGGTTTAGAGGAAGGTCTGGCAACCCATTTGGGGTTGGCAGTGAGTAGAAAGTAGAATCTGTATCCCTGGGATACAATGTTTAGAACCCATCAGTCCTGAGTAATGGATATCCAGTTTTTTGCATGAAGGGCGAGTTTTCCTCCTAGGGGCGCAAGTACTTGGGCATGGCAAGAAGGATAATTGGAAAGTCATTGTGAACTTTTTCCATAAGGGGGTGGCTTACTACTCCCTGGTTTTGAGGTAGAAACACTCCTTTGTTTAGATCTTTGCATACCCTGAGACTATAGTCTTGGTGGTCTGTTTCCCCTGGGTTTGGACTGAGAAGGTCTGAGTGGGACTGGAAAGGACCAGTTTTTTGAAGGTCAATGCCTATTGAAACTAGGTGGCTGCACCTGTAAGAAATCTTTGACGGTTTGCATAGATTTAGCTTTTTCTTCTATCTTTTTAAGAACTTCTTCTGCTTTTGTGCCAAACAAATGCTCCTGATTTAATGGAGCATCTAGTAATTTTGCTTTGACATGGTCTGGCAAGACCTGTTCCTTTAGCCAAGCATGTCTTCTCTGTACAGACCCAATGACAGCAGCCCTGCAACATGCTTCTAAGGCATCAAACCCACACTGCAAAGTATGTTTACTAACTTGGTTTGCAGAATGCAGTAACTCTTGTAAATCTTTATTTTCTGCACAATCTGGTAGTAACACCATTTTTTGTTTAAATAGTTCCATAATATGTTTCTGGTACTTCAACATGTGAAACTGGCAATTCAAAGCCCTGATGGCAAGAGTTGCAGAGGTATATACCGTCTTACCCCATCTGTCTAAAGCTATAGAATCCCTGTCTGAAGGGGTAGGTTTTTGGCTGTAGTAGCCTTAATGCCTTTAGGTCCTTGGGAAATGGTCTCTGGATTTGCAGTATGATTCTTAAAGAGCAATTTGTGGGAGTCAGGTACTCTGTAGTACCTGTCAGGTTTTCTAGGCACTGGTGGTAAAGTGTCAGGAGTAAGACTGGATTCCATGAAGACATCATCTACAATATCCAGGACAGGGGGTATAGCTAGAGGCCTGTGCTGAGGCAAATCTAAAAATTCCCCGAGTTTCTTTTTGGACTGAGGATAGTCCTGGCATTCCCAGCGGAAATGCTCTCTTTAAGTATGCAACGTTTCACCATAAGAAAAATCCTTTGGAGGGGAGGCAGAGGGAATGGATTCCTCTGCATCTGAATCCTCATAGGTAGATAAGGGTATGTCCTGGTAATCCGAAGGGTCAGCGTCATCAGACTCCTGATCTGTAGAATCAGAAGGAAATTCAATTCTTTGTCTTTTGGCAGGGGAAGGCTGGCTTCCCCTAATTAGAGTAATAAGGTCTTCAGCCATTCTAAGCATTTGTTTTTATGGCATGGGAGGTTGAGCATGCACTTTGGACGTCGGTTTTCTAGGCGTAGTGTGAACTCTGGGCCTGAGAAACTCAGTAGTTTTAGTAGGAAATTAAGTTGTCAGTTTAATATGAAAATCGGTAGGTTGGAATACACCCTCAGAAGCCGGTGCCTGCACAGCAGCTACGGACCCATCCAAGATAGAAACATCCGCAGTTTCCATAGTCGAAGAAGCATCTCGTGGCATGCCGGACTCCGAATGGGTCTCAGCAGAGGCCTGCGAATCTGAAGAAGTGGGTATCAGGGGCTGCAAAGGTGCCTCACTGAGTACCGGTGGACTGGCGACTAGCTTAACGGAAGCGTCACCGGCAATTTTTGACCTATGTGGTCTGTCTCTCTCTTTGTGCTTTTTCGGAAGATCGGTAGTCGGATGGCTTACCAAAGCCATTTCGGAAAATGGAGAACAAGAGCGAAAGAATTTAGCTACAAAAATATCCCAATGACATATGGTTTGGGCGTTAAACAAGGCACAAAACTGACAGCTAGGGACGTTGTGTCCTGGGCCTAAACAGGTGACGCAGTAAGAATGAAAATCTCTGTGGGGTATTTGCTTTCCACAGGCAAGACAATTATTCATTTTTTCTGACATCGGTTAGAGCAAGAAAAAAGAATCCCCAACGGGGTACTTCGCTTTAGTAAACTTCAGGTCTGAAACTCAGAGAAATGAAAATTTCAGGTAGCGGGCGATCGGCACTTCCGAACTGCTTCTCCTTCGGGCTCCTTCTCGGCAAGAAAGACTGATGTAATGGTGTCGGCTGCATGTTTTATACCCCTGACGACCAGATGTCATGGAAGAGGCAACAGCATCCGACACAGAAATCCCAAGACTCTGGTATTCGGGCCAACTAAGGGCTACCTGCAGGCAGATAACCCAAGTGTGATGACTGCAACAGTGAAACACGAAGAACATCACCCATCTGTATCTCTACCAAGAGGAAACTCCTCATCATTCTGTCCACTTCTTCCTCAGTCAAGCTCCTGGAAGAACGAGATGAGTCAAGGGACAGTGCTTGGAATGTTGTCTTTCCAAAAAAGGAGAGGAAAACTTGGAAGGTACTGGTTTCAGTGTTGGACAGTATTTTGTCCTAGGCAGGGTCTTTGGATCCGAAGAACTTGGGTATGTTGACTTTTTCTTGGATCCAAAGAACTTGGATCTGTGGATTTCTTGGTCAAATCTGAAGGAGAGTGGATCTGAGCAGGTTTTGGATCTGGTCTTGGCTTTTTCTTTAGCAGCTTGGAAGACAGAGTCAAGGAAGAAGAGGGTTTCAGAGAGTCAGGGGCTTCTTAATTTTTGCTTTGTGTGATTGAGCCCCACAAATAGCTTTACCGAAGCAAGATGGAAGCAAACCCTTTAATATTAATTTATTTTTCCTGTTGGCTCCTGCTCTAGGATTGAAGTTCTTACAAATTAAACAATTCTCTTGGAGATGTTGTGGGCCCAAGCAGTAAACGCGCAACACATGGGTATCTGAAAGGGGCAGTTTGTGCCCACACTTTTGAAATTTTTTTAAAACTGGAAGGTCCTTTTTCAGACATACCTGCAACAAGAAAAAGGTAAAGAAAAAAAAAAAACATTTTTTTTAAGGGAGAGTAAAGGGGAAATAAAAAGCGAACACCAGCAAAGGTATTAAAGATTACACTAGCATGTAACAACTGCAAAGAAAAAACAAGGAAAGAAATTACCAACAATGATATGTAAATATTACATTAACTGTAAGAGGGGTGAGGGAGTAATATAATAATGAGATTTACAACAGAAAACATGATACTATTGAGAAAGAAACACACTTATCTGAGAAAACTCGATAGCTAAGGCAGACAACGTCTTTTTGCGAATAAGTGGCAAGAGAGAGATACAAAGTATGTTAGGGGTTGGTGCCTTATGGGAAAAGGAGGAGCTCGGGAGCTTTTTGGTGGCCACGAGCTTTAGTAACAGTTGAGTTGGATTTGAACACCAACAACTGAAGACAGAATGAAAATTGACAGCATCAAATCAAATCACATATTAGATAAACTATAAATACTTAAGACATGTAAAATGTTGCACATACGCACATATTCACATAAACTACTCCAGCAGCCAACACCAAGATTTCCTCTACAACCATGCAGGCATTTTGAAACAGCAGTGCAGCCAACACCAACATTTCCTCTACAACCACGGAGGCATTTTAAACAGAAGTGCAATAAGTTCCACAACCAATTTTATGACTGCACACCCTTTTCTCAATGCTACCCATATCCACATTTTATCCATATTGTATAGGTTTATTCTTCATCAAAATATTATCCTTGCTTCTAAATGCATTTCTGTTGAACTTCTCTTTAACCAATTTAAAGCACAACAGTGCTAAGCCCTACAATTTTATCATGTCACATCTACAGACTAAGTCACTATAGCAGAATATAAACTCATATAAAACCACACTCCTAACAAACCTGAAGAGCGACAGTGTCAGATTCACAACTGTTTACAAAACAACTTACAGTACCATACCAACATTGCTGACACTATGCCTACCTGATATTTCCCTTCCTCACTCCTGCATAAATTTCAAATTGATATGTATACCTTTTTCTGATGCAAGAAACATAAACAACATAAAACTGCTACAACTATCATGTCCATTAAAGCTCTATTCCGGATACAAAAAAATTCTTGGCTTAACAACAGGAGTAAAAAACTACCTTATAATATGCTTTGCTTTCTTTCCTTTTCTTGGGGAAAAATCCATGCCAATTTCTGAAGATAATGTTGAAATGATAATTGTTAAAAGGGAAATATGTATAGTACATGAAAAAGGTGTTACTGTGGTTTTACTGTGGTTTGTTTTCTTCAATATTAAAGTATGTGTTACTGTTTTAGCAATAATTTAATAAAGATGTTTTAAAGATCCCTCACTAGAACTTCTTTTATACTTACTTTCCTGTTCCATTCACTGGCATACATTCACCATTCACCCTGTATTTAAGTCCCTGATATCACATAATGGAAGATTCTATGCATACAACCCGGGTGGCAATAATGTACAGTTAAAACGAATAATGGGTAATTATCACAATGTTGCAAAACACTACATAAAGTCATTTTTTCTCCTTACAACTAACACTATGCCTTAGACATTGCTTCTTAAGATTACCAGAGTACTATTTTTGAGCACAGTTCCTAAATTCCCTAAAAAAGAAGTCTAGGTAAATCCAATTTTACAACTAAAAATGTCTGCCTTCAGCTAAAGCACAACTTGGATTACAAGTAAACAAAAAATTCCACTGAAATCATCTTGATGAAAAATCACACGTGAGCCCACTAGAATAGAAAATGTCATCAGCTGCCATACAGAAACTTCTAATTTGTCCATATCACAGACACATACATATTTTACAAGGCATTGCATGCCAATGACAAAGTAGTTAAAAACAAACATTATCGCTGCATTCAAAGGATGCTGCATAACCTATAAAATTTACATTTCTAATATCATGGTAAACCTGCTCCCAGGATCCTACAACAAAGTATTATGCAACAACTAATTTATCATGGATAACAAAACTGTACTTATTGTCTTCATTACATCCAGAACTGTCTTCCAAAACAGAGACACAAATGGAAAAAAAAAGTTTATACTAACAATATAAACTAACGAAATAAACAAAAAAGTCTAATGTGTAGTTCTGAAACAAAGTTCACCTTAACTATTTACTATCTCTGTACACAATAACAGTTCTTTTCAGGTATCTCAATCCAATGACTTCAACTTTACAAGAGTCTTATTTTATACAGACCATTCACATGTCAAAGTGGTCTTATACAGCACCAAAAACTCAAAACTGACTGGCCTTTTTCAGACGAAAGGTGAGTATTCACACACAAGTACCACTGTGCAAAGCACTACTTAACGTGATTAGGTTTTTTTACGCTTTCTTAATTTCAAGGCATAGGGTTACACGTGCATCTAAAATAAATATGCATGAATTTGTGTGCAAACACATTTAGTTTAGATGCATATCTAACCTCATTAGCCCAATGCCATTAAGCTAATACAGTTAAAGAAAAAAAAAACAATCATGTTATGTAGCACTTTGCAAAGCACTACACATCCAAGAATACTCTACAAAGACTTCCAATTGCAAGTCTTTTGAAGACATAAATATTACTTACAAATGTGCTTACTTCATGTGGCCAACACCATTACATATTTAAACTGACAAAAGTGGGAAAAAAGTACATCCTGATAATTAATACAAAGATCAAATCTCAAACTACTCCAATATTGTCTGGATCACAATAGAAGAACAGCAAGGCTTTTCCTATTGCCTCTTTTATGCCTCCTGTGACACCCCCACTCTAGGCCAGTAATGATAGAGCCTGAATCCTCACTACTGACACTGGAGAGGGACGTTCACTTGGAACAGAAATGGATAAATCTAGTATTTCCAGATGCAGCTCCCTACATTAAGCACAATTTCCCTTAACAGCACACAGGGAACACACTCACTCCTGGGTCTGGGTTTCTCTATCTGTCTCCTTCCTCAATAAGACTCCCCACTGGTACAGCTGTAGGGTTGAGCCCGCAATTGAGTGTCCAAACAAAGTCCTCCAGCACCCTCTCTGTGAAACCAGAGCTTCTTGTCCCTGCTCCAAGTAGTTGACACACAAGCACTTTGAGATTTGATTTCACACACATACACACACACACACACACACACACACACACACACACACACACACACACACCTGGGAAAGGCTGGCGTAGATTTCTTAGCTAGGCCCCTTCTGTCCAGACTATAAGGTAGTTACACTGCCACCAGACAAACTACTCTAAGGCTCTTACAAGGGTAGTACCCAATTATACTGAATGAAATTAATATTAATACAAATGGTAGTGTTTGGCCAATGCAGTAAGGCTTCCAGGAGTGGTTTCACTACCAGCAAATAGATAACAAGTCCTCTCGGTGTTTAAAATATCCTCTAAAGGACCAGCCACAAGGAAACATTTAAATATATTTAATAATAAATAATAAAGAAATGAAAATAACTAAATATCTATTTACAATAAACACCATAGTTTCAATCACAGAAATAAGAAAAATAACACAGGTGGATAGCTGCAGAAAAACAATACTTAACTAATCTCACTATATTTTCCTGACTGATCTAAATAATTATTATTCCCTGGTTACTAAAGCAAGGCAAATTTAAGTAGGTGAGAGATCTTTGTCAGGTTACAAAAATACAGTGCTCTGAGACTTTAGTTTCACCTAGTATTAAACATTATTTTTAGTGATGGATTACAGAATAACATCATATACATCTCTTCTGGTTCCCATGCTCCCCCCTTGGTTAGAAGCTGTCAGGATTTATCACATATGTGTCAATAATACACACACACACACACTCACTCACTCACTCACTCACTCACTCACTCACTCACTCACTCACTCACTCACTCACTCACTCTTACTAAGATCTGCTGCAGCTCCTGAAAGTCATAAAGCAATTTCAAACTTGCACCCTTCCAGAGTAGCAATTAGTTTACACCAATGACAATGCAGGAAGCTTCTTAGTACAGACTTTTTGTCTCTGGCTGCATTGAGAACTGTAAGATACAATCTTTATGGCCTAAACCAGGTAATTTAATTTCAAACTATTTTCAGAGTTTGAGATTAACTTCTTCTCTTCCAGTATCCTCTGTAAAATATATACATTTAAACAGTTACAATAATGCATATATATTTCTTTTTCTGTCGAGCAGGGTACACTGTTGATAATTTTTTTTAACACAAGCAACTTTACAAACACATTTTCAATACAAGCATCTGTACAAATCAGTTTGTCATTCAAATAACATGCAATTCTTTACTAAATTCCAGCTAGCTGCACTGGCATATGATACACATCCACTGCCCTACTTCTCCTGGCATAAATGGCAATACCTCACATCGTCACACCACCAATGCACCCATATTTAGGGCTGTGTATATGTATGTATGTGTATATTTATATATATATATATATATATATGTGTATATATATATATATATATATATATATATATATATATGTATATATATATATATATATATAAAAACACAATGTCTTTTGTTAGAAATATCAGCATACTCTACATTACTGAACCAAATCCTAAAACAGCATGCTCATGTTCTATATCCACAATATATGTAGAAGTACAGAATTTTTTAATAAAATTTGATCCATTTTTATTGAAACAATTTACAGGACACAGTGGAATAACATACTGTTTTATTTCACCAAGTTATCAAATTTAAATGACTTGCATACCTAGTTTTATTAAGCTGTCAAATTTAAACCATTTATTAAATTATTGGAAACAGGACATTTACTCATAGCTAGACAAACCATGAGGCTGATTAAAATATAAAAACTGCACCTTCTGTTAATTATGTACTGAAACTCTATTATTGCAGCCAAGTTATACAATGCATACATCTAATTTCAACATTGAAATCAAGAGATGTGCAATGTATAATTCATGTTGCCACATAGCAATACATAGTTGCTTTTAAGAGAAAAATTTGAGGAAATTCAAGCAAAGAACAGCAGAACATTAGGCTGTAATCCAAAATCCACTGGGGGAGGCAAAGGAGGGAGATTTGGCTAAACACTGATGTGACATACAATATTTAGATTTACTAATTAGGAAAATATATTCTGGGGCATTAGAAAACAGACAATTTTATGTTAATCTATTATCAAAGAAACCTGGGCGTCTTGTCAGATTTCAAGACAGGGTTAAACAAGCGCTTTCGTCTAACCATGTAGAAGGCATTCACCTTTTTCAGAAAAGAGTGATGCTGACTGTGTGCATAATTAAAACAATTAAAGCTAATCTACTAGAGCATATTTATTTCTATGGAATTACATTAATTGCACATATGCAGTTTGAGAAGTGGTTTTGCTTCAACAAGGTTAATTCAACTTGCACAGTTCAAAATCTAGATAATGCAGCTACTATTTTAATTTCTATGTGGGACAACAATTTGAATACATCTGTGATAACACAAGTATTTTGTTAAACACCCATTGTAGAAGAAGTGGCTGCATGTATGGAAGATAGTATCACTAGAAACACTCATTTTTTGATAATTTAATTTATTTATTTATTTACATTTGTTAACCGGGAAAGTCCGACTGGACACAGGTCCATTTTCAGCAGAGGCCCAGGGAGAAAAGTTCCACAGTACAACAGAATGCAGTACATGATAGAACAAAATATAGAACATACAATTGATTTTAATACATAATAGGTTAGAAGTCAACAGTTTTAGTTAGACAGTACAGTAAACAGTCATTGAGGTACATAGTAAAAACATTGAGGTACATAGTCAAAAACTAAAAAAAATATATTTTTTTTACCAGTATCTTGGTTTACAAGCTTTTTAGGGCAAATCTGTTTATACTTATCTGAACATGTGACACAATTAGATTTAACCTGGAGTGTAACATGAGCATAGCCAGTTAGTTAAGTAGTGGGTTTTAAGGAATTTTTTGGAATGACTGAAGGGGGTGCTAGAAGTTATATGGATTGGTAGTGTGTTCCAGGTTTTGGCAACGGTGCTGGCAAAGAGTGACTTACCAGCGTTGTTTTTATGTTGGATAACAGTTATTAGGTTCTGGCTGTTAGATCGTAGGGCTCTAGTGGGAATGTGGGGCTGTATTAAATGCTGAAGTGCTGGGGTTAACTCTGGGAGGCAGTAGAGCTTGTGAGTTACAGGGAGTTGATTGAGCATGAGTATGTGAGGCAACTCAAGCTAGTTAAGCTGTTTTAGGGATAGACAGTGGTTGGACCTGTAAGAAGCATCAGACGAAAACTTGGCAATCATCTTATAGCAAGATTCCATTTTATTTAGTTCGGTTTGGCATAGATTAATCAAGATGGGAGAGGTGTAGAGGAGGGTGGATAGGAGATGAGTACTAGCGATGGTGACTTTGATATGTTTAATCATAAACTGTTTGTTCCTGTAGAGGAGGCCTAGTTTTTTATTAACTTTCTTGATGGTTTGTGCTATATGGATGTCGAATTTCAGGTTATTGTCTATCTCTATGCCTAGCAGTTTAGCATGTGTGGTTGGACTAATTTGAATGTTTTCTTTGGAGTTGATGATGAAGTTGTTGCTCAGGGGAGGAGATCTACCTGGGCCAAAGAGAATTAGTTTGTTTTTTTGGGGGGTTAAGAAGAAGTTTGATGTTAATGAACCATAAGCCCACTTTTCTCTCACTTCATATTGCAATTCATGTTTGTATCATACTAACTAACCTTTAATTTCTCTAAAAACTGGCTAAAATTTCTCTATTAAATCATTGGCATATAACTTGTATTTATTCTTAACCAATGTTTTCATATTACGTCTAATTTGGTATAAATAAACTGTATTTTATTTTTGTATTATTTTAAAGACAGTAAAATTATTGTTCTTAAAATGTCTTGTAATACTTTGGAGCTTTTCTCACCAGGTCTCCAATGAAAATGGGCTCCTACTCAGTCTGACTTTCCCAGTAATCAAACATCGATAAATAAATTAAAAGAAAAACAGACTCCTGGATATGGTCAATTTCACAATACAAAAAATAAGATCACAAAAGGGGAATGTAAAAATGATAAGTAGTGAGGTAGAATAGAAATTGAAGTGATAGAACATCTATGAAGTGAATAGTGAGACACAGTGGATCAACAAGTCCCCAGATGGAAAAGCAGCAGATGGAGCAGCATGCATCTGAAGAAGATACATTACATGGAAAGATTCCAGAAACGTCTTTAGAAGATTCACATGAAAAGTCTAGCTGGAATTGCACAGTAAGGGAAAGAGCAAGAAAGAGTCAGCAAAAACGTTTTCAGTCCAGAAAAAAAATGATCCAAGGAAAGACATGCTTGATTTAACTCATTACAGCCATTTGATACCTCCAGGTGTTTCTGCATTTACATCCTGACACATCTACGCTTCAGATATTGTGTGTTCACATTTTGCATTAATAATTCCAAAACCAGTCTACATACAAAGTATTAAAAGATTTCATCTTAAAGCTTATACAATAGCAAAACAACTGTATTGATATTTGATCTCTGTCTACTACAGGAAAAAATATATTAATTGTTATTCATATAATATTTATACTGTCATAAATTGTATGTTTTCCTAAATATCTTAACAACCAAGCAGTAAAGACAGAACTGCTTAGCCTTATATGACATCCTCAGTTAGATGATTAAAATGAGGATGGCAGTTATGTGTGTAAGTAGTTGCTGAGATACTGTAAGTTGTTTACAAAATATTACAAACTTAATATTACTGTGTTTACTGCGGCTTATAAAATCCAGTTTAGCATACTGCTCAACCTCTTGGTGCTAGAAATCTGTTACAAGCCTGACAAAATGGGCGGACGAAGGCCCAAAAATAGGGACAGATTTTAAATATTACTCATATAAACTTAGAAACTTGCTAGAATAACATGGTTTGTGTTAACATGCATTTTCTGAAGGATTTAAAGTCTGAAACTCCAATGTACATCATTATTTAGGAACTTCAATCATCAGATCACCCCAGTAATTTGCCAGAAAAACACAAATTTTACGAGGAATAGACCAAAAATATGAAGAAAAAAATCTGGATAGATGGGAGGTACTAGTTATAGACCGAGAACCTAAAAAAATACCACTGTAAAATAGCTTGTGCTGAAGAGCTTGGTATTAATACATTTTCAGTAGCCCCTACGGTTCCATATATATGAAATGGGAGGACATAGTTTGATTTTATCAAAAAAGCTTAGGCTGGGGGGGGGGGGTGGAGCCTGAATGGCTAACTGAAAGCAGCAGTATTTTAGAGCTCCATATAACAAGTTAAATAAGACAGGAAAAATATTTTTTTTTCAAAGTTTAAAATCTTATAGATAAAGGACTAATTTACATAATTAGAAACTTTGGTGAAGTTTTACAAATAATTTCCTGTCAAAAAGCTTGGAGATATATCACTTGTTAAAATGAGCAACTCAAAGAATTCTCACCAGGATGCTACCTTAAAGAAGGAACTACAACAGATGGCATCTGCCCTTCAGAAGTTGTCTTTGAAGATGGATGATTTTAAACAGAACCTGGAAAATCCTAAAACAAGCAGTCAAAAACAGCCTGACACCCTCAAGGAAATACTGCAACAACACCAGACAAGGATAACAGGAATAGAGGCTTCTCTAAATAACTTGGAAAGCAGACTTAAGGAAGAGGAAACACAGAAGGAACTGCTTCTTATACAAAACACTTGGTTGGTTAATAAAGTAGATGACTTGGAAAATAGGGAGAGGAGAAATAACAACAGGATTTTCGGATTACCTAAAAACACAAAAGGTGAGGATATTATTTCCTTTTTATCAAGCTGGATCCCTGACTTTTTAAATTTAAAAGAAGGACTTTCCTTTGGCATTGAAAGGGCACATGGAGCTCTTAGGAAACCTGTTACTAACTCAAACTCTCCTCCTAGGTCAATAATTATCAAATTTCTTTCATACTTGGACAAGGAACTGATTTTAAGATCTGCTTGGAGGAAGGCACCTCTAAAATATAAACAGAGCCTGATAGATTTGATAACGACTATTCATCTAGAAAAATGGAACAAAGGAAAAAAAAGAGTGTGGCCAATGATAAAGTTTCTGAACAAAATAACATCAGGGCACAACTTGCATATCCAGCTAGGATAAGAATACTGTATGCCAACAAGATGAGGACTTTTATTGACTTAGAGGAAGCCTCATTTATTAAAACTAATAATGTGATTACTTTACCAGAAGATATGGATTGGATGTCACCTTCTCTCAAGAGGACAAAAAAACAAATGTCTGGACAGATGTCAAAAAGAAGAAGCAAAAGACTGATACTGTTACAACCAAATCTCTCAAAGCATCTACTATGATATGAATTGTTTTAACATTACGTTAAAGGACCAATTTTACTGCTTGGAATTTTAAAACAAAGGTAACTTACTACTGGAATCTTTATCTATATTTTTTGAAAATAGATGACACATGAGAGTTTTCACATTACCTCAGGTATGTAAAACAGGGTACTTTTCTTTCACAGAAGGAGGGTTATATAGCACATAAAATATGTCTACTGTAAATCAACATACATAGTATATGTGTATTTTCTCTTAATTTTCTCTTTTCTTTCTCTCTTCTCATTATTTATTTTAACTGCATCTTGTCTCCCTTTCTAAATTCTCTCCTATTTACTATACTAATATAGTCTATATATATTTAATAACTCACTAACTATACATAGATACATAATAGTCTAAAATAATCTGGTTTTAAAGTAGACTAATTGGAATAGTGAACCTAATTGTTATTACAATACTTATTAGATTAATGATAATCACGGTTATGCTTCCTGGGATTGGGGAAATGTTCGTGATTAACTCTGAAATGTTCCATTCATGTACATATGTCCTTTGAATTATTTCCTTTTAGTATTAACAAATACTTAAAAAAAAAGGAGGGAAAAATGTACTGTTGGTTAAGAAGTGAAGCTTTCTTCGCATTCTATTTGTGTTGCCATAGCAACAGTAAACAACTGCTGCAGTTTCTAGGGGCTCTGTGAATCTGCAAAGTGCATTTAGCCTCACAGATAGCAAATAAGAAAAAATAATGTTTAGTTATCAAAATGAAAAACAACCTAAACAAGATAAAATAAATACACAATATGACTATTTGTATATATTTTATGATTTATTCTCCTAGGATTACATATTCCTGGAAACACAACTGAAATGTTCCCAAAGTACATGTGCACTGAAATGTAGCTGCTTGATTAAAAAGTATTACTCATTTTAACATGCTGATTCCACAAGCTGTCTGCACTGTAAAAGTTACATTTTATATGTTACTTGAAACGGACAGTCTCTAGAGCATATGAAAAGATACATATTACTTTTTTGCAATATGTTATTTTTGTAGTTACCTCACACTCTGTATAAACTCACTTGGCAACCGATAGCTATTCATTTAAAATATCAGTTTAAATATTAAATGTGCCCTTGAAATGCTATTGACATTTTGACAAAATATAATGTGAACTGTAAAATGAATGACTTGATTTCAAAGACAGTTCTTGACACTACAGTAAAAGTAAAAATGTATATTCACAAGAAAGTATTGAAATGTTTAAGTCTTCCAGTTAAAATAGCCTACTATCAACATTTTGCGATATCAGAAAGTTTGATGAGCTAGGAAATTACTATTCTTTGTCTTTATAATGATTATTAGACAGATGTTAGACTCTGCTTAGTTTAATTAATTGTGACATATGTTTATGAGGAAAAGTGGACTCAATTACTCACATTGGACTACACATTCCTGGGAACTCAACTGAAATGCTCCTCGAATTACTTATGAATTTAAATGAAACTGCCTGATTAATAAGCATAATTTACTTTAACAACCTGAATCCATAAGCTATCTGCTCTATATATGCTACATTATAAGTGGACTCAATTACTCACACTGGACTACACATTCCTGGGAACTCAACTGAAATGCTCCTCGAATTACTTATGAATTTAAATGAAACTGCCTGATTAATAAGCATAATTTACTTTAACAACCTGAATCCATAAGCTATCTGCTCTATATATGCTACATTATATATGTCACTTGCATATGACAGTCTCTAGAGCACACAAAAAAATACATATTATTTTTGCAACATGCTATATTTGCACTAACCATACATTCTAAACTAACTCAATTGGCAACTGACAAGTTATTTATTTGAAACATCAGTCTAAATATTAATTGTGCCCTTGAAATATTGTTGTTGTTTTGACAAAACAAAACCTGAATTGAAAAAGGAATGATTTGAAGAAGTGAAGTATTGTACAGATTTCAAAGACAGCTATTGACACTACAATATAAGTAGAACTGTATACATGCAAGGAAAATTCAAATGCTTTATACTTTTAGTTAAAATAGCTTATCGTTAACTTTTTGCTTTATCAGAAAATTTAAAGAGCTAGGAAATTATTTCTAATTTGTCTTTATAATGTTTACTAAAGTGATGTTAGTCACTGACTTGTTTAATGGATTGCGAGTCATGTACAAGACGGACTACTGAATGTTATTTCTGTTTACCTATGTTTGCTGAATTTCTTTTATTAGTACTGATATAAAATAAGGGAAAGAAAGGGAAGGGAAATATCTGTTTTTGGTCAGGGAGGAGAGGCTCAAGAGTATTCTAACTTCCCAGAGAACTCTCTAAGATGCTCTACTATTTGATTAATACTTACCTAAGGTAAGTCTTGATTACCATATAGGTACCTTCACATTCATTCTAGACCTGATGTGATTACCCATTCTGGAAGCAGGAGATGCCCTATGCAGGATGGGAATTGTCAGGGTGATCATAGTTCATTTGTAGACTCTGCTTTGTAAATCTATAAATATATAAAAGCACTGCACACTAGAATGTAGGGCGCCTCTACTCAAGAGTCAAGATACCACTGATACACTTATGAAAAGACATGGCTTAAGTTGAAGTTGGTGAGCTAAGAGTAGGAAAGTAAAGGAATACAGTACACCTACAGTAAATTCATATTTCATTGGTAATCACTTGTTGACTCCTGTAAAGTCCTTTTAGTCAAATTATTTTAGTAATAATCTATTTGTTGTTGGCTTATTTAGTGTATGCTCCTCTGTTGCATTTAATTTATCCAAAATGACATATCTTGACATGTTTGCTATCTCTTAAGGGTAACTAAATATTGGATATTTTCTAAGTCAGCATAATAATTGTTTACACTACTAACATTCCATCCTGATATATAAAATACTATAGAATAATATAGAATTCCATACCTCTTTTAAAAAAATTCTCCATATAATAATTCAACATATGGAGCTCAGTTGATATTGTTGGTTAAAGGTATGAGTGATAATTCAATAGATCTATCTTTATCTACTGGATTAGGAATGACTTTTTCCATGTTTAATGGGAAATTCATATTTACTTGTATTTGATACTTTAGAATTAATGTTTTATAGAAGTAGTTTTTTAAAGCCTGACCAGAATTTTACCCTTGTATTTAAAGAAGAAAGAACATTAAATTACACTCCCAAGTTTACACACATAAAAATAACATCCGATATTATCAGACAATACGGTATAACTACTATAATCAAAATAAAAAAAAAAGCAAAGTTTCTTCCGACAATAACTTAAAATGGATTTAACATTCTTATCATTAAATACTAATGGCTTAAATAATGCAAATAAAAGATCAAACTTGCTCAAATATTTAAATCTAAATAAGGCACAAATCGTATTTCTCCAGGAAATGCATTTTAAGACTAAGGATAGCTTTGTTTGGAGCCCTAAGGACTATACAGTCTTAGCTCAATCCTCCTATAGAACAAAGACAAAAGGAGTATCAATTCTCTGGAAGAAAAACATAATCACTCCAAAAGTTATTTATAAATATGAAGACAAACAAGGTCTACTAGCATTTGTTATAATTAAATTTAATAACAGGATATGGACCTTAGCTAATCTATATTGGTTCCCAGGAATTGGAGCAGGAACGGTTAAAAAACACCTAGATTTTATTTCCAACAATTATAAAGGAAATCTTATACTGGGAGAAGACTTTAATTGTACCTTAGAAGCTTCTGAAACCACCAAGAAGTCTTTTCACATAACAACTATTTCAAAATCCTTAAAAAATGGATTGATTCATTTAATAGACACTTTTAAAGTAAAAGATGATAAATCCTTATTATTTTCCCATAAAGACCATAGATTTGGAACACAGACGAGAATAGACAAATTAATCGTAGTTCAAGATTTACAAACAAAAATCCTCAACTTCTCAATAGTTCCATGCCCCTTCTCAGATCATGGCTCTCTGATAGTGAAACTCCAAATAGAGTTTAAACCTTTAATCCTCTCAACTAGAATTCCATCATATATCACGAAAATTAAAGAATTCAGACCCTGGATGTTGTCAGAACTACAATTATTTCTTGAAATGAATAATACAACAGAAACCAGTAGAGTCATAGTTTGGGACTCATTAAAAGCTTATTTATTTGGTAAGACCCTTAGTTGGTACAAAAACAAAGTTAGAGAGTGGGAATCTGAATCATTACACTTGCAAACCAGACTCTTGAAAGCAAAATCTAAAAAAAAAAATCTGAATTGTCCAGAGGTCAAAAAAGAAACAGAGGAATTAAATAAAAAATATAATGAAATTCTAACACATAAAACTTGTCTAGCCTTGGAAAAAATTAAAAATAAACTCATTAGCCACCTTTCCTAGACATCTACATAACTTACCTACAATAATTAAAATACAGTCTAAAGCAAACAACATTAGTAGTATATATCATGAAAAGAAAGGAAAAAAAGTATCCGATATAGGAGACATGCTTGAAGCATTTTGGTTCCATTATATGGAACACTTCAAAAAAAAGATTTAGATACCAACCAAATAAACTTAGATACAAACCTTATCAATATTAAAAAAAATCCAGAAAACTTAAAACTAGACCTACAAAATCCTATATTCTACAAAGAAATTGTTGACAAGATAAAAGACAGTAAATCTAACAAAACTCCAGGGATAGAGAGTATAATTACGGAAATTTACAAACTCTTCCCTTCAACAGTAATCTCCCTTTTTCATAAAACTTTGCTATAAGCCCAGTCAGAAGCAAAAATACCACCCTCATGGAAATATTCTCTCATAACACCAATTCTAAAAGATAATAAACCATCAGACCTTTGGACCTCATACAAACCTATATCATTACTGAATAATGATTACAAAATAGTCATGTCAATCCTAGCTAACAGAATGAAAATCCCACTTTCAAAGACAATTAATAATGATCAGACTGGATTTTTATATAACAGGCACACACATGATAATACTAAAAGGATACTTACTCTTATAGATTATGTGAATAAAGAAGATAGAAAAACACTTGTTATCAGATTAGACATAGAAAAAGCCATTGATTCCCTCAACTGGGAATATCTATTTAAAACTTTAGCATTATTTGAATTTCCTCCTCCCTTCATCTTATTACTAAAAACATATATATTAATAACTTGGCCTACATTAAATTAGGTCCTTTCACCTCAGAATCTATCCATATAACGAAAGGTACTAAACAAGGATGCCCCCTTTCTCCTATTTTATTTGCTTTGGCTATAGACATACTTGCAGAAATAATATGCAATAATCCAAGAATAAAAGGAATAGAAGTCTACGACCAGTACATATATAAAATAATGCTTTTTGTTGATGATATTTTATTAACCCTATCAAACTCCAGAGAGCTAGAAGTAGAAATGGAGAAATTTTATAAGATTTAAGGTCTACACTTTAATAGATCAAAATCAAAATTTCTATTTTTAAATAAGAAAAAAGACCTACAAGTTACAGACAAATCCATCATAAGAAAACAAGAACTTACACTAAATTATTTAGGAATAGTGTTATGCAAAAATATAAATGAAACAATACTAATAAATTATAAAAACATTATTGAAACAAAAATATATATAGAAAAGGGAACAAAATTATATTAACTTTTGATGACAGATTGCAATTAATAAAAATGGTCTTCTTGCCAAAAATACTAAATGTAGCATTAGCAATAGAGTTAATTCCTGAAAGATGCATTCTTAAAGAAATAAACTCATGTTTAATAAAATTTTTATGGTATCCTAAAAAGACTAGAGTAGCTCTAACTCATCACATTAGACCCTGGAAACAAGGAGTATTGAACTTCTCAGAAACAGAAACATATATAAAAGCATTTGTGCTTAAAACTACAATAGACTGGATAAACCCAAATTATTTTGCCAACTGGAAAGAATTAACAATGGCTATATTAACAAATGATTTTAATCTGTTAAAAAAAATTTAATAGTAGACAAATCAAACAAACCCTGGTACATACTATGCATAAGTATACAATATAATATAACAAAACCTTCTAAAACAACACTGATTAATCATTACATCAATTCCTTTAGGAAACTTGTCAATGCAAACATAGATCTAAAACTTTGGTTTGGCCTTTTAACCCCATTTACCATCACTAAGAACTTTCCTCACAAAATATATAGGGAAACAACCTCCTGGGAACAAAATGGATTCTTATGCTGGTTTCACTGCGAAAATAAATTAAATGTTTTAGATATACATATGATAAAAACTGCTTACAATATTCCAACACAGGACTGGTTAACCTTACAAAGCATTTTAATGTACACTCAAGATTTATGCCGATTAATTAATAATTCCTCATTTAAAGATATTCCAAATCTAATAAGTTTTCTGTATGAATTTAAATATAATAGTTGTGAAAAGACTGTGGTGGTGGTGCTGCGGTAGCATTGTCGCCTCACAATAAGACATTGTCCTGTTCGATTCTCAGCTAGAGTGTCTTCTGTGTGGAGACATGCATGAATGGGTGTACCTTCGTTGAAGGTTGTGTGTCAGGGCTGGCAACTCGGCACATAAAAATCTACTGCCAATCATTAGTGGACCGGAGCTCCGCTGTGGCAACCCCTAACCGGGAAAAGCCGAAAGACACAACAAAAAAGTTGTGAAAAGAAAAATTCCATTTCAAATCTATATAAAGAGTTAATAACATATAAAACAATTCCCAAACCATCATACTGGCAGTTCTTAACGAAAGGTCAGTCACTGCAGTTAACAAAAGAAATTAAAAGTAACATCTTACTATCAGTTAATTACACATCTAACACACAGTGCTGGAAAATATTTAACTGGAAATACTTACATAGAGCATTTTTAACACCAGATAGAATTAAAAAGATCAGTACTACTAAAAATTTTTTTTGCTGGAGGTGTGAAAAGTCAAATAAAGCAGTATGGATTCATATTTTTTATGAATGTAATAAAATCAAATCATACTGGAATGGAATCAATAATTTTTTACACACTTTATTTAATGAATCCTTTACCTTAACTAAAATATTGATAATACTAAATGTAAATGAAGGTCCCTACCTGAATAAGACAAATATATAATTGTTATGGACAATTCTTGCTATATCTAGGAAATGCATAACCAGAAGGTGGAATTCAAATAAACCCCCGACCTTGGAAGAATTCTACACTTTACTGAAAACAACTGCATTGATGGAAATAAAAATCAAAGATCTATGACTCTATCCCAGGCCATTGGTAAATAATCCTTGGAAGAAAGTTATATCTTTGTTGGACACTTTGCAATAATCAACATTGTATCGCTGATAACGGATCTGTTAATTCTATATTAAATAACATATAGTGTATATAACTGAAAGTTAGGGTATTGTAAATATTGTATATAGTTGTTTAAAATGATATTTAAAAATATTACGTAAATGTTATTTTAATTGAAAATAAAAAAAAGTATTTGAGAGAGAAAAAAAGCTTAGGCTCTGCCCATTAGAAGTTATAGTGCAAACTTACAGAGCTCCATTAGAGGGAATGAGTTAACAGTGATGGATAGGCATGTTAAAATTGATAAAAGAAATAGATAAAGAAACGAAAAGAAAACCAAAAATGTTAGACTGGTAAAACAGATGAACACACCAATCAGGATTACTAAGAAAATTCGTGTGATATAACAAATAAGACAGATTACACTAATAAGAGATGAAAGTGTTACCACAATAATGTAGAGGAAGAACAGAAAGGAAGGGAACAAGTAGAATACCAGCATGGAAGCATCAAGCTGACAAGATGTATCACTGTTAGAAGAATGCAGGAGAGAAAAAGTTCATCAAAACCTCTTACAAAGACATGTGGTAAAAGCAACAAACACTATTGAAACAGACCAGGATTTGTTATTTATTAGTTATGTACTCACCATAACTTGGCATCTGTGTTTTCCATTTTCATTCTTCCTCAGCAATGGGTTTGGATCCAATCCAACTCTGCAGCATACACCAGACTTCAGATCTAGCTCTCGAGCTTCTCCCTCTACCCATAATGCTCTATCCCATCCCCAACATCTAAGATAGAGTTTGCTGACTAATCTCTCATTTTACAGCAGAGAAAGACACAGACAGAGGAAAGATGGGTTCAAACTCGGACATGAATAGTTCCAATACAGGTACTTCCCAGAGTGAAAGGGACTGGAGATGATGGAAGGGAAGGTGAGGAAGAATGAAAATGAACAACACAGATGCCAAGTTATAGTGAGTACATAACTACCAAATCTGATGTTGTCATCTTCATTCTTCCTCACCAATCGAACAGAGTCCCCAGCTACATAGCTCTTAGGAGGCCCTCATGGAAGGACCTGCCACAGCACTGTGCACTGTCGAACCAAAAGAAGCTCTGCTTCTAGAAATGATGCCCAACTTGTAATGCAAAACAAAAGTATGAGTCTTTGACCAAGTAGCTGCAGCACAAATGTCATCAATGGAAGTCCTTGATGGAAAGGCAGATGAAGTAGTCATAGACTGAGCAGAATGAGCTTCAGGACTGAGCAGAATGAGCTTGAGGAGGTTGTGGTAAATTTAGTCCTTTTTGAGAATAAATCAATGTGATGCGATCAGTAATCCATTTGGGTAGAGTAACTTTAGATACTGCCTGACCCAAGTGATTTGGGGAAAAGAATACAAAAAGTTGATCAGACTTTCTGAACTGTTTTGTTCTGTGAAGATAAAAAAGTAGTTCTCTGTGCACATCAAAAAGATGAAGCATGTATTCTCCCTTATTTGTGAAATTTGGAAAGAAGACTGGTAATTGTATGTACTAGTTGATGTTATTTTCAGATGCCTCCTTAGGAAAAAAAAAAAGGGATGGTCTGCACAGATACCCTGTCTTTATGGAAAACAATAGAAAGAGGCTTCACTGACAGAATTTACTTTTCTCATAGCTGAAATAATAGCTACTAAGATCATCATTTTCCAAGAAAGATACTTCAGCTCATATTTGTCTGCCAGCCAGTTTAAACATCTTCCAAGTTAAACCTTGAAGAACCACAGTAAGGTCCAAGGAGGAGAAGGGTCCTTTAATCAGGGGTTTGAGGAGAAAAATGCCTGTCATTAAGGCCCTACACAATCTGGACGAAGCCAGAGAAAAAGATTTGTGTCCAGAATGGAAATTTGAAATCACTGCTAGTGCCAACTGAAGTTTAATTATAGAGAAACTAGCTCCTTCTTTAAAAAGAGTTGTTAAAAAAAGAAGAATGGCCAAAGTTGGTACTGAAAAAGGGTCGATATTTTGGTGAGAGATCCAAATAGAAAATCTTTTCCATTTGCTTCTGTAGACTTTCTTGGTATAAGTTTTCTGGGAGGCCAACATAACATTGTGAACTAGGGAAGAAACCCTGGACTGTATTATTGGAAGTGGAGAAACCATGCAATTAGCTTGAGGACGTGAAGAATGAGGTGCTGAATTCTCGATGGGTGAGACAGGAGATCCTGGGTGGGTTCCAGTATCCATGGAGGATATCGCAAGTGAGACCGTAAGGAGAATCATACCTGCCGAGGCCAGAAGGGGACAATAAAAATGACTAGGCTCTTCAGCCTGCATGCTTTCTGTAAGAACTTTGGAATCAGGAAGAGGAGGGTAGGCATACAGGAGATCCGGGGGGGCCAATCGTGAATCAGAGCATCTCTTGGCAACTCCCCCGGAGGGGGGATCAGAGCGATGTACTTGCTACACTTGTTGTTGAGGTATGAGACAAATATGTCGCAGCAAGGCTAGCCCTAGTGGCTGAAGATCATATTCACTACTGACTGATTGAGAAACCACTCATGAGGCATCAGAATGAATCTACTGAGCCTGCATGCTAGCACATTAGTTTTCCCTGGGATATGCTTTGCAATGAGAAAGTGGTATGAAGCAACAGTCCATTCCCAAACCCTCATGGCCACTCTGCACAGTGGATAAGATTGGTTTCCTACTTGTTTGTTGCATGTCTGCTTGAATTGCAATATTCCACAGAGGGAGAACATCTTGAAATGCTTACAACGCTGGAAGGACTGCTCTCATCTTTTAGGACGTTGAGATGCAAAACTTGGTCTCTAGAGGTGACCACATGCCTTGGACCATTTTTCCCCAAGAAATTTTCCTCCAACCCAGCCGGGAAGTGTCAGTGGTCACTGTGGCAATTGGGGATGAAAGGATGAATGGTCTGACCAGAAAAAGACATTTGGACTGAATCTACCAACAAATATGACATTTGCAGATTGGAGTGAGTTTTATGAGAAATGATAGCGGCTGATAAAGAATGGACCACTATACTACCAAGGTTCACTGAAGAATTTGCATAAAGAATTATGGTAAAAGGGACCAGAAGCATGGCAGCTGACATCTACCCAGGAGCTTGTAGTACTAATATTACTGGAGGAGATGGGTGAGAAAGTATAGACCGAACCTGATTTTATTTATTTATTTTACTTTTGTTTACCGGGAAAGTCTGACTGGACACAGGTCTTTTTTCAGCCCGGGGAGAAAAGCTCCACATAAGTAAAGACAACATTGATATATACAGTTAATACAATGGTAAGAAATCACATGAGCATGACCAGATCGCATATTAAGCAGAAAACAAAGTTTTTGTTTTAACATATCTAAGGAAGTTCAGTAAAGAATTTACAACAGGTAATAAACATCACGAGATATTCAATAACACACATTTCAGTCAGTGGAAGTAATTACAATATAGCCATGTGAAAGATAGCAGTCACAGTGACATATTTACTATTTTGACTATTTTACAATTGTCAAGTATGTAGGTACCAATAAATACGGTAATACTCCTAAATGAAAGAGGTTTGTTAGTAAAAAATGACAGAAGAGTTAGCATTAGGAGGAGAATTTCCAAGATGATGTCTTAAAGATGTGATGCAATGGAGATGTAAGGAAGCCACCTGAGTTGAAGTATTCAAAAAAGTCCCTATGAATTCCAGGATCTGTACTGGGACTAGATTTGACTTGGCATGGTTTATTGAGATGTCTAAAGTGTTTGAAACCTGGAGAAAGTAGTCCCTGGCTTGTAAAGGTTGATGCTTGGATGAGGCGGTGAGGAGCTAATCATTGAGATATAGAAACACCTGGAATCCCTTGAGTCTCAAGTGAGCTACCACAACTGTCAAGCATTTGGTAAACACCTTTGGGACTGTGGGAAGTCCAAAGGGCAGTGCTCTGAAATGGTAAGGATTGGCTCCCAGCTGAAAGTGTAGATATCTCCTGGATTGCCTATTTTTATGTGATAATACGCATCCTGGAGATCTACAGAGCACATCCAATCATCCTTGCGCAGAAGAGGCAGGATGGACTGAACACTGGCCATGCAGAACTTCGCCTTCTTTACATACTGGTTCAACTTGCTTTGATTCAAGATAGGGCTTAGGTCCCTTGTTTTCTTTGGAACTAAAAAGATGCCCAAGTTCCGAGCCCAAGTTCCGAATCCTATCTGGTCAGGTGGGACAGCTTGGATGACTCTTACCTAGCAGCTTTTGTACTTCTTGAGCTGCATCCTTCCTCTGAACAGGTGGAATGTCGGGAAGTTTCTTCTTTTGAGGAAGAGGAGGATGGGAAAATGGTACATAGTAACCTCTGGATAAGATTCTTAGCACCCATGAATCTTTTTTAATATCTGTCCAGGTGTCTAAGTGTAAAGAGGAATGAGCCCCAATTGCCTCCCAAGTTGGACAGTCAGGCAGCACTTCAGGAGCATTGATAGGGTTTATCAGAAAAGGAATTTAAGTCCTGATTTTGCAAGGCTCCTCTGCCTCTAGGGTGACATCTACCATTAAAATTTCCTCCTCTGTCTCTGGAGGAATTATCCCCACACAAATCCTAGAAAGGTCCGCGAGATTTTCAGAACCACATCTTCCTGCCACTTCAATGCTTTCTAGAGAGAGTCCGATGAGGGGAAGAAAACTCAATTCCTATAACAGACAGAGTCTTTCCCTCTTGTTCACTGCAGGTAAGCGTGTCCTTAACTGATGGCCCGAACAAGGCAGTGCCATCAAAGGCAGTACTGACAAAGGACGTCTTAAAATGCTCTGAAAAATCGCACAGCCACATCCAGGCATGTCTCCTTACGGCTATACTTGGAACTGGCTGCTCATGAGGTACCTTCTGCTGTATGGGAGATCAACCTCTTCGACGCATTTGAAATGGACAACAAAGTGGTCAGTTGAGAGGAAGTCATTTTGATATTCTCAACAAAAATGGACTCTATGAGTGCATTTGATAACTCCTTAGTTAAATCTCTCTATAGCCAAATCGTTTAGAGACCTCAGCACAAAAGTAGCTGAGGTGAACACTCACCTTCCAAATCTGTCTGTCATTCTGGACTCCCTGTTCGGTTGATGGACAGAACATTTCTGCTCAGCTAGCTCCTTCTTGGTGGCTGCCACCACCATAGCATCAACCAGGACTCCTTTGCTCCAGTGGGGTGTATTAGCAGGAGAGGACAGAAATTTGTCCAGGTGCTTGGAAAGAGGTTCAACAGTGTCCGGTTCCTTCCAAGCCTGGCAGGAAACCAAGTCAATCAGTTCATTCGTCGGGCATAGATGGTTCAGTACTGAAAGCCTCCAGAAACACTGATTCTTCAGGAGAAGGAGATTGGGAAGACCTGCCACCCTTCTGTTTGAGGCTCTCAAGGACATCTCCAAAGCAGATGTCATCAGATGGGGATCTGGGGGTTCCCACTCCCTTATCAAATTTAGTGTCTTCTGTGAGAAACTCCATAGGTGAGTCTGTGTGTTTTCTCTTACACATTCTCTTCCAAGGAACCTCTTCCGTGGGATGCTTGGGAGAGATATTAGAACACAGAGGGAAATTAATCTAGAGGAACTGTCGGGAGACTTCCTGGAACTGGCTGTTCCCTGTGGGATAGGTCTGATGGGCTCAGAACTTGAAATCAAAGCTGGGAGAGGGTTGGATCCAAGACAAAAGAAGATGGTTCCCTGTGAAGAGAGAAAGCCCTTTCTACCACCTTGAAACCCCTCCCCGCAGCAGAATTCTCCAAGGAAGGTAGGTCGGGGCCGCCAAGGCCCCAACAGGAAGGGATGGCTCTGAGAACCCATCTGACCCAACCCCAACCTTTCGGATGACAGAACCGCTCTGATCAAAGAGTACTGGAGCAGAATGACTCGGGGACATCGGAGTCGAGGAAGATATTTTGCTTGGATCCAATGCTGAACCTCTTGGTGATCTTGTATCCTGAGACTTTGAAACCACTGGTCGGACCAAAAAAGGAGATAGAATGGACTTAGAGGGTCCACTCAAGGATCCAGGAGGGGACAGAGTTGGCAGGAACCCCACCTTGGTCTGAGGCCTGAGAAATTTCAGCATCATCCTATCCACATTCACCTCTGACAAACTCCTAAAAGACCTGGAAGATGCTGTGGAAGAAGGTCTGGAGTGTTTCTTCCGAGTCTAGAAAATCTGGCCTGGCAAGGAAGGTGATACTGGCTTAATGGTATACTTCGGAGTACAGCCCCTGTAGACAGAGCTTGATCTCGAAAGCCTTGGGTTATTATGAGGAAATAGAAGGCAGTGGAGAAATTACTATTGGAGCTGATACTGTAGGATCCAAAAGATGTTTAGGATTTAAAGGAAGATTCCCGGGTTTCTGATCCAAAATGGTTGGATCCCAAATTTTTTGGATCTTCTCCAATAGCTCCAACGAAGCTCTAGGAGACTTCAGTGGAGACCTCTTTTTAGTTTCCAAAGAAACAGACTTTACTGATTTGATGGGAATTTGAACCCCAGAAGAAGCAAGCAAAAGACCTCTAAGTATCCGTTTATTGCACCTGTTGACTAATGCTTGGGGATTAAAGGTCAAGCATACCGAACAGGCTGTACTGAGGTGATCAGGTCCCAAGCAATAAAAGCACTTCTTGTGGGCATGCTAATTGAGGATCCTATGCCCAAAAGAAGTGTATTTCTTGAACCATGTTGGTTTCTCTGACATAGCAGAGAAAGGGCAGCAACAGAGTAAGTCACACAAGAAAAACACCCACCAGAAGAAAAAGGAAAAGAAATACCAGCTATGGTATGTTATAAACACCTAAATAGGTAAAGAATAATATACCAACAATGGTATTTGACAAAACTTCCAAAGCAGAAGAGTACAGAACAGAGGACAAGAAAAAACACTAACTCCTAATGCCCAGCAACTGCTAAGAAGGAGGAAAAAGAAGTACAACGGTATAGCAGGAACAGAAAAATTGGAGTGGAAGGACTATCCAAAATAATTTACTCAACAAACAATCACTTACAGCTCGAGAGTGGAACCTACATCTAACCACAATAGTGGCAAATGATATCTGAGGTGTTGGGATGGGATAGAGCATTATGGGTAGAGGGGTGTTGGGATGCGATAGAGCACTATGGGTAGAGGGAGGAGCTCGAGAGCTGGATCCAAAGTCTAGTGTAAAAAGACATAATCATATACTCTGCTTCCAATAATAGACTAAAAATATTAGCACTAGCAGGAAAAAAATCTAGAAGGTATGCAGATGAATATAAAGGAAAAGTACAAAATAAGCAATTCACTGCTGACCTAAAATGTTTTACAGATAATTGAAACAAAGCAAAAGGAAAAGAGACAACACCAAAAATAGACAAAATAGCTACACTTGGGAGAAGGATTTATGAAGACCCTGTTGAACATTAAAGTCATTGAATGGACAGAAGAATTTAAAAACCTCTAATCTAGAGGATATGAAGTGGGATGAACTAATGGGCTAGAATAATGGTAAAGGTGCTTAGCTCACAAACACAAGCTACAGGGTTTGATTCTAACCTCTGGTCATTCTAGATATTGACTAGATATGTAACAGTCTGCAGACTGATTGCCCAGTGCTTACCTGTATCAAGTGATACATCAGAAGGAGAATTAGCTCAAGTGTTAATATTCCAGTTTTGCTTTTACAGTTTTGTATTTTGCTTATCACTTACATGCTTAAAGTTGCATTCTAGTGCCTTGTGTTCCCATTCTTTGTGCCTGTCTCATCCCCCATGGAGGCATTAAGCTAAAGTTTCTGAAATGCTAACCTGCCTGGGGTCACTGACCTGTAGCTCAGAGAAGCTGCATTCCAGTGCATTTCTATCTCCTGGCTCTTTGTGTCTGTACCACCCCTCATTGGGACATTAAGCTAAAGTTTTTGAAAGCGCTCCAATATTGGTTTTATTTGATTGGATCCCTCTCTGGCTAGCCTAATACATCTAGAGCAGAACTACCCTCATCCAGGCTCTTTTATGCAAGACTTGTAGAGGTGTGGAAAACCCTGAAATAAGAGTTTAACAAAACGTAGAGGGGGGAAAAAAAGCTAATCTTTCAATTATACTTAAATATTTAAGTTGAACTTGTTGTGACCTGTGTGGTGATTCTTCTTTGTACTTCTTGATGTTTTTTTAGCCAAAAAAAAATATCTGTTTGCATTTTTTTAGTTTGTACTGGGACCACTGTCTTGCAGCTTAATTTGCAGTTGGGGGAAGATTGTATTTCTACTTCACTTCCATCTCCAAGAACAGAATCACTTGTAAAAGTTAACTGTATTTTAAACCCGTTCAGCCTTAGTCTTGTAGTGTCATTCACTGTTGTGGCAGAACTGTATACTACTACTAGACCTGACCCTTATTCATTTATTACTGCATTTTCTTCAATAAACAGTGTTGCTGGTATATTTCTGCACAGTCTGGTGTCTTAAACTGTAGAAGTTCAATACTGAGAGTATTGTTGTTTTCTACTCCATGATTTGCACTTCATTGCTTTTACAGTGCTGATACTCCACTTTTGCTCCTACCAGTTTATACTGGGCTTATCATTTACTTGCTCCTACCAGTTTATACTGGGCTTATCATTTACTTGCTTAAAGTTACATTCTAGTGGATTCTGTTCCCTTGTTCTTTGTGTCCCCCCTATCTCCCACTGAGATTAGGGTTGCCACCTTCGTTCACGGCTAATACCGGAGCCACACCACGCCCCTCGCGTCACCAGTAACCCCGCCCGCCCCACCCCCTCTCCCGCCAACATACCGCCTATTTTGTGATGTCACGACAGCATCACTCAACGGGAACGCCCTCTTTTTTCATTCCCGCCGCCTCATTTTGGCTGATTTGCTATGCTTTTCTGTAAAAAAAGCATAGTAAACCAGCCGATCAATGTGAACGCCCTTTTTTTTCGTTCCCGCCGCCTGCTTTTGGCTGATTTGCTATGCTTTTCTGTAAAAAAAGCATAGTAAATCAGCCGATTTACAAACTCCGATAGTCTGTTTCCTTTTTGAAACAGAATACCGGAATTTGTACAGTGTTTTCCGGACTACCGGAGAATCAGTTTCATTTCCTGATAGTCCGGAAAAAAAACGGAGGGGTGGCAAGCCTAACTGAGATATAACCAAAGTTTCTGACGTTTTAACCTGCCTGGGGTCAGTGACATGCAGAAGTTACATTACAGTGCTTTTCACTTCCACTGTTCTTTACATCTGTTCCACCTCCTACTGAGACATTCGACTAAAGTTTCTGAAAAAGCTCCAGTATTGACTTTATTTGACTGGATCCCTCTCTAGCTAGCCTGCTTATGCCTTGATCTTTTCCCCAAACCTTCCCACTGTTTTCCTGTTGTGGCTTTATAAGGCTGTCTCTCTGGCCTCAGCCCCTTATGATAATCTGATTTCAAAAGTCTCTCTCTCCACTCTTTCATTGCTATTATCTGTTATATAAAATTACTTAAGGCATCTTCCCACTCATTCTTTTTCACAGATTCATAACACTGAGTGCCTGCCCAGCAAACCAGAACTGCTCGAGTAAACGCCCTTTACTACATATAGTTTCCTGTTCGTTTTCCCACAGCTTAGCAAAGCTTAGCATCCTAGCCTGTGTTCCAGAAGCATTATACTTGTATCCAGTGCCATCCCGGCAAAGCTAAATACTCTGATTGCTGAATGTATTTTAAGTGATAGCTACTGTTACTTGCTTTTATTTGTGCATTTCATTGTATTTTTGTTAAAAAAAAATCATAGTTCTTTCAGCAAGGGATTTCCAGCTAATTGTTCAATTGGTTTGTGGTAGCACTGCACCCGTGGGTCTCTTTTACTGTCAGTTTATTCATCTTGTGGCAGAACGTGTGTGTCTGGTTTATCTGAGATGGGAAACACACAAAAGGTCTCATAGTATAATTGCTTCATTGGCAAGAGGGCTTACTAGTTAGTTTTCTGCTTTTTTTTTCTGTGCTGCTATAAATTTGGTGTTTTTGCCAAGAGGTGCTCACAACACAGCAGCAGTTATCAGTATCCTGTACAGTAGAAAATATCTAAAAAGCAAATTTTTCCTTCAAAAAGGTTCATAAAACCATAACATGTAAAGCAGTAAAGCTTAGAGCGCAGCTAGTTCGGCACTGAGTGGCAACACATATAAATTTAGTAGAATTCAGTATTGTGTAAACATTCAAGTTAGTAGAATTTGATAGTGTTTAGCATAATATGCCTCAATAAAGTATGCTTAGTAGCCTGTACCAACAAAGCACCCTTAACAGCCTTTTAACCCCAATATGCCACCCCACTGTAGCTCACCAAAGACTGCACAGCATGGATATGCTTTTTTTTAACTCTTCTGTAACCATCTTGGTGGATACAGGCATCTTGAAACAATGTAACAATTATTTCATGTATACCAACAAACATTTAATTCTTAAAGAAACAGAAACAGAAACAACATGTGAAAGATTTACTTACACAATGACACTGCAGGCTAAACTCTCACATACAAGCACACATCAGATTGTCAAAACAACCCACAAAACACCCTCCTCACACAGTGCACAACACACACATACCCACCCTAATATATGCTGAGGCACTTAAAACCAATCTTCCTAAAGATAACCTAGACTGTCTACTGACAAAACTATGCCTTTGCAAGCCCAGATGTACTCAGAAAAAACACCACCTAACATCATATATACAGCCACTTTCAATGGAGCCCCAAAAACTAAGTCCCTAAGGCAAGCAAACACACTTCCCAGGACTCTCGTCACAGCGAACCCCATTGTAAGAGAGATGATGCCTCTCTAACCAAGCTAAACAAGGAGAAGATGATGGTTAGTTGCTAATCTGAAGCCAGGATCCTCCAAATCATGCACTCACTTAAATTACTACACCAGAGGTACCTGTATGAGTCCATCATAGTCCACCATAGGTGTAAATCACCCGAGACGTACCTCCCTGGATGATATGAAGAGAAACATTATGGAGCTCTCAGACTGTGTGTGTCTCAGGCTAGTAAGAGTCTGACATTCAGCATTCCCCCTGGCCCTAGCATCTTAGTCTCTGTAAGTTACATTTACTTGCTTTTTTGGATTGTATTAATGAATACTGCTCTAATGTTATAGATGCTTAGGGTGTGTTCAGAAACTGCATTTAACAACAAAAAAAATGTCCAGGCTGTTTCAACTTATTAGTGTTTGCCTTAATTGACCTAGTAATGACTTTTTGTATCTGTGCTTCCCACGTGGAGCTGATGTAATCTAACTCGCTTCCTTGAGTGAGTGATGTTATCCTCTTATCCAAATCCAAGTGTGTGACCCTCCAGTGGCAATGAAACGAAAAGCAGAGATTCAAAGGAACTTCAAATAAGATGCATTCATAAAAAATAATAAAGTTTATTCCAATGAGTGGTAGCGCCGCCAAAGGCTTCTTCAGACTCTTAAAACAATGAATAAAACTGTTTGAATCATTTTTAAACCATCCTTAAGCTTCCTATTGGACATTACAAATTGATATGTCACATGTTATCTTGTCTTAAAGGAACAGATACTCAAAAAAGTTAACATAGTTAAATGCAACAATATTTAGAAGGAATACTTCCATCCAAATATACAATTAATGATCAGAATGTCCATGCAAATAAGTAAAAATATATGCATATACCCTGATACATTCTAAAAAATAAAAGGAGCATTGTGCTTGGTCCTATATCATTCTACAATCATTAAAAAACTGTTGCTACATTCATTAAAAACCCTGAACATTCTCTCTCCTCATAGTGTTAAAAACATTAAAATCCATAGATAAACAGCAAGTTTTATCGCGTTTCAATATCTAGCATCTCTACTAAGATAGTGGTGTGTCGAATGCAACTTTGCATATATCAGGTTAAAAAACTAATATAGCGAGAACTCTGTACTAAAAATGTAAGCCTACCTTTACCACAAAACAACATAGCGAATATAATGTATTTGCGATGTGCCTCATCAAGGAGTCAGACCTCATCATATCGGTGAAAGGCTGTTGTCCAAGATTTAAAAATTCCACAAATAGGAACCTCTTAGATTCCACGTAAAACAAACTGTTTACAAGTTGTAAAGTGCCGTGTGCTGTAGGAACTCTGAATGCAATTGAGTACAACCTAACTTCATGCTTATGGTAACTCAACGTGCGGTGAGCACGTTCTAAGCATCTAAGTACTGAACAACAGAAACAATGTTTAAATTTCTAAGAAAAAAGGTGAGCCTATATTCGTGCTGTCCTGTGCCTAAAATAGACAGTATTTGTAAGCACGATTATGCCCTAGGAGCATATATTGATCACAAAGTGTCACTATTTAAAACAATGAAACGTGTACATATTAATGAGTACACTTATTAAAGTGTTCGCTGAACATGGCAGAGATGGCATTAACTAATACAAAATAAAGAGATAAAACAGATAAATAGTGGAATGCTAGGCGTAACACATAAAAATTGACACAATAAAGCTTGAAATTAGCACAAAGCACACATATAATAATACCTAAGTATAAAGCTCCATAGATGATAGGGTCCCTAACTAGTAAAAAAGCAACTACTTCCATGTACATAGTTGGTGCTAAATATATCAACATTCTAAGTTAAAAGGTCAAATGAAAATGTAAAGAGATAAACAATCCAACAATACTAAGCCTGTACCTAATGATAAAACAAAACTATCTATTGATGTATGGAAAATAAATTCCAGCTACAGTGAACAAATATATAGACGATATGCATGCTTGTATATACATGTGTATATATGCATGTGTAAACTATGCCCAATAACCACTAATATATTGAGGTGGTGAAAGGAGGGATGAAAACATACTAGTATGTGAGGTGTGGGCTCAGAAGTAAGGCTAAAACAAGAAAGCCGAACATATCCAAAGGTCCATCAGTTCCTGGGATTTGATACTAAGAACACATCTACTTGTGGCTATAAAGCTCAGAACATTAATACTATGAAAATAATTATATTCAGTCTACAAGGACTGATTCTTACACTGATTTACTATAAGAGTGACATCAATACGTAGTTTTAAAATTACCTTACTACTCTATTTAGGTAATAGTAGGTTAAGTCATCTTCGTAGTCTTCTACTTCTTAAAAATGGTTTGAGTTGCACTTTATCATTAAGCCCTGGTGACCTATCAGACCTTAGTCTGATAATCCAACGTGTCTCCTGTTCTAAGGTTTTGTTGATTAGATCACCACCTCTAAAACCCACGCTGACTTGTTCAATAACACAAAATTTAAAATTATGATTGGTGCCTGCTGTTGTATTGTGTCTAGCTAGGGCATTGGTCTCAGTACCTATCCTAATGTGGTAAATATGTTCCCTAACTCTTTCCTTAAGTGATCTATTGGTTTTGCCAATGTAATAGCTTTTGCAGGTTATACAGGTGGCCATGTATACCACATTCTTACTTTCACAGTTCGTGTTAGTTCTGAAGTTATATGCGTAGCGTAACAGGATGCTCAAAAGTGGTATCTTTATTAATGTAGATGCATTGATTACAATGACCACAGGGTACTGTGTTTCTATCATTTATTGGTCTACTTTTCCCGGGATGTTTGGGTCTACATAAAATGCTTCTTAAATTCTGATGATTCTTGTAGGTTATAATGGTGTTGGTCCTACTACCTCATTGACATCCCTATCGGATTTCAGTATTCCCCAGTGTCTATCCAGGGTTTTTCTGACCTCCAAGTTCATTTTACTGAAAGTGAGGTTGGTTCTAATTTCAGTTTTAAAGGCTTCGGACTCTTCATACTACCTTCATGTGCCATAAAGTAAGGTTTAGCAGTACTGTTCTTAGACACTCCACAGTTCTGACCATTTCTAATATTTCATTTTCTTTATAGCCCCTTTCTAGAAATCTATCCTTCATGTCCTCTATTCCTTTCTCATAGAACTCTTGTTGTGGGTTCAACCTTGATACTCTCATGAATTGTCCTTTAAGGACATTTTGGAATACATGTACAGGATGCATACTGTTTCTGTGTAGTATGTTGTTTCTTTGGCAGGCTTTCCTATGAATGGTTGTATTAATAAGGCCATTGGACATCCTGAATACTTCCACATCCAAAAATGGTATAGTTTCATCTGAAAATTCATGGTGAATTTTAAAAATCCGTAGTGTTATCCAAATAAGAAACGAAATTCTTTAAAGAGGGTTCATCACCCAACCAAATAAGGAAGAGGTCATCTACAAAGCGGCAATACATACCAACAAATTCATTGAAAAGTGGATGGTCATATAAGTGAACATCTTCCCACCTAGCTATCACTAGGTTGGCGTAACTATTAGCACAAGATGTGCCCATAGCTATCCTTCTGTAAGAATATGGATTCTTGAAAAGCAAAAGCGTTGTTAGTCAAGACAGTCTCAAGTAACAGAGTTATAAGATCAACTTTTTATCCGAAAAGTCGGAATGTATCTTCAAATATTCTGTTAACATTCTTATTCCTGTGTCATTAGGAATTACAGTGAATAAACTGACTACGTCTAGTGTCACAAAAGTAATGTTGCTGTTCACCTAAAGGTCGAGTTTGAGAGTATAAATCTAAGAGAAACTGTTTGCTATCTTTCAAAATATTCCTATTGTCATTGACTAAAGGTCTTAATACACTTTCCAAGTAAATAGATAGGGTTCAGTGACCCAACCTTGCCCTGCAACAATGGGTCTGAGTGGTGGATCTACGCTGTTTTTATGGACTTTGGGGAGTCCCTGTATAATCGGGATGATGGGGTTGTTCACCTTAAAGTACTCATAGAGTTGTTGAGTTATGTCCAGAGACATAACTAAGTCATCCAAGGTATTATAAACACTGAACACCATATCTATTAAATTGTCCTTAGTTAGTATGGAGTAAGTATTGCTGTCATTTAACATTTGAAACATTTTGTTAGTGTAGTATATATCATCCATGATGACCACGGGCCACCTTTATCAGCTGGTCTTATTATTATAGAGCTATCATCTTTGAGTGAATACAATGCTTGTCTCTGCTTATAGTTCAAATTCGTCCATGTCTTGAAGGTGTTTTCTCCTGATAGCATTTGTATATGTCATCTTCCACTACATTGCCAAACACTTCAATTGTTGGGTGAAGTTGAGAAGTGCTATTAGGACGGTGCTTATTCTTAACTGAATTGTCATCAAACTGTCCAAACTCTAGCCTTAGTTGTAAATAATGAACATTTTGGTTTCTATAATAGTGTCCACTAAGTCACTGTTCTTAGTGGGAATAAAACTTAGTCCTTTATTTAGGACTTGTTTCTCATACTCATTTAAAACCCTGCCGGAAAGGTTCATGATCAATGATTCTGCCTCCCCCACATTTTCTTTATCGTGGGGCCTACTTGTTCCTGCTATCCTTTCCTCTTCTGTCTCCCCCTGCTGGTTGACCTTCTTTTGTCCAAAAAATGACTTTGTGCTATGGGGAGGGGGGCAGGTAATATATTTGTATTCACAATAACACTATTTGTTTTTGGTCTTACCACTGCTGCACCTCTTATGCTCGTATTTATTGTTTTAATGAATGGTACCTTAAATGTCTTACTTGCTTAGGGTGTGTTTAGTAACACCATTTAAAAGCAAAACCATCCAGGTTTGTTCAGCTTATCTGTGTCTTTTTAATTGTAACAGTAAATGCTACTTGTAACTGTGCTTCTCGCGCGGAGCTGTTGGGGGTTACCCCACTTCCTTGTAAGCACTGTGATACTCCTAAGCGTTTATTATCATTGTAACGGTTAATAAGAAATAGACTGTGGTTAGAGCATTCAGGGTTATTATTGTGTGGAACTAGCCTGTAATTTTAATTTATTGTGTTATTCTCGTAGCTCTGGACATTTTAATACTTCATCGTCCCCTTGCATACAGTCAATCATTGCTTTAGCCTGATGAAATCGCACACTGTAGCATTTTACTATCTACACTTTAGCGGCCATGTATAGCTCACAGGGGCTGAGAAATACTGGTATTTAAAAGGCTGTGCAGTGCTGTAATTAGCACACAGCCTCCCCTCAAACATATTATACTAGGGTGCTTCTTTAGAACTGTAAAGAGCTTACAGCATAGATTTTGCAGAACATTGCTGTTAACATTGTAATGTTCTCCTAGCCAGCTTGTAGTAGACTAATGAGAACTGTCATTGCACCATTTGTAGACCTTTTTTCTGAGCAGTGCCTTATTATAATGTGTTCTAGCCTGTTTTCCTTTAAGCTCTATCAACCTAATATCCCTATGCTACTTTGTTTTTTGCTAATGTGGCTAAGTGTAGGTTGATAAGCATTTGTTGCACCTGACTGAATGCCTGTGTCTTAACCCTAATTATTGTAAAGCTGTTTCTTCTTACCTTATCATACTGATTTGTTTTTTCTACTCCTTCTCTCTCCAAAGTACCTAGTTCTCCTACTATACTGTAATGAGACTTTCAGAGATTTCCTGCCTAGAGAATAAGGACCCCTTTCAAACAAAACCATCCAACTCAACCTTAATCTACAGAAGCTTGTTGCCCCACTTCAGAGTCCTAGCACCGAAGGGAGCAAGGAAGTATGTGTTTAGCACACCTAGGAGTATGACTGAACTTTTTAAAATACCTTATATACGTATTTAATACGATACCTAGCCAGGATGCCCAGCAGCCATGCCCCGCTCTACCCCTAGCAAACAAACCTTTCTCCTCCTTGTGTAGCCTCCAGTAGCTGTTAACCAGAGCCTTCCCTACTTTAATATTCACTATCTGTTATCAGTTGCTTCTGCTGCAATATACTTTTCTCCCAGCAGGTGGCAACCTTCACTAGGCACATTTCTCACCCATTCTACCCAGTCTCTCTCCTAGCATAACTTAATACGCATCAGTGCTGTATTAGATTGCTTGCATATTTCTCTTTCCATGCACCTCATTCCTCACTAGTGCACCCAGGGATCCTCCCTCTACTATCACTTACACTGGATTTCTACCTACCTTTACCTACCTGATAGTACCTTCATAGGAATTAGCAATTCACAGATTGTTCTCTCAGAACTTCCATACTTAATTGTCTGAACCCGCTCCATTCACCCTGTGGGCTCACTCTGCTCCCCTAACCTACCCCCAATTCCCACCCACACCCAGTGCTCCTATGCTTATAACTTTCTAGCCACACCCCCATTCCCATTATCCAAGCCGATACTGCATCTCGTTAAATAGTGTTCATAGATAATACATCACTCCTACCTCATCAGTACATACAATACCTCCCATTCACTAACTTACTTTTCCATCACAATGCCTACTGCACCCATGTCAAGATACAGTAAACTTTTACTCATATTCACTTCTACCTTTCCTTTTTCTACCCTATATCCTAACAGCCTATAAAACATCTCAACTATTCCAATTTCCACCACCCCTCTAAACAAACATCCCTACCAACTATATCAGCCATCCATGAACACATTAACATAACATCAACAGCAAAATATCTCCTCCCAAAGTATCATAGAGTTGCCCATATTACTCCAAGCCAAGAAAACCCAAAACATATTTTATAAACCCCTAATGCAGACAAATAGACTTCACCAACACGTCCTACTGGATGGTGACATTCATCCCAACCCAGGCCCCATCAACAATTGCCCCACTAACCCACACAGACCTAATCCCTCTACCTTTCACACACCCACAAGGCCTCCTAACTCCCTCTTCATACCTCACTTAAATATATGAAATATAAACAATAAAGTTACTCACCTTCATGCTCTCCTAGAGGTACATGCATTTGACATCTTATGTCTAACTGAAACATGGTTAAAACCTGCTACCCGAGACTATGAAATCATGCCTCCAGGATACAATATTTGGAGATTAGATCACCTGAACAAGAAGGGTGGGGGAGTAGCCATACTATACAAAGCAGGGCCCCAAGTTACTTCATTAGATGTCCAACTACCTTCTGATACTAATACTGAAATCCTTATCACTAAGCTTCAGATTAACACCTGTATGTCCATCTACATTATATGCTCCTATCTTCCTCCTGGAAGTAACATCACCACCCTTGAAAATATCCTTATCTGGCTTTCCACAAACTACCCACAAGAAACTAAAGTGCTAGGTGACTTTAATATAGACTGGAATAGCTGTACTACTGTTAATCCTACTACCCACATAAACCTACATGGATTCTCCCAAACAATCACCTCCCCTACCAGAATCCACAAACCCACCTATAAAGAAAGCACCTTAGATTGGATTCTAGCAAATACTCATCCCCTAACATAAAAAGCAGGCACCCTTCCAGATGACATTAGCGATCACTCACTAACGTATATAATTAGACAAAAGACTAGAATTCTCTACCCAACCATACACAGAACCACTCAAACCAATAAACATTTTAACCCTGAAAGCTTCCAAAATGAACTTAGTGCATGTGATTGATTACCCCTAAAACACCTCCAGCTAGAGGATGCAGTGACATACTTCAACAACAAATTTTTAGAAATCTTGGACTACCATGCCCCTACTTGTTCTACAGGAACAGGACTAAAACTGCTCCATGGCTAACAAAAGAAACTAGGCAGAAAATTCTACTTGGAAACAAAATTTGGCCAAATGGTGTACTACTAAAAACCCAGCTGATCATAAAAAATTTAAGCAGCTTAGAAATACTACTAAAACATCAATATTTTAGATAAAAGAAACTTCTACTTTCAACTTCAACAAACTAACCAACATAAACCACAAAAATTCTGGACAGGTATCAACCGACTGCTACATCCAGGTCACTCCAAGACACCAACCCCATCAGGGGTAGCCCATGAGAATCCCAAACAAATTGCTGATGCCTTTAATACCTTCTTTACTGAAGCCATCCAATCACTTGCTAACTCATTACCTCCAGTATCCTTTAGCTTGCCTTCCTCGTCAACTAGCTTACTGCCTTCATTTCATTTACAACCTGTTCCTACATCCCTCATCTGCACCATTCTTCAAAAACTCAAACCATCCACCCCCTCAGCTGACCTATTACCACCCAAATACCTGCAAATAGCAGCTAAAGGTATAGCCTTATTTCTATCCTAATAAATAGAACCATAACAGAAAGAACCGTCCCATCTATTTGGAAAATCTCCCATATAATCCCCCTACACAAAGATGGTAACTCAACAGAACTCTCAAACTTTCACCCGATTGCCTTACTCTCTTCCCTTAGCTAAAATAATGGAAAAATGCATTCACCGTCAACTGTTAGCTAATAGGCTATTTCGGAAAAGGTGATCTGTCAGCATGGTTTTAGGCCTCTCCACAGCACCACCACTGCTCTCTTATCCTTTTCTGACCATATTAACAAAAATTGTAACTTCCTCCACAATTTTTATTGATCTCTCAAAAGCCTTTGACATGGTCAACCATCAGCTACTTTTTAATATACTTAAGTCCCTCTCACTTGATACACAGGCATTACAGTGATTAAAATCCTACTTAGATAATAGGCAACAGGCAGTGCTTTGGGATAATAATCTATCTAACCACCTTCCTGTCACCCTTGGTGTACCTCAAGGTTCTATATTGGGCCCTCTACTAAATTTTTATCAGTGATCTAAATGTAAACATCCCTCAAGCTACCTACATACAATACGCAGACGATTCCACATGAATATGCTCTGCTACTGGTCCATCTGAACTGCAGTCCCGTACCCAAAATGTCTTTGAAATAGTAGAAAAATGGTTCTTACAGCACTGCCTCCTCCTTAATCCCAAAAAGACAAAATTATTGCTCTTCACTCCCACACAAAAGTCTACCCCAATTGACTTCACTATCAAATTTATTAACGGCACTGTCATATCTCCTGACACTACCACCAAACTCTTAGGAGTAATAATAGACCACAACCTTAACTTTGATACTCACATCAACACTACAATAAAATCAGTTAACAAAAAACTAGGCTCCCTTTAGGTTCATAGGTTGGTACTAGACTATAGGCCCTAGGGCCTATACAAGCCTAACCATAACAATTCCCTGGCTATTTCTTCCCACACTATTTACTTCCCTGATAATAATAAGATAATAATTATAAGATTAAACCCTTCCTTACTCCCATAGCTAGAACTACTATTTCCCCCAGCCACCTCATCTCAACTCTCCTCTATG
Organism: Protopterus annectens; assembly: GCF_019279795.1. NCBI lineage: Eukaryota > Metazoa > Chordata > Ceratodontiformes > Protopteridae > Protopterus > Protopterus annectens. Next base: position 373,608,974 of record NC_056736.1, on the reverse strand, counting down.
TCTCACCTATTTACACTAATCCATCTAAAAGCAACCTCAACAAACTGGCAACCTCCTACAATAACACTGCCAGATTTGCCACTGGCTCCCCATTTAGAACCCACCACTGTCATAATCTAAAACAACTAGGTTGGCTGGAGCTGCATAATCAGATTCAATTCCACCAACTTATTATTGCCCATAAAACCCTTTATCATCCTAGCAATACACCAATACTCATGAGTCTAATCACCCCGTATAAAAATCTTACAAACCTACGCTCAGCAAATAAACTACTGGTATCCAGACAAAAGCCCAACAATAAAACCAGGGGATCCACTTTTCTCTAACACTGTGGGAAAAACCTGGAACCTACTTCCCTGTGAACTCATTTCTTTCAACTCCATGATTCAAAAAGAAACTCAAATTATACCTTACAACTCAATGGCTATACCCATGTACTAACCCAGACTAAGAATCCCCTTCCTGTTATCTTATGTTATGTGCACTAAATACTAATTTCTCTACTGCTACATTAAGTCCACCTCCTCCTTATACCTCTGTGAATCTGATCAGTTAAGCTAATTTAAGACTGTATAAATTCCATCCTTCTTACAAACAATGTGTCACTGCCTTCTAAATAATTTTTTTCTTCTATTACTGTTTTGTCTTTTTTAAAATTTGTTATCTCTCATGATTACTAAGTTGCTATGTAAACAACTGTATTAGTCTGAAAAGTGCACTGTATCTGAAGTTGCAATTACCTGTTTTTGTGGAGCTTTTCTCTATGGGCGTCTACTGAAAATGGACATATATCCAGTTAGACTAGCCCGGTCAACAAATGTAAAATTAATAAATAAATAAATAAATATTTACCATCACCAAGGATGATGCCACAATATGAGCAAAATGGAACTGATTTTAACAATTGGCTGTCTTTCTGGTGTCATTCTAAGGGGATCCAATATTTGTCAGCTTAGAAGGACATGGTTAACAGACCACATTGCTTTGCTAAGGATGGTCTGTGTCTGTCTCCTCTAAGCTTTTGAATACTGGCCAAAACTTTATCCATCCTCATAGTGCCATTTTTTAGGCAATGCCAAATTGATAAACCTATCAGCACAGCAAAATCAACTTAAATGAACCTCAAGGTGTTACTGCTCAAAGCCAAAAGCCTAAATAAAAAGCTACAATCCCTCCAAGAACCTAAATAAAAAACTACACTCCCACCAAGCTCTCCTCACACTCGACAGTATAGACATCGGTGCAGTTACCAATACATATTTTAAAGTATTTTAAAGCAGCAGACCACCACAGCATTACAAGGTTTCAGTACCCTCCTCACTTTCAGACCAGCAGTTGCACAGATGAGGGCTGAAGGCAGAAGTGTCTTGATATACATAAAATGACAAGCATACCTCTAGCTTGGTCAAAAAGAATGATGTGCTGGAGTTCCTGAATGCACAGATCACCACAGACAAAAAAGTACCAAATTACCATATCCCAGCCAGTTATACATCACCCTACATGTCCCAAGAAGCTCACAATGCACACTTGGACCTACTGGAGACACTTAACATCCAAAAGAACACCTTACTCATGGAAGACTTTAATTATCTCTCTACAGACTGGAAATCCCACATGGCTTGAAATCTACAGGCTCAGAGATTCATGGACTTCATAAATACAAACACCCCTGACCAAATAGTGAATACGCCAACTACAGGTTTCAACATACTAGACCTACCTTTATGGGAATTACGCTTCCTATTCACAAATAGGACAGAACACTGCCTCCTCAGTGTCTTATCCTCCCTGGTAAAGTCCAGCCATAAAGCTCTCTCCTTTGAAATCAAAATAAACTCCATAACCCCAGTAAAACCAGTAACAGGAACTATTCCAAAGCAAAGTACCTTTTATTTAGTGATGGTTTATCAAACTTCAATGCCCCTCTGAACCTCAAGAACACAGCGGCCTGTGCTGAATTGATTTCAGAAACACTGCACAAACATGAAAATGGCTGCATAGAGGATGATGTACTTACCAGAAGTAAGCCCATAACTTGTCCCAGAAATAAACCACCTTGGTGGCATCCCAAAATAGGATATACAAGAAAAGGAAAATGACAAAAATCAGGAAGGGCAATTCCCATAAAGATAAAAACTCTCTCAAACTAAAGAGGTAACTTGGAAGGATAATTAGGTCAAACAAAGTCAACTTTGAGGCAAAAATAGCCTCCCCAGGTAAAAGATAATCATAAGGCCATCTTTGACTATGTAATAAACTTCAAGGGCAGCACACAGCAATATGCTGAACTAGTGTTTAATGGTGCCACAGTCACCAAGCCTAGCAAGGGTGACTGATAAATAAATACTCAAAGTAGTAGAAAATAAGATGGGAGATGAGCAGTTTGAATTCAGATCAGGAAGCATCACAACTGACCCAACATTTGCAGTTAGACAGACAGTTGAGAAAAAGCTGCAGATGAGAAAAGAGTCCAATTGGGCATTCCTAAGCTTTATGTGACAAGGTCCCAAGAAAGCTGATTTGGACAGTTCTGCGATGGTTCAAAGCCCAGAAACACTGGTATAATTACTGCAAGCTATGTATAATGATGCAATGACTCAAATACAAACAGTGATCGGTCTCACAGAAGAATTTCTACTGAAGGAAGGTGTGCATCAGGGTTCAGCCCATTGCTGTTCATACTGGTGATGGTCTACATTAGCAAACAGGTTAGAGATCAACAAAGTTGCTGTATGGAGATGATGTGGCATTACAAGTAAACCCTGAGCAAGAACTTCAGCAAAGGATACTGGAAAGGAATACAAAACTGAAGGTACATGGATGAAACTGAGTACAGACAAGACAGGTGTAATTACATCAAATGTGGAAATCAGAAGAAGCTGAGACTTGAGATAGAGGGGAAAACAGTGGAACAGGTTAACAGCTTCATGTATCTTTGAGTATCTAGGAGGAGTGGCTGAGAAGAACATAAGTTTGAGTGAAGTCAAAGCTAGAATCAGAGGGGCTGCAGCCAACTAGCACAGTGTGTCAGGGGTAGAGTAAGACAGCAGAATGCCAAAGAATCTGAAAAATAAGGTGTACAAAACTATAGTGTGACGATGAGGAACTCGGCTATAAAATTCATTTATTCGCAGATGATATACTAATAACTACAGGAGACAGAGTTCTCCATCTCAAATTATCATTTCTTTAAATTATTTTGAAAATATCTCAGGTTTAAACTTTAACAAAAACAAAACAAGAACCTTGTTAATCAATAAAAAAGTTAATGATTTCCTAAATAGTTTTACCAAATTCAATTGGAACAATACCTATATTTTATCTTGGAAACGTTATTACACCCTCAACTAGAAATACAATTCAGATCAATTATACAAACCTAACAAATATAGTCAAACGTCAAATACATGAATGGAATAAGTCCTTTTTTACTATAGAAGACAGACATACTTTAATAAACATGATTATTCTTCCAAAAATATTATTTTATATACAGGCATTAATATTTCTTCCCACAAAAATAATAAGTTAAACACTACTCTTTTCAAATTTCTTTGGTATCCTAACAATCGAGAATATCTTTTGATTGGCATACTAAAAGCTGGGAAGATGGAGGGATAGCTTTTCCAAATATTGAACTATACACAAAATCCAGTATTATAAACATAGTAACATTATGGTTAAATTCTTCTTACCATTCTGCTTGGAAATCTATACACGAGAAGTTAATTCAAAATAATACAATCTAATACCTCAAAACTTACTAGGAATTAATAAATTCTACTGGATTTTAAAATGTTACTTTACAAATGATACAAAGATGTTTTTTCCTATCACAATAGTCGATTATATTATTCGCATTTTTAAATCTTTTATCCGTTCCAATTATATTCTTAAGGACTTGTCCTTTTATTTCCTATACATAACACTAAAGGCTGCTTAGAAACATTCAATAAAAACAAGATGTTAGAACTCCAGAAGAGTAACTTATTATTTTGGCATCAATTCCCAAATGGTAATAAACGACATACGACTGAGTAACTTCTCTCTAAATACTCCTTATCGAATGATAACTGGATAAATATTCATAGCTGCTTAGCATATGTAAATGATAAAATTAAAATAATAATAAACTATCAAGAAAAGAACATTCCTAAAATTCTAGACTTCCTAATCAATATTAGTTATACCCCACTTCATAATAAATCCTATTTTCAGTAATATATAGGATTATAAGAGTCAAATCTGTAAATCTAAATTCATCCTTTTGGAATTACTCTACAAAATAAATGGATCAGAGTTCTCGATTAATAATAAGAACTTGATATTAAAGTCAAGCTATAAAACAACATCCACTCTTTATTGAAGAATATATAGGTGGAAATGTATTCACTGAACTTTTTTAACCCCTAGTAAAATTGATCTAATCTATAAAACAAAAAAAGCTAAATTTTGGAGATGTGGATGCGAGTTAGAATCAGACTGGACACATATCATATTAAAATGTAATTTTGTTGTTCCTTTTTGAAGTGAATTCAAAACATTTTCTCAGGCATTATGAACAGGTAAATGTTATATATCTAATTCACTTATTTTGTTTAATGCTCCAGTACCAGATATTGTCCCCAGATCACAATTGCCTCTCCTTTGGTTGATTTTATCAATATCTAGAAAAATAACTAAAAAAAAAAAAATTGGAAATGTAAAACTGCTTTGTCTTTTAATGATCTTCTTATTTTTAGCTAAAAGTGTGTGCAAGAAAGAGCTCTCAATCTTAAACATAAGGACATCAAATATGACATCAGAAAAAACATTGGCAAAACCTGAATGATCTATTGGAAAAGTATTAATGACTTGTATTACTGTCTTACTGCTGTGAACTCTTGTATATAGTTACCTTTTTTGGGGGGGTTTGTTATATTTGAATTGTATGTTTTCAAGTTTAAAAAATTTATAAAAAATATTGGAAAAAAATTATAGTGTGAACAGTACTACTGTATGATACAGAAACCTGGGCAGTAAAGGTACAGCAGTTGACAAAGCTAGAAGTGATGGAGATGAAGTGCCGGTGATGGGTGGTAGGATGCATACTGTGGAAGAGGTGAAGAATTGAGACGAACAGAAGCCAAAGTAGCTCCAATTGCAGAAAAGGTCAAAGAGAACAGATTATGGTAGTTCAGGCACATGCAGAAAAGCAGAAGACAATCTGGTGATGAAGATTTGGGACAGACTGGAAGAAGGCTAGCAGAAATGACTGCATCCATCAAAGAGGTGGCTGGATTATGTAGGACAAGACCCGCAACAGTCAAGCACAAGTACTGAAAAAGGTAGATGAGGGACATTGAATAGAGAGAGAGAGGGTGACAGTTGACATGACATCCTGACCTCATGTGGAAAATCGGGTTTAATGATAACAATTCAGTAAGTCTGGCAATATATAGAACCTGTTAGCAGACAAATTCAGCTCCAAATTTACCCCCTTATCACTCACAACCATCCACCCAAATATCCTTAAACATAACCCCTCCAACTATAACTAGGGGGCATGGACTGGCTGTACTCACTAAAACCAAGAACATAGCCTCAATGGGCCCTGATAACATATCGCAGAATGCTTCATGAACAGCCTAAAATATGACTTATAAGGACCCCCGGAGTCACTATTTAACTATAGTCATAAAACAGGCTTTGTACCATTAGAATGGAGGACTGGGATGGTCATCCCCTTCATAAGGGAGGACGTTAAACAGATCCTGGAAAGTACAGACCCATTAGTCTGGCTAGTCTTATTTGCAAAGCCATGGAAAGAATTATCACTGCTTATCATGGACATAGGAGGCCTCCAGACACTGGATCCACCCCAGTTTGGCCTTGTCAAAGGAAAGTCATGCTTACTGGACTTCTTTGAAAAGGTCACTAAGGCAATTGATGAGGGAAAAGTGGTGGACACTGCCTACCTACGTCTGGCTAAAACATCTGATACAAAACCCCACTTGGGCATTGTCAAAAAACTTTTGGAACTAGGCATAAACCCCTTTAAAACAAGCTGGATAGCTAGCTGGCTCATGGATAGGACCCTAGAAGTTCAGATCAATGAGGCCACCTCTACAAAGAGGCCAGTTAGAACTGGAGTCCTTCATGGCTTTGTGCTGGATCTGCTCCTCTTTGGCATTTACTTCTAGAAGGTCAAAGCCAATGTCAAAGCCCTCTTGCTGACCAAGTTCTCAAATTTTTGCAAACCGGAAGCAGTCACTGAATTCTCCCAACATAAGAATGCCTTTCAGGAAGGTCTAACACAGACAAATGCTTGATGCCTAAGCCATGGCTTAAAACTCAATACCAAGAAATGTAATAATACACCCTAGTAGTTGATTTACTTGTCCAGGATCTGGGAATTCTTGTAGACAGTAACCTAGCCTTCGACCAACATATGGCCAAGGTAGTAAGAAAATCTGTCTTTGTTGCTCACCTTATAAGTAAGGGCATGTGATCTATGTCCAGAGAGGTCATTGCACCACTGTACCCAGCCCTAAACAGATCCATCACAGATTATAATCCCTCTTCAATAAGTACCTGACTAGACACATGCAGCAACTGGAATGTCCACAATGGTTCCTAACAAAAAGGATACAGGGAGTAAACAAAATGCCCTACACTGATCGTGACAAGGCCCTGTCTCTTTACTCTGTATCATACAGACTTCCAAGAGGTAATCTTTGCCTGGCATACAAGGCATCCCTAGACCTTGTTTCAATGAACCTTTGCACATCTGTAAAACAAACAGCATCAGAGCTACTAGATCAAATTTTACTAGGTAGATGCTCGGTTTACCACAGCTGCACAAAGTGTTATGAGTAGCCACTGATCTGCTGAGAATTTCAAAACAAAATCTGAGGCATCTGTTAATACCTATTGAAAAATAAGTATCTGTTTGCTCTGCATTGCACTTTAATTCTGTTTTTTACTGTACTGCTGGCATTTTCAGCTATATTTCTTGCTGATTTTTGCTTATTTGCACTTTAATTATCTGTAGCATAGACTAGATCCATGCATTCCTGAATTTAGTCTGGCAGTATCTGAGCACTAACCCAGCTATCTTTCATCCAGCGGTCCCTCTGCACCCTTGTGGCAGGCGTGTAGCCAGTTACACATATGACTGCAGATTGTTGGACCTAGGCTTAGTTTTGAGAGTTTCCATTTGGGTAGTCTGTTTAAAAAGTGTTTAACTTAGCTTCTATTTAAGCCCCAGTTTTGCATGTAGCTGCACAGCAGGGGTTAGCATAGATGGTTATAGAAGCAAAGGGTTAGAGAAAGAAATGTTACCCTAGTAAAATGCTTGCAAACCATCCGATGCTCACCTCTCTCAGTGTGTAATGCATTTATGCACTGCTGCCTGAAGAGCAACTAAGCTGAGAAGTTAACATCGGTGCCACTGGTGCCACTGGGCACCATCCCTAAGTCTCCCATAATATAGTTCACTTTTGCGCCACAGTTTTACCTGATCCATCTAGCCACTCCCCACTACTTGAACCAGATTACTTTCAACATAATGGAGGGACAGTTTTCTACAGTTTCTCCTGCCAGCCTGATCGACATGGGCATCCTGAGGCAATGTAGCAACTGTGTACTGATAACGTATTAATCCTAAAACATTCAAATTCAACATGTGAGAGACATATCTATACTATGAATCTGGAATCTATGCTCTCTCACTGACAAAACAATAATTCAGACATTGAACAGGTTGTCAGCACACACCATACATCTCCCACACAAACCAACCGCACAACACACAGGCCCACATAATGCAGAGGTATTAACTAGTAATATACCCAAAGAACAGAGACCTCCCATACTTTACAACCACAGTCTAAGCACTGGCTTTGCCTCAGCAGAATGGAAAACTGCGACCGACATCACCTTACACAAGGGGGTACCATCAACCAACCCTGGGAACTATAGACCCATAAGCCTAACCAGCCTTGTCTGCAAGGCCATGGAAAGAATTATCATGGACCTTATCAACAAAGATACAGGGAACTTAAAACACTCAACCCAAGCTAGTTTGGTTTTGTTAAGGGAAGATCATGCCTGTTAAATCTGGTGGACTTCTTTGAGTATGTCACCAAAACCCTGCGTGACGATGTGATGTAGTGCCAGCTATGTCAGAGAATGTAGGGCAGTGTCTGTGTAAAATATGCCAGCATAGCTAGCTTGAGTTTTATAAAGAATTATATATGTCATTTGTATATCAAACTGATTTGTAAAGCTGCTAACATTGATGCTGTTTCATCAAAATATTCAAGCAGAGCACCTACAATAGGTAAGAAGTCCAGGAAATTCAGAATATTTGCATGGAAATGCTTGTGTAAGTATTTTTACATACCTGACAGACTGCATAAGACGTTTCCAGCGAAAAGGGAGAAATTTTGGAGATGTGACCAAAATCAAAAGGGAGACTGGAATCATATTTACTGGACATGCTAAAAATCAGAAACATTTAAAAGTGATTTGATAAATCTTATTGAAGGAATACCAGACAGAGAATGGCAAAAGAAAGAAACTTTTGTATGAGTTGGGTAAATGCATCAAATACTAGCAGACATGTCTCTAAATTGTGTTAGTGGCAAAAAGCAGATAACACTGAAAAGAACAATTCAAAAAATAAATATAGGCAAGGTAAGGCAACTGATATAAACTAAGGAAGTTAAGAGGGAGATAAAGTATAGACCCAGTAAATTTAATAAAATGAAGTAGGACTTTTGGGATAAGAATTTGAATATCCCACTACAGGACAAGATAGCATAACACAGAATAGAAAAGGGAGAAGCAAAATTAACAGGAAAGGGAACTGAGAGAGTGGAAAGAATAAGATGGAGAAGGGAAAAGAAGTAGTTGACAATGAATGACATGAAGAGAAAAGATGTGTCATTTACATTGTAACTTCAGGTAGTGGGCTGTGCACAATAAGCTAGATTCCAAAAGACTTGTTCTCAGAGTCAAGTCAATTACTCCAACAGCAAGTCTTTTGGCATCTGCCTCCAGTGTAAGCCTGATTACAGACAGGTCTTACATCACATTAAGTCATTCACACTGACAAGTCTTTTGGAATAAAGCCCAATGTGTATAATAAACTTGGGAAAGTTGGATAATAAAAAGAAGTTATGTACTCACCATAACGTTCCATCTGAGTAGGTAACTTCATTTGTCTGCAACCTGTGGGTATCGGATCCGATTCGAATCCGAGCCGGCAGCTTTCCAAGCTAACAGATCCGAGCTCCAAGCTCCTCCCCCCTACCCATAATGCCCTGCCATCTCCCTCTAACCCTCAGATTGAGTTTGCCAGAAAAAAAAAGACAATAGGAAATTCTATAACCTAGAAATGGTTACAATATGTTCCAGTGATGTCAATGGAATGAAGACATATCCTGATTCTTTGATAACGAACTAAGGGTCTGGGGGATGGAGGGTGGGTCGGCTGCAGACAAATGAAGTTACCTACTCAGATGGAACGTTATGGTGAGTACATAACTTCTTTATCTGAAGTAGTTAACTTAATTTGCTCAGCAACCTGTGGGACAGAGTCCCCAGCTACCAGCAACTTGGGAGGTCCTTATGGAAGGATATTCCGGAGCACTGCTGAGCCAAACAATGCACGTCCCCTGGATATTAAATCCAATTTATAGTGTGTAATAAAAATATGAGAGGAAGCCCAAGTAGCTGCTGAGCAAATGTCATCCAAAGAAACCCTTGACCAGAAAGCAGCAGAAGTGGCCCTAGATCGGGTAGAATGGGCTCGCACTCTCAGGGGCTCAGGACGACCAGAACTTCTGTATGCTAGGAGAATGCACTGGGAAATCCATCTAGCTAAGGTTACTTTAGTGACTGGCTTCCCCAGACAGGATTTTGCAAAGGAAACAAAAAGTTGATCAGATTTTCGAAGATCTGCTGTTCTGTTTAAGTAAAATGTACCTGTCTGTGAACATCCAGACAATGAAGTCTGTATTCCCCTTTTTTGGAAACTTGGAAAGAAGACAGGTAGATTGATGGACTGGTTGATGCTGGCTTCCGAAGCCACTTTGGGCAGAAAAGAGGGATTAGTCCTGAGGGAGACCCTGTCTTTATGAAAGATGATGTAGGGAGGTTTATTGCAAAGAGCATGAAGCTCCGATATTCTTCTAGCAGAAGTAATGGCAATCAGAAAGGCAGTCTTCCAGGATACATATTTTAAGTCGACTGAAGCCGCGGGTTCAAAAGGAAGCCCAGTCAGAGCTTGAAGAACTAGGATAAGATCCCATGGAGGGATTGGATCTTTAATAGGGGGTCTTAAACAGGTTCCTTTCATGAATGTTTTGCATATTTTGGAGGACGCTAGAGGCCCTGAACTGTTTCCAGTGTGGTAGTGGGAAATAGCTGCCAACTGAACTTTAATAGTAGAAGCACTGGCTCCTTGATCAAAGGTATGCGAAAGAAAGTCTAGAACTGCTGGGATAGGAGCCGTGAAGGGGTTTAAGTTCCTGTGCTCCGCCCAGACAGAAAAACGTTTCCATTTACTCTTGTAGATTTTCCTGGTAGACGGTTTATGGGAGGCCACCAGGATGGCCTTAACCGAAGAAGATATACCGGGAGTTCTAGCCATTAAGGGAACTGGATCAACCAAGCTGACAGTTTGAGGTAGTCCAAATCGAGGGTCTTCAATCCTAAAGGATGAGAGATCAGATCTGGATTGGGATCTAAAATCCAAGGAGGATGTACTAGATGAGACCACAGGTAAGGGAACCAGGTTTGATGAGGCCAGAATGGGGCTATGAGGATAACTCTGCTCCCCAACTGACGAGCTTTCTGCAAGAACTTTGTCATTAATGGAAGAGGAGGATAAGCACACCGAAGACTGGATGGCCAAGCATGAATTAGAGCGTCTCTGGGGGCTTCCCCTGGTGGGGGAATCAGACAAAGAACTCACTGCACTTTGTGTTCGAAGGCGAGGCGAAGAGATCACATCAAGGTTGACCCCATTGGAGGAAGATTTGTTTCGCTACTGCTGGGTTCAGAGACCACTCGTAAGGTGAGAGGATCGTTCGACTCAACTTGTCCGCCAAGATGTTTGACCGACCCGGGATGTGCGTTGCTATGAGAAAGCGGTTGGTGGATATCGCCCATTCCCATACTCGCATTGCCTCCCTGCAAAGTGGATAGGATCTGTTTCCCCCCTGTTTGTTTATGTACCAGACTACCGACATGTTGTCTGTTTGAAGTGCAATAGTTCCTGGAGGGAGAAGGGGATGGAGAGCCTGCAACACTAGAAGCACTGCCCTCCTCTCTAGGACACTGATATGCAGTGAGGTCTCTGCGAAAGTCCACGTGCCTTGGATGGATCTGCCCATGCAATGCCCCCCCCACCCGAGGAGAGATGTGTCCATGGTCACCGTGACTTGGGGAGGGGGTATAACAAAGAAGTGGCCTTCTCGAAGATCTCTGGAGCGGAGCCACCAAAGAAGCGACTCCCTGCAAATCCTGCTGAGAGGAATAGGTGTAGACAGGGGGTGACAAAGAATGGACCATTGCACTTGTAATGTCCATTGAAGGATTCTCATCTTCAGGCGAGTGAAGGGCGACAGATTGATGGCCGCTGCCATGGATCCCAGGGCCCTCAGGACTAGTTCCGCTGGGGGAGCTGACAATTGTAAGAGGTCTAGAATGTGAAGGCTTAGATTGCGAAGTCTGTCCACTGTCAGAAAGACTCTGGATTGAGTAGTGTCTATCCTGGCCCCTATGAATTCCAAAATTTGAGTAGGTTGTAGGGAGGATTTCTGATGGTTTATCGTGATCCCTAGGTGGCGGGCTAGGTGTAAGAAGTAGTCCCTGCCTGAGCAGAGTTGATGCCAGGTGGGGGCGGTTAGGAACCAGTCGTCCAGGTACAGAAAGACCTGTATTCTCTGAAGCCTCAGGTGGGCCCCTACAACTGCCATGACCTTGGTGAACACACTGGGGGCTGTGGTGAGACCGAAGGGTAGGACCCTGAACTGATAATGGCTGGCTCCCAGCCGAAAGCGGAGGAACCTTCTGGATGGTCTGTCCATCAGAATGTGGTAGTACGCATCCTTGAGGTCTATCGAGTACATCCAGTCATTCTCCTGCAAAAGTGGGAGAATGGATTGAATAGTGACCATCCGGAATTTTTTTTGGCGACTGACAGGTTCATTGTTGACAGGTCGAGAATGGGTCGTAAGTCCCCGCCTTTTGGCACCAAAAGAACCTGGAGTAAAAGATCGATCCGGATTGTTCGGGGATGCTCTGGATAGCTCTTTTCTTAGCAGTCCTCAATTTCTGATGCTGCTGCCTCCCACTGATCAGGTGGGACATCGGGAGTTTTGTTGATCGGAATTGAATAGCCTCTGGATATGATTCGGAGCACCCAGCGATCTGTCGTGATGGACTCCCATTTTGCTAGGTATTCCGAGAAGAGCCCCCCCGACTGCCTCAAGAGAGGAGCAGTCAGGCAACCCCTCAGGGCTGCTGTGCGGGTCGATCCGAAAAAGGTTCTCTCGACCCAAAATTCTTGGACCCCTCTGCCCCTGGGCCAGCATCCACCCTGTCCTCCTCTGCGCCTGAAGGATCCGGAGGAACGGGATTGTTGAGCTTTCCGGAACCACATCTTCTGTCCTCTTTGGTTCCTGGAGTAGGACCTCTGAGGAGCAGAGAAGTGGATCCCGACAGCAGACAACGTCTTCCCATCTTTCTCGCTCTGGAGGAGCGTATCGCAGACAGTTTTGCCGAAGAGCGTAGAGCCGTCAAAAGGAGCATTCGTGAAGGACACCTTGAAGGGTACCACAAAGTCGCAGCGACGGAGCCAGGCCTGTCTACGTAAGACGACGCCCATTTCGCTAACTCTAGCCGGTCCCTTCGTAGCATGGGGAGAAGCCACATAGATGTGTTGGTGATTGACTTGAGAGTGGCCATTCGAGCCGAGAAGGTCCACTTGTCCTGGGCCAACATGGACTCTGGGGGTGACCCAGCGTACACTTTAATCAGGTCCCGCTGGAGCCGAATCACATGTGCCATATAATTCAGTGACCTTACAGAGAAGGTCGCTGAAGAGAACATCCGCTTTCCCAAATGGTCCATCATCTGAGACTCCTTGTCTGGAGGATGCACCGAGGAACTCTCCTGTACTAATTCCTTTTTAGTGGCAGCCACCACCACCATGGCATCCACTGGGGCACGCTTGCTCCAAACTGTCCTGTCCATGGGAGGGCTGAGGATCCTGTCCGGACTCTAGGGTATTGGCTCAACAGTGTCTGGCTCCTTCCATGCCCTGGTAGTTATGAGGTCTACCAGGGGGTCAGCGGGAAGGGACACCCAAGAGGTAGATGGGCCTGTTGTCAAACACCTCCAGAAACACAGACTCATCCGAGGAAGGTTTTTGTGCAGACCACCTCCCCCAATGCATAACATTTCCATAATGTCTCCGAAGGAGACGTCTTCAGGGGGTGACCTTGGGGAACCTTCCCCTTCCTCTAAGTCTGTGTCCTCCGTGAGGGACTCGGATGAGTCCAAGTGCCTCCTCTTGCACTTCCGTTTGTGAGGGACTTCCTCGGGGGGGCTGTCCGAAGAGGCCTCACCAACAATGTCCTGTTCCTCTACAGGAACAATCTGGGACGTAGGCGCAGGCTGTCCCTGGGGCCAGATTATGGGGGAAAGGCCTGTCTGAGTGGGAATGGCGGGTGGATCCGAAGCAAGAGCCTGGGGCCTTGAATCCCTCGAAAGGACCCTCTCCATGATGTTGAATGCAGAGGGGGAACTGCTTTCCCTTGGATCCAAAAGCATTCCCCTCAGATCCGACGTGCGGATCGGGGCCTAAGCTGACCTGACCAGATCAGAAAGGGTAGTGTGCCCCGACCTTAACGGAGCCAAAGGCTCGCTGACCCCTCCGGTTCCGACATTCAGCTCACAGCCCCGAGAGCTCGGATCAGAAAACGGATCTGACAGACTCGAGGGTACAGTCGGCACCGAAGTAGGAAACACTGTTGGCGCCGACCCTACCCCGGCTCCGAAGCTAGTTGGATCCAACAGCTCTGAACCCCGAAAGCGGGTCAGAGAAGGAGCAATGGGGGCGAAAAAAGGTGTCGAGCTCCCCCCCGGAGGGGGGGGGGGAGGCAAGAGTACTCCCATCTGCAACTGGGACTAAAGAAATTGACACATCATCCGGTCCATATCTGCATCCGATAAACTTCTGGTGGATCTAGATGAGGCCATCAAAGCCAGCCGGAAGGCCGCCTGGATGACCTTGAGGGTGACGGGTCTCCTCCTCCGGCTCCGGGGAGAAACGTGAAGAGCGGAGCCGGGAGGGGGAAGGCCCAGAGACCTTAAGGGGAGAGGCAAGCTGTTTAGACGGCGGTGCCGAAGGGGTCAAGTCGGACCGCCTCTTATGACTGTGATGCCTTTCCTTATCTCTGTCCCTATCCTTTCTTTTTCTGCCATCCCTTTCCTTCTGGGTCAGTGAGGGAGGGTAGTCCCGGTCAGGGGATCAGGAGCGGCAGGTGGGGGCAGCCACGGCTGGTGCCATCGAGGAGGACGAAGCAGAGTCCGGGGCAAAGGCCCGCCAGAATAAGCTTTGACCTCCTATCTTTCAAAGCCCTGGGGTTGAAGGCTGCAGAAATAGTGCAGCCGGAGGAGAGGTGGTCAACCCCCAGGCAAAGGACACACCGAGTGTGGCCATCTGCTGGGGACAGCTTATGGCCACACTCGGTACATTTAGAGAAAATGGCTTTAGGGCCTTCAGCCATTGTAAAAGAAGAAAAGGAAGAGTAGGCCACAAGCACACACCTTCACACACGCAGCAGGGGGAGGAGAATAAATCTAACTTAACCAAAAGTTAAAAGAACTACCCAAAAAAGACTATAAAGATAAGGGGAAGTTCACACACACAAAGTTAGAGAGAAATTTGACAGGAATTCAAGATATAAATACTACACTTACAACACTACGCTCAGAGCTCGTTTAGAGAAGTTTATGGAAGCCACGGCAAACGAGATCTGAGGATTAGAGGGAGATGGCAGGGCATTATGGGTAGGGGAGGAGTTTGGAGCTCGGATCTGTTAGCTTGGAAAGCTGCCGGCTCGGATCCGAATCGGATCCGATACCCACAGATCGCTGAGCAAATGAAGTTAACTACTTCAGATAGAATGTTTTCAGGGTTAGTCACCAAAAAAAAAAGGAAATGCACTATGCACGAGGACTGCTCAGTTTGTATTAACAGTGTGATGACAATAAAGCAGCTTGTTTAAAAATGAATAAATAAATATGTACTTAAAAAATGGCAAATAAGGCCTATGACATACCACTCTGAACATTTTGTTCAAAATGGACCCACAGTGCCTAATCAAACAGTCACATCAAATAATGTGACTATCATACCATTCATATGAAAGAGCATGAACAGCAAAAGAAAAAAATACCTTCCGTAATTTTCATATAGTATAATCTGGCATCATACATTCTTAAAACAAAGGCTGTGCAAAACTAGTGAATGGTCTACCAAGATGTAGAGCTATGAAGGAGTCAGCAGGTTCTACTAAAAATAAAGCTGGAATGCTTCCAGAGCAAAATCTCTCTTATATAAAGCACATAATTTATTTCCATCCACAGGTAGAAAATCCAAGGCTTATTAAAATGTGCTGGTGTTCCTGAATGCACAGATCACCACAGACAAAAAAGTACCAAATTACCATATCCTAGCAAGTTGTAGGTCACCCCCCATGTCCCAAGAACCTCACAATGCATACTTAGACCTACTGGAGACACTTACTATCCAACAGAACACCTTACTCATGGGGGATTTTAATTACCCCTCTACAGACTGGGAATCCTACATGGCTTCAAATCTACAGGCACAGAGATTCATGGACTTCATAAATACAAACACCCCTGACCAAATAGTGAATACGCCAACTACAGGTTTCAACATACTAGACCTACCTTTATGGAATTACGCTTCCTATTCACAAATAGGACAGAACACTGCCTCCTCAGTGTCTTATCCTCCCTGGTAAAGTCCAGCCATAAAGCTCTCTCCTTTGAAATCAAAATAAACTCCATAACCCCAGTAAAACCAGTAACAGGAACTATTCCAAAGCAAAGTACCTTTTATTTAGTGATGGTTTATCAAACTTCAATGCCCCTCTGAACCTCAAGAACACAGCGGCCTGTGCTGAATTGATTTCAGAAACACTGCACAAACATGAAAATGGCTGCATAGAGGATGATGTACTTACCAGAAGTAAGCCCATAACTTGTCCCAGAAATAAACCACCTTGGTGGCATCCCAAAATAGGATATACAAGAAAAGGAAAATGACAAAAATCAGGAAGGGCAATTCCCATAAAGATAAAAACTCTCTCAAACTAAAGAGGTAACTTGGAAGGATAATTAGGTCAAACAAAGTCAACTTTGAGGCAAAATAGCCTCCCAGGTAAAAGATAATCATAAGGCCATCTTTGACTATGTAATAAACTTCAAGGGCAGCACACAGCAATATGCTGAACTAGTGTTTAATGGTGCCACAGTCACCAAGCCTAGCAAGGGTGACTGATAAATAAATACTCAAAGTAGTAGAAAATAAGATGGGAGATGAGCAGTTTGAATTCAGATCAGGAAGCATCACAACTGACCCAACATTTGCAGTTAGACAGACAGTTGAGAAAAAGCTGCAGATGAGAAAAGAGTCCAATTGGGCATTCCTAAGCTTTATGTGACAAGGTCCCAAGAAAGCTGATTTGGACAGTTCTGCGATGGTTCAAAGCCCAGAAACACTGGTATAATTACTGCAAGCTATGTATAATGATGCAATGACTCAAATACAAACAGTGATCGGTCTCACAGAAGAATTTCTACTGAAGGAAGGTGTGCATCAGGGTTCAGCCCATTGCTGTTCATACTGGTGATGGTCTACATTAGCAAACAGGTTAGAGATCAACAAAGTTGCTGTATGGAGATGATGTGGCATTACAAGTAAACCCTGAGCAAGAACTTCAGCAAAGGATACTGGAAAGGAATACAAAACTGAAGGTACATGGATGAAACTGAGTACAGACAAGACAGGTGTAATTACATCAAATGTGGAAATCAGAAGAAGCTGAGACTTGAGATAGAGGGGAAAACAGTGGAACAGGTTAACAGCTTCATGTATCTTTGAGTATCTAGGAGGAGTGGCTGAGAAGAACATAAGTTTGAGTGAAGTCAAAGCTAGAATCAGAGGGGCTGCAGCCAACTAGCACAGTGTGTCAGGGGTAGAGTAAGACAGCAGAATGCCAAAGAATCTGAAAAATAAGGTGTACAAAACTATAGTGTGACGATGAGGAACTCGGCTATAAAATTCATTTATTCGCAGATGATATACTAATAACTACAGGAGACAGAGTTCTCCATCTCAAATTATCATTTCTTTAAATTATTTTGAAAATATCTCAGGTTTAAACTTTAACAAAAACAAAACAAGAACCTTGTTAATCAATAAAAAAGTTGATGATTTCCTAAATAGTTTTACCAAATTCAATTGGAACAATACCTATATTTTATCTTGGAAACGTTATTACACCCTCAACTAGAAATACAATTCAGATCAATTATACAAACCTAACAAATATAGTCAAACGTCAAATACATGAATGGAATAAGTCCTTTTTTACTATAGAAGACAGACATACTTTAATAAACATGATTATTCTTCCAAAAATATTATTTTATATACAGGCATTAATATTTCTTCCCACAAAAAATAATAAGTTAAACACTACTCTTTTCAAATTTCTTTGGTATCCTAACAATCGAGAATATCTTTTGATTGGCATACTAAAAGCTGGGAAGATGGAGGGATAGCTTTTCCAAATATTGAACTATACACAAAATCCAGTATTATAAACATAGTAACATTATGGTTAAATTCTTCTTACCATTCTGCTTGGAAATCTATACACGAGAAGTTAATTCAAAATAATACAATCTAATACCTCAAAACTTACTAGGAATTAATAAATTCTACTGGATTTTAAAATGTTACTTTACAAATGATACAAAGATGTTTTTTCCTATCACAATAGTCGATTATATTATTCGCATTTTTAAATCTTTTATCCATTCCAATTATATTCTTAAGGACTTGTCCTTTTATTTCCTATACATAACACTAAAGGCTGCTTAGAAACATTCAATAAAAACAAGATGTTAGAACTCCAGAAGAGTAACTTATTATTTTGGCATCAATTCCCAAATGGTAATAAACGACATACGACTGAGTAACTTCTCTCTAAATACTCCTTATCGAATGATAACTGGATAAATATTCATAGCTGCTTAGCATATGTAAATGATAAAATTAAAATAATAATAAACTATCAAGAAAAGAACATTCCTAAAATTCTAGACTTCCTAATCAATATTAGTTATACTCCACTTCATAATAAATCCTATTTTCAGTAATATATAGGATTATAAGAGTCAAATCTGTAAATCTAAATTCATCCTTTTGGAATTACTCTACAAAAATAAATGGATCAGAGTTCTCGATTAATAATAAGAACTTGATATTAAAGTCAAGCTATAAAACAACATCCACTCTTTATTGAAGAATATATAGGTGGAAATGTATTCACTGAACTTTTTTAACCCCTAGTAAAATTGATCTAATCTATAAAACAAAAAAAGCTAAATTTTGGAGATGTGGATGCGAGTTAGAATCAGACTGGACACATATCATATTAAAATGTAATTTTGTTGTTCCTTTTTGAAGTGAATTCAAAACATTTTCTCAGGCATTATGAACAGGTAAATGTTATATATCTAATTCACTTATTTTGTTTAATGCTCCAGTACCAGATATTGTCCCCAGATCACAATTGCCTCTCCTTTGGTTGATTTTATCAATATCTAGAAAAATAACTAAAAAAAAAAAAATTGGAAATGTAAAACTGCTTTGTCTTTTAATGATCTTCTTATTTTAGCTAAAAGTGTGTGCAAGAAAGAGCTCTCAATCTTAAACATAAGGACATCAAATATGACATCAGAAAAAACATTGGCAAAACCTGAATGATCTATTGGAAAAGTATTAATGACTTGTATTACTGTCTTACTGCTGTGAACTCTTGTATATAGTTACCTTTTTTGGGGGGGTTTGTTATATTTGAATTGTATGTTTTCAAGTTTAAAAAATTATAAAAATATTGGAAAAAATTATAGTGTGAACAGTACTACTGTATGATACAGAAACCTGGGCAGTAAAGGTACAGCAGTTGACAAAGCTAGAAGTGATGGAGATGAAGTGCCGGTGATGGGTGGTAGGATGCATACTGTGGAAGAGGTGAAGAATTGAGATGAACAGAAGCCAAAGTAGCTCCAATTGCAGAAAAGGTCAAAGAGAACAGATTATGGTAGTTCAGGCACATGCAGAAAAGCAGAAGACAATCTGGTGATGAAGATTTGGGACAGACTGGAAGAAGGCTAGCAGAAATGACTGCATCCATCAAAGAGGTGGCTGGATTATGTAGGACAAGACCCGCAACAGTCAAGCACAAGTACTGAAAAAGGTAGATGAGAGACATTGAATAGAGAGAGAGAGGGTGACAGTTGACATGACATCCTGACCTCATGTGGAAAATCGGGTTTAATGATAACAATTCAGTAAGTCTGGCAATATATAGAACCTGTTAGCAGACAAATTCAGCTCCAAATTTACCCCCTTATCACTCACAACCATCCACCCAAATATCCTTAAACATAACCCCTCCAACTATAACTAGGGGGCATGGACTGGCTGTACTCACTAAAACCAAGAACATAGCCTCAATGGGCCCTGATAACATATCGCAGAATGCTTCATGAACAGCCTAAAATATGACTTATAAGGACCCCCGGAGTCACTATTTAACTATAGTCATAAAACAGGCTTTGTACCATTAGAATGGAGGACTGGGATGGTCATCCCCTTCATAAGAGAGGACGTTAAACAGATCCTGGAAAGTACAGACCCATTAGTCTGGCTAGTCTTATTTGCAAAGCCATGGAAAGAATTATCATTGCTTATCATGGACATAGGAGGCCTCCAGACACTGGATCCACCCCAGTTTGGCCTTGTCAAAGGAAAGTCATGCTTACTGGACTTCTTTGAAAAGGTCACTAAGGCAATTGATGAGGGAAAAGTTGTGGACACTGCCTACCTACGTCTGGCTAAAACATCTGATACAAAACCCCACTTGGGCATTGTCAAAAAACTTTTGGAACTAGGCATAAACCCCTTTAAAACAAGCTGGATAGCTAGCTGGCTCATGGATAGGACCCTAGAAGTTCGGATCAATGAGGCCACCTCTACAAAGAGGCCAGTTAGAACTGGAGTCCTTCATGGCTTTGTGCTGGATCTGCTCCTCTTTGGCATTTACTTCTAGAAGGTCAAAGCCAATGTCAAAGCCCTCTTGCTGACCAAGTTCTCAAATTTTTGCAAACCGGAAGCAGTCACTGAATTCTCCCAACATAAGAATGCCTTTCAGGAAGGTCTAACACAGACAAATGCTTGATGCCTAAGCCATGGCTTAAAACTCAATACCAAGAAATGTAATAATACACCCTAGTAGTTGATTTACTTGTCCAGGATATGGGAATTCTTGTAGACAGTAACCTAGCCTTCGACCAACATATGGCCAAGGTAGTAAGAAAATCTGTCTTTGTTGCTCACCTTATAAGTAAGGGCATGTGATCTATGTCCAGAGAGGTCATTGCACCACTGTACCCAGCCCTAAACAGATCCATCACAGATTATAATCCCCTCTTCAATAAGTACCTGACTAGACACATGCAGCAACTGGAATGTCCACAATGGTTCCTAACAAAAAGGATACAGGGAGTAAACAAAATGCCCTACACTGATCGTGACAAGGCCCTGTCTCTTTACTCTGTATCATACAGACTTCCAAGAGGTAATCTTTGCCTGGCATACAAGGCATCCCTAGACCTTGTTTCAATGAACCTTTTGCACATCTGTAAAACAAACAGCATCAGAGCTACTAGATCAAATTTTACTAGGTAGATGCTCGGTTTACCACAGCTGCACAAAGTGTTATGAGTAGCCACTGATCTGCTGAGAATTTCAAAACAAAATCTGAGGCATCTGTTAATACCTATTGAAAAATAAGTATCTGTTTGCTCTGCATTGCACTTTAATTCTGTTTTTTACTGTACTGCTGGCATTTTCAGCTATATTTCTTGCTGATTTTTGCTTATTTGCACTTTAATTATCTGTAGCATAGACTAGATCCATGCATTCCTGAATTTAGTCTGGCAGTATCTGAGCACTAACCCAGCTATCTTTCATCCAGCGGTCCCCTCTGCACCCTTGTGGCAGGCGTGTGTAGCCAGTTACACATATGACTGCAGATTGTTGGACCTAGGCTTAGTTTTGAGAGTTTCCATTTGGGTAGTCTGTTTAAAAAGTGTTTAACTTAGCTTCTATTTAAGCCCCAGTTTTGCATGTAGCTGCACAGCAGGGGTTAGCATAGATGGTTATAGAAGCAAAGGGTTAGAGAAAGAAATGTTACCCTAGTAAAATGCTTGCAAACCATCCGATGCTCACCTCTCTCAGTGTGTAATGCATTTATGCACTGCTGCCTGAAGAGCAACTAAGCTGAGAAGTTAACATCGGTGCCACTGGTGCCACTGGGCACCATCCCTAAGTCTCCCATAATATAGTTCACTTTTGCGCCACAGTTTTACCTGATCCATCTAGCCACTCCCCACTACTTGAACCAGATTACTTTCAACATAATGGAGGGACAGTTTTCTACAGTTTCTCCTGCCAGCCTGATCGACATGGGCATCCTGAGGCAATGTAGCAACTGTGTACTGATAACGTATTAATCCTAAAACATTCAAATTCAACATGTGAGAGACATATCTATACTATGAATCTGGAATCTATGCTCTCTCACTGACAAAACAATAATTCAGACATTGAACAGGTTGTCAGCACACACCATACATCTCCCACACAAACCAACCGCACAACACACAGGCCCACATAATGCAGAGGTATTAACTAGTAATATACCCAAAGAACAGAGACCTCCCATACTTTACAACCACAGTCTAAGCACTGGCTTTGCCTCAGCAGAATGGAAAACTGCGACCGACATCACCTTACACAAGGGGGTACCATCAACCAACCCTGGGAACTATAGACCCATAAGCCTAACCAGCCTTGTCTGCAAGGCCATGGAAAGAATTATCATGGACCTTATCAACAAAGATACAGGGAACTTAAAACACTCAACCCAAGCTAGTTTGGTTTTGTTAAGGGAAGATCATGCCTGTTAAATCTGGTGGACTTCTTTGAGTATGTCACCAAAACCCTGCGTGTGATGTGATGTAGTGCCAGCTATGTCAGAGAATGTAGGGCAGTGTCTGTGTAAAATATGCCAGCATAGCTAGCTTGAGTTTTATAAAGAATTATATATGTCATTTGTATATCAAACTGATTTGTAAAGCTGCTAACATTGATGCTGTTTCATCAAAATATTCAAGCAGAGCACCTACAATAGGTAAGAAGTCCAGGAAATTCAGAATATTTGCATGGAAATGCTTGTGTAAGTATTTTACATACCTGACAGACTGCATAAGACGTTTCCAGCGAAAAGGGAGAAATTTTGGAGATGTGACCAAAATCAAAAGGGAGACTGGAATCATATTTACTGGACATGCTAAAATCAGAAACATTTAAAAGTGATTTGATAAATCTTATTGAAGGAATACCAGACAGAGAATGGCAAAAGAAAGAAACTTTTGTATGAGTTGGGTAAATGCATCAAATACTAGCAGACATGTCTCTAAATTGTGTTAGTGGCAAAAAGCAGATAACACTGAAAAGAACAATTCAAAAATAAATATAGGCAAGGTAAGGCAACTGATATAAACTAAGGAAGTTAAGAGGGAGATAAAGTATAGACCCAGTAAATTTAATAAAATGAAGTAGGACTTTTGGGATAAGAATTTGAATATCCCACTACAGGACAAGATAGCATAACACAGAATAGAAAAGGGAGAAGCAAAATTAACAGGAAAGGGAACTGAGAGAGTGGAAAGAATAAGATGGAGAAGGGAAAAGAAGTAGTTGACAATGAATGACATGAAGAGAAAAGATGTGTCATTTACATTGTAACTTCAGGTAGTGGGCTGTGCACAATAAGCTAGATTCCAAAAGACTTGTTCTCAGAGTCAAGTCAATTACTCCAACAGCAAGTCTTTTGGCATCTGCCTCCAGTGTAAGCCTGATTACAGGCAGGTCTTACATCACATTAAGTCATTCACACTGACAAGTCTTTTGGAATAAAGCCCAATGTGTATAATAAACTTGGGAAAGTTGGATAATAAAAAGAAGTTATGTACTCACCATAACGTTCCATCTGAGTAGGTAACTTCATTTGTCTGCAACCTGTGGGTATCGGATGCGATTCGAATCCGAGCCGGCAGCTTTTCAAGCTAACAGATCCGAGCTCCAAGCTCCTCCCCCCTACCCATAATGCCCTGCCATCTCCCTCTAACCCTCAGATTGAGTTTGCCAGAAAAAAAAGACAATAGGAAATTCTATAACCTAGAAATGGTTACAATATTTTCCAGTGATGTCAATGGAATGAAGACATATCCTGATTCTTTGATAACGAACTAAGGGTCTGGGGGATGGAGGGTGGGTCGGCTGCAGACAAATGAAGTTACCTACTCAGATGGAACGTTATGGTGAGTACATAACTTCTTTATCTGAAGTAGTTAACTTAATTTGCTCAGCAACCTGTGGGACAGAGTTCCCAGCTACCAGCAACTTGGGAGGTCCTTATGGAAGGATATTCCGGAGCACTGCTGAGCCAAACAATGCACGTCCCCTGGATATTAAATCCAATTTATAGTGTGTAATAAAAATATGAGAGGAAGCCCAAGTAGCTGCTGAGCAAATGTCATCCAAAGAAACCCTTGACCAGAAAGCAGCAGAAGTGGCCCTAGATCGGGTAGAATGGGCTCGCACTCTCAGGGGCTCAGGACGACCAGAACTTCTGTATGCTAGGAGAATGCACTGGGAAATCCATCTAGCTAAGGTTACTTTAGTGACTGGCTTCCCCAGACAGGATTTTGCAAAGGAAACAAAAAGTTGATCAGATTTTCGAAGATCTGCTGTTCTGTTTAAGTAAAAATGTACCTGTCTGTGAACATCCAGACAATGAAGTCTGTATTCCCCTTTTTTTTGGAAACTTGGAAAGAAGACAGGTAGATTGATGGACTGGTTGATGCTGGCTTCCGAAGCCACTTTGGGCAGAAAAGAGGGATTAGTCCTGAGGGAGACCCTGTCTTTATGAAAGATGATGTAGGGAGGTTTATTGCAAAGAGCATGAAGCTCCGATATTCTTCTAGCAGAAGTAATGGCAATCAGAAAGGCAGTCTTCCAGGATACATATTTTAAGTCGACTGAAGCCGCGGGTTCAAAAGGAAGCCCAGTCAGAGCTTGAAGAACTAGGATAAGATCCCATGGAGGGATTGGATCTTTAATAGGGGGTCTTAAACAGGTTCCTTTCATGAATGTTTTGCATATTTTGGAGGACGCTAGAGGCCCTGAACTGTTTCCAGTGTGGTAGTGGGAAATAGCTGCCAACTGAACTTTAATAGTAGAAGCACTGGCTCCTTGATCAAAGGTATGCGAAAGAAAGTCTAGAACTGCTGGGATAGGAGCCGTGAAGGGGTTTAAGTTCCTGTGCTCCGCCCAGACAGAAAAACGTTTCCATTTACTCTTGTAGATTTTCCTGGTAGACGGTTTATGGGAGGCCACCAGGATGGCCTTAACCGAAGAAGATATACCGGGAGTTCTAGCCATTAAGGGAACTGGATCAACCAAGCTGACAGTTTGAGGTAGTCCAAATCGAGGGTCTTCAATCCTAAAGGATGAGAGATCAGATCTGGATTGGGATCTAAAATCCAAGGAGGATGTACTAGATGAGACCACAGGTAAGGGAACCAGGTTTGATGAGGCCAGAATGGGGCTATGAGGATAACTCTGCTCCCCAACTGACGAGCTTTCTGCAAGAACTTTGTCATTAATGGAAGAGGAGGATAAGCACACCGAAGACTGGATGGCCAAGCATGAATTAGAGCGTCTCTGGGGCTTCCCTGGTGGGGAATCAGACAAAGAACTCACTGCACTTTGTGTTCGAAGGCGAGGCGAAGAGATCACATCAAGGTTGACCCCATTGGAGGAAGATTTGTTTCGCTACTGCTGGGTTCAGAGACCACTCGTAAGGTGAGAGGATCGTTCGACTCAACCTGTCCGCCAAGATGTTTGACCGACCCGGGATGTGCGTTGCTATGAGAAAGCAGTTGGTGAATATCGCCCATTCCCATACTCGCATTGCCTCGCTGCAAAGTGGATAGGATCTGTTTCCCCCCTGTTTGTTTATGTACCAGACTACCGACATGTTGTCTGTTTGAAGTGCAATAGTTCCTGGAGGGAGAAGGGGATGGAGAGCCTGCAACACTAGAAGCACTGCCCTCCTCTCTAGGACACTGATATGCAGTGAGGTCTCTGCGAAAGTCCACGTGCCTTGGATGGATCTGCCCATGCAATGCCCCCCCCACCCGAGGAGAGATGTGTCCATGGTCACCGTGACTTGGGGAGGGGGTATAACAAAGAAGTGGCCTTCTCGAAGATCTCTGGAGCGGAGCCACCAAAGAAGCGACTCCCTGCAAATCCTGCTGAGAGGAATAGGTGTAGACAGGGGGTGACAAAGAATGGACCATTGCACTTGTAATGTCCATTGAAGGATTCTCATCTTCAGGCGAGTGAAGGGCGACAGATTGATGGCCGCTGCCATGGATCCCAGGGCCCTCAGGACTAGTTCCGCTGGGGGAGCTGACAATTGTAAGAGG
The DNA here is from genome assembly GCF_019279795.1 of Protopterus annectens. Classification (NCBI taxonomy): domain Eukaryota; kingdom Metazoa; phylum Chordata; order Ceratodontiformes; family Protopteridae; genus Protopterus; species Protopterus annectens. The sequence continues at coordinate 373,583,024 of NC_056736.1, read as the reverse complement.
TCTAGAATGTGAAGGCTTAGATTGCGAAGTCTGTCCACTGTCAGAAAGACTCTGGATTGAGTAGTGTCTATCCTGGCCCCTATGAATTCCAAAATTTGAGTAGGTTGTAGGGAGGATTTCTGATGGTTTATCGTGATCCCTAGGTGGCGGGCTAGGTGTAAGAAGTAGTCCCTGCCTGAGCAGAGTTGATGCCAGGTGGGGGCGGTTAGGAACCAGTCGTCCAGGTACAGAAAGACCTGTATTCTCTGAAGCCTCAGGTGGGCCCCTACAACTGCCATGACCTTGGTGAACACACTGGGGGCTGTGGTGAGACCGAAGGGTAGGACCCTGAACTGATAATGGCTGGCTCCCAGCCGAAAGCGGAGGAACCTTCTGGATGGTCTGTCCATCAGAATGTGGTAGTACGCATCCTTGAGGTCTATCGAGTACATCCAGTCATTCTCCTGCAAAAGTGGGAGAATGGATTGAATAGTGACCATCCGGAATTTTTTTTGGCGACTGACAGGTTCATTGTTGACAGGTCGAGAATGGGTCGTAAGTCCCCCGTCTTTTTTGGCACCAAAAAGAACCTGGAGTAAAAGATCGATCCGGATTGTTCGGGGGGGGGGATGCTCTGGATAGCTCTTTTTCTTAGCAGTCCTCGAATTTCTGATGCTGCTGCCTCCCACTGATCAGGTGGGACATCGGGGAGTTTTGTTGATCGGAATTGAATAGCCTCTGGATATGATTCGGAGCACCCAGCGATCTGTCGTGATGGACTCCCATTTTGCTAGGTATTCCGAGAAGAGCCCCCCGACTGCCTCAAGAGAGGAGCAGTCAGGCAACCCCTCAGGGCTGCTGTGCGGGTCGATCCGAAAAAGGTTCTCTCGACCCAAAATTCTTCGGACCCCCTCTGCCCCTGGGCCAGCATCCACCCTGTCCTCCTCTGCGTCTGAAGGATCCGGAGTGAAACGGGATTGTTGAGCTTTCCGGAACCACATCTTCTGTCCTCTTTGGTTCCTGGAGTAGGACCTCTGAGGAGCAGAGAAGTGGATCCCGACAGCAGACAACGTCTTCCCATCTTTCTCGCTCTGGAGGAGCGTATCGCAGACAGTTTTGCCGAAGAGCGTAGAGCCGTCAAAAGGAGCATTCGTGAAGGACACCTTGAAGGGTACCACAAAGTCGCAGCGACGGAGCCAGGCCTGTCTACGTAAGACGACGCCCATTTCGCTAACTCTAGCCGGTCCCTTCGTAGCATGGGGGAGAAGCCACATAGATGTGTTGGTGATTGACTTGAGAGTGGCCATTCGAGCCGAGAAGGTCCACTTGTCCTGGGCCAACATGGACTCTGGGGGTGACCCAGCGTACACTTTAATCAGGTCCCGCTGGAGCCGAATCACATGTGCCATATAATTCAGTGACCTTACAGAGAAGGTCGCTGAAGAGAACATCCGCTTTCCCAAATGGTCCATCATCTGAGACTCCTTGTCTGGAGGATGCACCGAGGAACTCTCCTGTACTAATTCCTTTTTAGTGGCAGCCACCACCACCATGGCATCCACTGGGGCACGCTTGCTCCAAACTGTCCTGTCCATGGGAGGCTGAGGATCCTGTCCGGACTCTAGGGTATTGGCTCAACAGTGTCTGGCTCCTTCCATGCCCTGGTAGTTATGAGGTCTACCAGGGGGTCAGCGGGAAGGGACACCCAAGAGGTAGATGGGCCTGTTGTCAAACACCTCCAGAAACACAGACTCATCCGAGGAAGGTTTTTGTGCAGACCACCTCCCCCAATGCATAACATTTCCATAATGTCTCCGAAGGAGACGTCTTCAGGGGGTGACCTTGGGGAACCTTCCCCTTCCTCTAAGTCTGTGTCCTCCGTGAGGGACTCGGATGAGTCCAAGTGCCTCCTCTTGCACTTCCGTTTGTGAGGGACTTCCTCGGGGGCTGTCGAAGAGGCCTCACCAACAATGTCCTGTTCCTCTACAGGAACAATCTGGGACGAGGCGCAGGCTGTCCCTGGGGCCAGATTATGGGGGAAAGGCCTGTCTGAGTGGGAATGGCGGGTGGATCCGAAGCAAGAGCCTGGGGCAATGAATCCCTCGAAAGGACCCTCTCCATGATGTTGAATGCAGAGGGGGAACTGCTTTCCCTTGGATCCAAAAGCATTCCCCTCAGATCCGACGTGCGGATCGGGGCCTAAGCTGACCTGACCAGATCCGAAAGGGTAGTGTGCCCCGACCTTAACGGAGCCAAAGGCTCGCTGACCCCTCCGGTTCCGACATTCAGCTCACAGCCCCGAGAGCTCGGATCAGAAAACGGATCTGACAGACTCAAGGGTACAGTCGGCACCGAAGTAGGAAACACTGTTGGCGCCGACCCTACCCCGGCTCCGAAGCTAGTTGGATCCAACAGCTCTGAACCCCGAAAGCGGGTCAGAGAAGGAGCAATGGGGGCGAAAAAAGGTGTCGAGCTCCCCCCCGGAGGGGGGGGGGGAGGCAAGAGTACTCCCATCTGCAACTGGGACTAAAGAAATTGACACATCATCCGGTCCATATCTGCATCCGATAAACTTCTGGTGGATCTAGATGAGGCCATCAAAGCCAGCCGGGAAGGCCGCCTGGATGACCTTGAGGGTGACCGGGTCTCCTCCTCCGGCTCCGGGGAGAAACGTGAAGAGCGGAGCCGGGAGGGGGAAGGCCCAGAGACCTTAAGGGGAGAGGCAAGCTGTTTAGACGGCGGTGCCGAAGGGGTCAAGTCGGACCGCCTCTTATGACTGTGATGCCTTTCCTTATCTCTGTCCCTATCCTTTCTTTTTTCTGCCATCCCTTTCCTTCTGGGTCAGTGAGGGAGGGTAGTCCCGGTCAGGGGATCAGGAGCGGCAGGTGGGGGCAGCCACGGCTGGTGCCATCGAGGAGGACGAAGCAGAGTCCGGGGGCAAAAGGCCCGCCAGAATAAGCTTTGACCTCCTATCTTTCAAAGCCCTGGGGTTGAAGGCTGCAGAAATAGTGCAGCCGGAGGAGAGGTGGTCAACCCCCAGGCAAAGGACACACCGAGTGTGGCCATCTGCTGGGGACAGCTTATGGCCACACTCGGTACATTTAGAGAAAATGGCTTTAGGGCCTTCAGCCATTGTAAAAGAAGAAAAGGAAGAGTAGGCCACAAGCACACACCTTCACACACGCAGCAGGGGGAGGAGAATAAATCTAACTTAACCAAAAGTTAAAAGAACTACCCAAAAAAGACTATAAAGATAAGGGGAAGTTCACACACACAAAGTTAGAGAGAAATTTGACAGGAATTCAAGATATAAATACTACACTTACAACACTACGCTCAGAGCTCGTTTAGAGAAGCTTATGGAAGCCACGGCAAACGAGATCTGAGGATTAGAGGGAGATGGCAGGGCATTATGGGTAGGGGAGGAGCTTGGAGCTCGGATCTGTTAGCTTGGAAAGCTGCCGGCTCGGATCCGAATCGGATCCGATACCCACAGATCGCTGAGCAAATGAAGTTAACTACTTCAGATAGAATGTTTTCAGGGTTAGTCACCAAAAAAAAAAGGAAATGCACTATGCACGAGGACTGCTCAGTTTGTATTAACAGTGTGATGACAATAAAGCAGCTTGTTTAAAAATGAATAAATAAATATGTACTTAAAAAATGGCAAATAAGGCCTATGACATACCACTCTGAACATTTTGTTCAAAATGGACCCACAGTGCCTAATCAAACAGTCACATCAAATAATGTGACTATCATACCATTCATATGAAAGAGCATGAACAGCAAAAGAAAAAAATACCTTCCGTAATTTTCATATAGTATAATCTGGCATCATACATTCTTAAAACAAAGGCTGTGCAAAACTAGTGAATGGTCTACCAAGATGTAGAGCTATGAAGGAGTCAGCAGGTTCTACTAAAAATAAAGCTGGAATGCTTCCAGAGCAAAATCTCTCTTATATAAAGCACATAATTTATTTCCATCCACAGGTAGAAAATCCAAGGCAAATCTACCAAATGAATATCTGAAGAAATTCAAACACTCCTTCATCCTGATAACCTCACATCACACAAGGCAACATTCACAGATAAGTTCTATGCTCAACTCCATGATTGCATTGAGGTCACCATCCCCATAAGACAAATTCAGTGTCATATTTAAGAATAAACCCATTTGGTGGAAACCCAGTATAAACAGAATATACAATAAGACGAAAAAACACAAATCCCATAAAAGCTAAACTGACACCTCAGAGTGTACAGAAGAACTTAAAAAAGATCAAAGAAACACAATAAAATCTTTTAAAAGTAAGAACAAACTGAGAATTGCTGCCAATGCTAAGAATAACCATAAAGTTTTCTTCAGCTGCATTAACAACTTCAGCAGTAATATCCCTGATGCTCCAAGTTAATACAAAAACACCACATACATAATCTATCCCGAGGCCAACATGTTTATTTAATTTTAAATTTTGTATTTTCTGTAATCAGTTAGTTTAGTTTACATATTAACAATTTACCACAGGACTGCCTTGTGTACTACCAATGGACAGAGACGGCTCCTAAATGCTTTACCCCATGTATGAGTCCCCTCAAATTATCTATGGTATGATCCCAGTAATTCTCACCAGAGAAAATTCGTATAGGTCAATCTAACTCTCACCAGGGAAAATTTGAATAGGTTAATCTAACATCAAATGGAATAGGTTAATTTTCAGCACAAAAAGTGAAACTGGCCAAGCTTAAAATGGGCCGCAAGGGCAACTAGCCTATTACTTACCTATGAACCTATCAGCAGACAAATGCAGCTCACACTTTACTCCCATATCCCACCCAATTATCCACAGCACACCAGTATGCTTATGGCACCACCTCATAACCTGGGCAACTCCTAAATGCTCTCCAAGGCTAAGAACACAAGTGTCATGGATGCAGATAATGTGCCAGGCTGTCTGCTTGTCAGCACCTAACACTGTCTGGCTGGCTTGTTATTAAGTTTATTCAATCTTAGCCTCTCCACTGGAGTTGTACCAAACATAAGGAGAGCAGCTGTAGTAATCCCACTCCACAAAAGGGAGACCAACTACTGATCCAGGGCACTACAGATCCATAAGCCTAACCAGCCTTCCCTGTAAAACAATGGAACGAATCATTATGGAAGTCATTAACAAAGACATAAGAAGTCTTCAGATCTTGGACCCAAACCTGCCTCTTAAAAGTGATGGACTTTTCTGAACAAGTTACCAAGGCACTAAGCTTGAACAAATCTGTTCACACTGCATACCTGGACTTGGCCACAGCCTTTAATACCATTCCACATTCTGGCATCATTAATAAGCTACTCCAATTACATGAAACCCCTGTTGAATATCACATTGGCTCACCAACAGAACACAACCTATAAGTGGTGGAGGCCCATTCTCAACTAACAAGAGTAGGAATATGTAATGGGACCAGTCTTCTTCAGTATCTAGTTTTTTGACATCAAGGTGAACACCACAGGCCTCTGGCTGATAACATTTACTAACGATTGCAAACTGGGAGCTGTCAAACATCCCAAATGACCACCACATCTCCAGGAGGGATCAACATAAATTAGCAATTGCTGTTTAGACCACAGCCTCAAATTATACACCGAGACATGCATCACTGTGTCCATTGGCAAACCCAGGCATCCATGCCCCTATCACAGAGGTGCACCCCCCCAAAAAAAATATTAACTCCGTTGCTAGAGACTTGGCACTTTCATTGATAATGAACAATCCTTTGACCACCACTTTACTATTGTTGTTAGGAAATCCTTTTATATAACCAGACTAATCACCAGGAATATAATTCTTGGATCCAAGAAGTCATTCTACCATGGTATTCCTCCCTTATCAGGCCAATCAGAATGCCCCCTTTGGTACGTACTTATCTAAGCATAAGACCCAGCTGGAGACACCACAGCATTTCCTTACTAAGACAGTCAAGGGCAAGTACACCTTAAAGCACTCTTACTCTTTTCAGTGTTCTACCAACTTTTGAGAGGGGGCATCTGCCTAGCTTACAGAGCCTCAAAGGATTAAGTTCTATGTAATTTCCCTTCATACCTCTCAACTGTACTGAATTCCTCGGTATTTACTAGTTTTGAAAGCAAAATAATGAGGTGCCATGAATTCCTGAGTGGCCCCTTGAATTTCTGATTTTTTTTTAGAATTAAAAGTGGTTACGGACGTCATCATGCATTACAGAGCCATTCAGTTCAAGTTCTGCAATGCAGTCGTGCTGAATATGTCCGGTCCTCTCAAGTGCCCACTTACGTTTTGCATGCACTCCCAGTCCCAGCCAGGATTTAGGAATTAGGGTGTAAAAATGTACTGTCTTCCAGCAGCTCGCTCAACCACCAGGTAACCAAAAAAGAGAGAAAAAAAAAAAGAAATGCACCTTTTTGTTTCTTGCCTAATAGAAACTGTGTCTGCCATGTCCTGATACTCTAGACTAGCAATGCAAACTAAAGAACATAGCCATCGGTTCACAGTTTGCAGCAGGCAGGTGCAGGTGCACAGCACGAGTCAACTACTGTATTTGAATTTTTACCTTCAAATCTTACCTGCCCATGTTATTGGACTTATGTTTAGCAAGGTTAATGTTGAATTTACTTATCTTTTGAGTAACGACAAAGACACTGTTTGGTCCTGTTTTTATGTAAACTGTGAACAGGTCCCATGTTTAAGCGTCAGTTAGTGCTATCCTTCACGCAGCAGGATGCATTTTGTAACACCTGGTAATAGGTAGTGCCTTTAGTGCTATATCGTCAGTTTGAGTTACAGTGACTTATAAAGGACTTTTGGGTAGCTGCCTGGTGAACTGATGCACACCATGTCCGAGATTGTGTTATATCTGTTACAATTGTCTTTGGAAATCAAGTATAATTGTTTTACAAAAAAAAAATAATTGAAGCACACATTGTGTCAAAAGGTTCATCAAAAGGTTCATAAGTGTGTACTAGGCTAATGGCCCTGGAGCCTTTACACACCTAGCCCATAGAAGTGCCCTAGCATCATGCCACCTGATGTTAGTTTCCAGTGCCTTGATCAAGTAGAGCCACTGGAGTGATCCCCGGGATGCCTTTCTCAAGTAGAGCCACTGGAGTGATCCCCGGAGTGAACTTTCTATTTCCCATCCACTCATCAAGATTTTTCTTGAACAGGGCCAGTGAGGTGTTCTGCTTGACATGTATGGGAAGTCTATTCAAGAGCATGGGCTGTCTCTGGGTTATGAAATTGCTCGTTTTAATACATGTTCTTTGAGTTTGGAAATATATAGGTTATATATCTTATTGTTAGAGACATTTTTTCTCTGGTCTCTTTTACTGGCAGAGGTTGCTGTTATATTCCGATTTATGGCTATATATTCAGATTAATTTATAGTCCTTGTCAGTGAATTTGCTGTATCATTCTGCAAGAACTAGCAGCAACCTGTAGTGTACAGTCTCTCATGCTGCTGAGAGACCCAAGTACAAGAACCAGTTGTTCTCGTTTTGATCTCTGTGTGCACTATAGTTTCATAGATTTTATGTGCCATCTTGATTGTAGAAGAACTTGGTGGCATTAAGATTTTATATACTGTCTTCCTGAGTAACTTTGAACTATAGTGGAAGTTAAGAGACAGGATGACAGTTTTTCATATGACAGTGGTTGAAATATTATTTATTTATTTTGTCACAGGGCAAACCATTTTTTTTGTATTTTGAATTATAACCGAAAAGACACAAAATTCAAAATGAAACACCAAACAGATGCTTCTGAAATGAAAGGACTGTTTCAGTAATATGGCATGCTGGGTTTATAGATAAGTTAACATAAAGCAGCAGAACCGATTTGTTTTTTTTTTGTTTTCGTTTTTTTTTTGTGTAGCATGATTGGCTTGAACATTCTTGGGAGAATGCTTTCTGCTGTCTTTAGCAGAACTAGATAGCTTCATTTCTTTTTTGAAAATCAAGCATAGACATTCTGAACAGCACTGCAGGCTGCAACAAGCATTTTTAAATGCATCATTATCAAACAACATGAAGTACTAATATTCAGTAAATAAACCAGTATAAAAGCAGTTATAAACTTACAGTTGAAAGTTTTCCTTATTGTGTGTCTGTACTTTATCAAAATTGTAGGGAAAAGATATGGTGGAAAAAGTTGTTTCAGTTGCAGTATATTCCCTTTGCTATCCATATTAGTTAGGGCTCAGATATTCCAGACTCCAGATATGAACTCTGTTCAAGAACTGAACATGCCTCTTTCCCAAACTATGTATGTCTTTGATGCTAGATTTCTTGCTTCTTTCCATCCTGTCATGTCATCTGGTACCGGTCCACTCAGTTTGCCCTAACAAATATACAAATTAGAAGGTGAATCTTGAATATATTTAATACCAGTTACAACACAACTCTCCATCATGCAGTGTGTTTTCATCACTCACTCAGTTATAAGGGGTTTTTAATGAGACACTGCCCCCCTTAACTGAAATACAAAATACAAAAGATTGTAAGTGAAACGTAAACTAAAGTATAACAACTCAATTGGCAACATATTTAACTGGGTGGCAAGATCTCTGTCCTACATTTCCAGAATTTAGTTCTGATCGCTGCTCATGATGTGTGTGGAGCCTAGATGCTTTCGGTGTGATTGATTTATGAGTTTTTCCTCACATGTATCAGTTTCTCCCTCTTCCCAAAATCATGTTGGAGAATTGGTGAGTTTAAGATGTTCATATATGTATACACGCGTGTGTTTGTGTATACATAAAAAAAAAAAAAAAATATATATATATATATATATATATATACACACACACACACACACACACACACACACATATACACACTTGTGTGTGTGTGTGTGTGTGTGTGTGTGTGTGTGTGTGTGTGTGTGTGTGTGCGCCCAATCCTTTGTAGACAGGAGTTTTTGGTCATTGGATTGCAATAACCAACTGGGAACATAATTGTGTAAAATGTTTTTAAGTGCTGGACAGGCGGATGCTGGATAATAAGTTAATATTTTGTAATTCTGTTACATTTAGCGGTGTTGTAATTTACTTTTAGTGTAGCAGTTAATTTTATTTTTATAAAAGAAAACTGCATTTCACTTTTATACAAGTTAAAAGTTTGATACAAGTTCAAATGTTAATATAAATAAAACACTATTATTCTGGTTATATTTTGTGTTTAATATTTTGTCTGTTCTTCAATTTGAGTTTTGAATGTTGGTATCCCATAATTCCATTGGAGTGGGTGGAGTTACGTAACTATGTATGCATATTTTAAGTTAATGGGTATCCAGATTTTTGGTCAGTTGTACCTACTTTTCATGGACCTTTGTCCAGATTTTTTGATGATTCCAGGTTGAGAGGTATGCTTCCCTTACATCCAAAAAAACTAACACCTTAAATACCCTCTCAAAAGATCTAAACTTCTACTGCAATATAAACAGAACCGGTCATGATACCCATCACAGGAAATGCCTCTTTTAAGGAACAGTCTCCCCCTGGATGTAAAGCAAATTAGTTCCCTAACCCTTTTTCAAACACAACCTAGACAACTGGATGGGCAATTGTAAGTACACCCCCAGTCTGGCCTCTCAAGCCCTTATAAAAAGGGGACATAATTATAGGTTCATAGGTTGGTACTAGGCTATCAGCCCTAGGGCCTATACAAGCCTAGCCATAACAATTCCCTGACTTTCTTTCCACACTATTTACTTCCCTGGACCCCTGTCTAGCAGGGTGACTGACGTGATCCCCGGGGTGAATTTCCTTTCTCCCATCCAATCGTCAAGGTTCCTTTTGAAGAGAACCAAAGAGGCACTCTGCTTGACATGTATGGAAAATCTATTCCAGAGTCTGGGGAGTCTCTGGGACAGGAACCTATCCCTCCAGCATGTTTTGTTTATTGTGATGACAAGGTTTATATCCGTGGAGCGTGTGGCTCTGAGGGATTGGGATTTCTTTAAGTGTAGCATGTCCAACAGCTCTGGGTTTGATATGTCAGGTCAAAATAAATGTATCTTGTTGGGGTCTCATTAATTCATGTCTTGGCAAATTCAATATGGGATCATGTTGCTAGGCTACAAATACTCCACTGGACCAACAGCCTAGTATTAACCTATAAACCTGATAAATGCCTGACAGCTTACCAGAGTTAGGTCAGACGCTGGAAACCCAGACATTTTGGTCTACCCAGCTTCAGCCTCCCATGTATTATGCAGTTAGGCCTAGTGTTACCACACCAGTTGTCATCATGTAATATAATTTTTGAAGTACCAAAAAAGATGACCAGGTTGTGGTCTTCAGGTGATGGTGGAACAATTCTGACATCCAAAAGCAGCAGCAGCTCTATCAGCCAAGGTAACACATAATTCTGATATCTTCTATTAACCAGGAGACCTTCAGGATTCACTTCACCTCTTCTGGCCTGCTTATCAAATTCATACTGGTTTCTAGATTAGTCTGTTAATACCTGCCCTACTTATTCCAAATTCTTCAAGTGATTATAAAGGTTTCAGATGCCATGTAGTAAGAAAGTTGTTTCCATCTCCTCCAGTCTCAGAAGAGCCAGCTAATAAAAAAGCCACAATTTATAAAAAAATTATCCAAGGAAATGGATGAGAAGAAACAGGATTTTTCCTGTTCCAAATACAGGAAATTGTAAAGACCTCATTTGATATGGAAGCTTCTCCTAGCAAAGATGAAGCTTAAGCCTCTACCCAGGCAATCCATTATTCAGATAGTCTCTGGATCACTTCAGGAAGCAAGTGTTTGGATTTTCTACCTTGTTGATAATGATTCTTACATATGATCCAGAGATATTTTCAGTCTGACCCTTCCACTAAAGCAGCCAAAAATCTACAAAGGTTCTATCCAGATGGATGTACTTTTGATGAAGAACTTAGACACAGGAGGCTTCGAATCAACCATTTATAGGAAGCCCTCCTTTTCAAACTCATACCTCCATTTTGACAGTGGACACCCCTTAGCACAAAAAAGAGGTATTTTGAAAGGCCAGTTAATTAGAGCCGCAAGAATGTGTAGTACTACAGATCTATTTTTAAAGGAAAAGCAGATCTTACAAAAGATGTTTTTGGAAAGAAACTACCCCAAACGCCTATTTGAAAAAGTGTTGGAAGAAGTAAACAACTCAAGAAAAGGCAGACACACACCCTTATTGGGTAAAGGCTCTGGTTTTCCCACAAAATTGAATGTTAATGAAGAGAAAGAAACCCATAACACATTGATCCACACTTTTAACAATGATTCATCAAGATTTAGAGAGCTTATTCTAAAATATTGGCCTGTTTTAAAATCAAATGATGAAATTAGGAATTTTACAGCAGCACAGCCTAATTTCGTTAGTACAAGAAATATTAATCTGAAAGGTTTATTTGAGAGACAGGATATAATGACTTCCTTTACCCATAACTCCAAAGTGGGAACATATAAATGTAGGACTTGTAGGCAATGTCCTTACATTTACAATGATAGTAAGTATTACATCACTTCTAGAAACTTTAAAATAATTCCCACCAACTATTACAACTGTGCAACAAAAGGTTTAGTCTATCTAGGCTTCTGTACAAGCTGCTCGGATTTTATGTTGGGAAGACAGAAAGAACACTTCGTAAAAGAGTTTATGAACACTTATATGAAATTAACAGTAAGAAAGAATCAAATGCATTTTACAAGCATTCTTTAGTGTGTTCCACTATGTCTTTAAAGTTTCTGGTTTTAGAGCAGGTGTTGCAGAATCCTAGAGGTGGTGAATGGGAGGCTTCCTTAGAATACAAAGAATTATTATGGCAGATTAGGTTAAACGAAACCCCCAGGATTGAATTATGCAATTAGTATTAAAAGTGTGTTAAAAATTAGACGAGCCAGGTTATAATAATATTTGTACATGATATATACATACACATACATTAATTATTTAATATTTAACATTTAATATTTATAGTTAATTCATTTATTCACTTATTTATTTATTTATTATGTATGAATTATTTAATCAAGATTTAGTAATGAATTCTGGAAAGTTAAGGAATTCAAAGTGGTCTCAAACATTATATGTATAGGGGGTATCAAGTTATGTTTTTTACCTTTCTGGCCTATTGTTGTTTTTTAAATTAAATTGGATTTCTTTGTAATATCAATCAATTTTTACAATTTTAACACACTCAACTGCTTTTATATGTATATTTGTTGTTACTATTTCATGTTTTAATATTAGTATTAATATTTCATGATGGCAGCTTATTTCAATGTATGTGAGGTAATATTAGTAGGGTGTGGAAGTTCATGTTTTTTAACACATTCTTGAATTATTTCTCTGAAAACATCTTTAGTTGATTTTTTATGGATTTTTTAAGACTTAGGTTTTTAAAATAATTGATCTATTTTTGAAGCAACAGTCGATTTATTTTAAGGATTATTAACTGTTTCTTTACATTTAAGAGGTACTCACAAACTTGATTGTCCGCAAGTCTTACAAACACACAACTACTCAGTATTTGCATTAGTGGCCATTAATATTGTAGGTAAAGTTTTGTTTTGCTCAATTTAGGATTGTGAATTAACCATGTATTTTACTACATACAGAAATTTTTATTTATTATTGTAGTAACAGCTTTGTAAGAGAGGTTTATGAAGCACTAGCACTTTAAAATGTATCTAACTGATTTGTAATTGTTATGAACCAATTAAGGATGTTTAATTGTTTGTATTATTTAAAGTTGAGCACATCCCTTCCACAATTTGTCTTGATAAAGCCTGATATTTATCAGGCGAAAGCGCTTGTCTTACTGTCTTGTTTAAGGAGAGAATTTGTTTTTAAAATAAAGTATTGGATTATTTGGCTGCTTCTACGGTCGTATGAAAGAGACTGACATTATTGACATTTGTTCATGGTAAGCAGTCAACATTATGGCTTTGCAAAAATAGTGTGCATTTGTGTAAAGCTAGAATAAATATTTTACTATACCTGTTTTAACAAAATCAGCTGAAGTGTGCACATTCAATAAACAGGCTGCAACTGATGAGTATGGGGATTACCTGTGATGAAAATGACAACGTGCGTGTGTGTGTGTGGGGGGGGGGGGGATTAGGTATTATCTAAAAGTAGCAAGTTAGCAATAATTTTTTTTCACTTTCCTCCAAAGTATAACATCAGCATTGTATACAATAACTGTGCAGAATGTATGTGACAGCAACTGATCACTGCCAGAGTGTTACATCGAGTAGAGTTTCCTTAAGACTGCTCGATTTTCTAGTTGAGTTTTTGGCTACGATTCTTTCTGTGTGAACTCTGCCTGTACTCCCTGTCTCTGTAGGAGTTTTATCCACATGCTTTGGTTTTGTTTCTTCTACCAGACCCACAGCTCTATAACATATGCTTCTAGCCATTTATGATCTCTCTCATCCCAGTCTTAACACCAGAGGAGTGCAGAGAAGGTAACTACCTTTTTTGGAGCACTTGGAAGGCATGTACTATTCCTACACAGGATATCCTTGCAATCACTTGTCTTCTCAGTTTAAGTCACTTAACAGACAGTGCTCCTGGGTAGCCTTGAAAAGGAACTGCATGTCCAGTGGGGTGACCTGGTTAACAAATGGCAATTATAAATATAATAATATGGAACTACTATGTTGTTAGCTTTGAAAATTAAGCTTTATACACAACTTTTTTTTTTCTTTCAAGGAAAATAAGACTGAATTTCTGTCCTTATTCATGAGTTTTTGTTCAGTGGAATCATTAGATCAAACTGTTTCAAAACAACTCTGAGATGAATCCTACGACATCTGGGGGCCACTAGGTCTCTATATCCTTAGCTTAATTCAATGACTTAGTTCAAACTTATTTCAGTGGTGTTTTGGCTCATAAGGGTGTGTTAAAATCATTGGGAGAAGCTAAAAAGTAGGACACATGGTGAAAAACAGGAAATAAGAAATCTATCCAGATGATGAGGGAAACAGGGGAGGGACACTGGAGAGGGGTAGGGGCACTAGTTTACATCAGGGGACCGATGGAGTCATTTTTGTTTAGTGCTCCATCTCACCTAAGTCTGGCCTTGTTGACTGCAGTGAGACATCTGATATATATATATGAGTCAGTAAGGTATCTATGAGTGGGTACATACTTAGGCAATTTGTGGATGAAAGTAAATGATCCCATCTGTTGTCTGATCACAGGAAACAGTCACATACCAGCTGTAACATAGCCATACCCCATTTCAGTTTGTTTCACCCATTCAGTTATTTCTTGCAGCCACACAATTTGAAGTCACCAGCAGACACCAACTGGAGGAGTTGGTGGTGGGATATTTGCATACTGACTATGTACTTGAAGGCTTGACATTACCAGAGGCACAATTAACATACCTAAATAAACTGAATCTCTGCATGCACTGGTCAACTGTATGCTTCACAAAATCCTACTATATGTTGCATCAGTAGACTCATACAGATGCATATGATAATTATTTCCAAACACTGTATTAACAGCCTTATGCTCAGTGCTAGGCATAGAGTATAAAAATGAGAAAAAAAAAACCCTGAAAATAAGCATCAGAGTCCTGCAGGACAGGGGCAATATAGTCAAGGTTCATGAAAACTGATGGGAAAGGCATTTCAATGAATAAAACCACAATTACTATGCACAGTGACTTTTACGTTTTGAACAAGTATTGTACACAAACTAAAAATACGGGGCAACACCTGTAGCATTTATCTGATCTACATTTACATTTACAGAAAAAAAAGAGCTGCGTCAGATTTCCATGGACAGATTTTCAACAGTGCAAAGTAAATAAATAAATAAATAAATAAAAATTAGCTGTAATTGATTTTTCAGCGGCAAAAGTCCATTCATGTACAAACACACAGTGGTAAGCCCAGACACACAGGAAATTTACACAAAGTTATGAGGCAGCCTCTAGCAACTTGGTTTTATATAAACCACATGAAAAGATTGTGCCACTCAAAAGTTACACCTATTATATTATTCATTTATTTAGCAAAACCACTTCCTGTTCATTTCTAAAGAAAGTTGTGCCATTCAAAGTTATGCTCATTTGACTCATTTAATCACACAAACATTCACTGTTCATATCAAATGAAAGCGACAGTCATGAAAAGTGAAAAAAAAATTAAAACGTCAGTACCTATGTTGAAGATTGTCCTAGTCCATTGCAGAACAGTGATATGTAGGACTTATCAAGCCATCTAAACTCTTTTAGATAAGAAAAAAATATACTACAAACCTGAGCACTTCCTTGGTACTCGGCTACAGGAGTACTAAAGGGGCCATGAACTGCTCCTGTTCAGCTTCAGTTACAATTACTGTTAAAAGGTCAAAGTGTAACAGGAATAACTACTAAGCATCTAGGTTTATAAACAATGAGGCAAGTTTTAAGCTGGTTGACAACATGCATAAGCATGGTCTACAGTGAGAAGAGACAGTTACTTGGGGGGGGGGGGGGTCACAGACTGCAGCCCTAAGCAAAGTGTATAAAACTGGGGACCATGCTGAAATCTAAATATTGTACCTTCAAGTACAAACTAGGCAAGGAAATGAACGTGGCCAGCAACAGCCACAGACAAAAGAAGGGAACACTGAGGTGGTCTGCCTGTGATAACATACTACACAGTGGCAAATCCTTACTAGTCAACTCAAACACAAGATCACTGTGAAAAGTTGATGTGCTCAGGGTAACGTCTGACCAACATCATTAGCTTTTCAGCGCAACAACAGAATGGAAGACGATGTAAAATCCTCAAAGTGCAAGCATCCCTTTTCAGATCCTGCATTGTGCATTCAAATAGCAAATCACAGCCTCATCAATTCCCCCACCAACAATGATGTTGCAGACCATCAACCAATAGCAGGACACCCAATGCACTGTTGGTATATAAGCCTGAACAATATTGCTCAAAGATGTGTACCAGGTGTAAGGAGTATGAGCTTGTGCCTTCACTGTTTCCCCAATACCAACCAGAATACAATAATCACAGATGACAGGGTGTACAGTCTGCCAGATGGCACCCCAGTCATCTCATCAGCTGCATGTATTAAACTTACAGTTCCCCCTTTCACAACACAAGGAAGATGAACTTCCCCTTCCTATGGCAGATGAACAGCATTGCCAGTGTCATCCCAGCTATGTACATTTTCTCTTCTGCTTTTTTTACTTATGTTTTCCTGCTCCATTTCCTCTGAGACACTGTCTTTCAGTTGGCATTAAGTAGCACCTATTTTGCCCTTAAGAATACACATCAAGTATTAAAAAGTAACTATAAATGCATACATCAGAAGCTAGAATAATAGCAAGTTACAGTTTCCACCTTAGGTAGCAGTAGGATTGTTGCAGTTTCCAAATTGATGGTACACAGACTTCTGTGAAATGTCATGGTATAAAGAACAGGATGGTACTGAAGGAAGCAGAAAGGGCTTGTTGACAGGCAGGGTCGTGTACTTTTTTTTTGTGGGGCAGGTGGCGCAGATTGATCATCAGCTATTGGGCACCCTTCTAACTGCTACAGTCCTCCTCCTATCCCACTACCACCTGCCAAGCTGGGGCTTCTGGCAGGGAGGGAAGGAGAATGGCTTTATCTCAGTATTATCTACCAGATGGACCCAGGCAGCAGGTTGGGAAGAGAAGAGCAGTACCTGAAGATGGAGTGGAGTGGGGTGCCTGTAGCATTATATACACTGTTAACACTAGGCTCTTCTATGGTCCTATCTTTCAGCTTGCAGACATCACATCTGCAGGCATGTTGGGTAATGAGGTGTGTCCTCTAGAACATGTCTGCCTTAGGTAGTCAAATCTCCTCGGTCATCCCATACTCCCAGCCCAGTGATTGCTCCAAACCATGACTTTTATCATGGCTGATGTAAGATCTGCCACATCAGCACAATCCCACCTCTCTAGGATAGATGCATCTATACTCTCTGACACTTCTGTCAGATACCTCTTCCTCTAAATTAACTTAGTACATCATGGCCATAGTCAGAGCTTTCTCTTTCTACATTGTCAGGCACTGCCATACTGCATGTTATGCACTGTTAGTCTGTACCAATGTAAACCCCTAGTGCACAGAACTTAACCGTAGTAGGTGTGCCAGGTCCAGCAGTGTGTGGTGCGATGGCAGCACAATTCATTTTTTTTCTTCTGAATTTCACTACTATCAGGATCATGGACAAGCAAAATCATGCAGGGAGTACTTATGAAAAAGGTAGACAATGCCACAATCAAAACTGCTAACATGTACAATTTGACATATATTCTCTACAAATTTTCAGGGGATCATTAGCAATGCTGGCATTTTTCTAGATTCTTGAATACATGTAATCTAGTACTGCAATAGGTCATATACAAAACATTTGACTTTATTTTGCACTGTAAATGAAAAGTCATCAGAATCTGACTTCCTGTATCTCCAATGTCAGATACCAGCTCTCAGTAAAAGAAGCCCAAAACAGACATCTCAGTGAAGGAGATTACACAAGCCAGGCACGAAAGCATAAATTCATCTCAGTGTCTGATGTCTGATTCATTACAGTGCTAAAGAACTTTGACCATGCGGAAGATCACTATCAAAGTTGCAACAACCAATGTCCTTTAAATGATCAGTAAAAAGTTGGCCAAACACCTCAGTGGTCTAGTTAAGAATGTATCTGTAAAAGTTAATGTAAAATCTATTAAACACATGACAGAAATGGCCTCTCGTAAACTATTTTCGGCCACAGCCTGAGCAATAATGGTAATGCAATATATTATGACTGTGAATTTAGTGTAACCAAAACAACTTGAAAAGCACTATCACAGACTAGGTTCAGGTTTTTGCTGAATGTAGCACTGTTTGGGACCTGTGGACTTGTAAAACAGTTAATCTTTTGTCTGGAGAGGCCACCCTGTACCCTCGTGGGAGGAAGGTACAGTTTGGACTGATCTAGCTACAATTACTGTTGCAAGACTCTGTTTAGGGCATTTTGATCAGATAATTTGAACTTTGGCTGTTTCCTGTTTTTCTGCTTTAATAAGCCTCTGCTTGAAATGGTTTGTATTTGCTTGAGCCTGCTTGCGCATCTCACAGTATCGAGCACTACTGTATGGAGGGATTGCTAGTTACAGATGCCCTGCTCTCTAGCCTCGCAAATATTGCCTAAACCAGAGCTCTTCGTGCCTAAACCTACTAATAACTGCCCCTGCTGTATTCCCTCCAGCTATTACAAGCAAAGAACTCTCAGTTTTCCTCCTTTTTTTCCTACCAGCCTGATTGACATGGGTCTACTGAGACAGTGTAGCAACTGCGTCACATACACTGACAACCCCCTACTTCTAAATCATTCCTGTACCATTTGTGAGAGAAGCACCTACATTATGAAGCTGGAATCACATCTTAAACTAACCAAAACACCCAAAATATACAATAGACATAATGACACAAACCCAAGTGTCTCGCCATCAAATTCCATAAGGCAATGCACATCCACTCCAAATATGTTAGTCAGAGGAGGTTCTATAGTGAGACACACAGATGTACCCCCTCACCAGGCTGAACAAGGAGAAAGTCACCACAACCTGTCTTTATGGTGCCTGGATTAGTCAGATTATGCAGGCACAAGTCTCTCAACAAGTACCATTATGATACGGTCATAGTACATGTTGGGAGTGAATGTCTTGAGACATACCTCCCTGGACTACATGAGGAGAGACAGGATTGAGCTCTCTGATTACATGTCACAGACAGGTATGTCCCTATCCTTGTGCAGTATATTACCCTCACCTAGGATGATACCATAATATAAACAGAAAATCACAGACTTCAATAACTGGCTTACTTTCTGGTGTCATTCTAAGGGGATCCAGTTTGTTTCTGGTGTCATTCTAAGGGTTTCCAGTTTCTGTCAGCTGGGATGACATGATTGGTAGACCTCAATGCTTTGCCAGAGATGGTCTTTATCTGTCACCCCTGGGATTCCAGCTAATGGCAAAGGCTCTTGCCACCCCCATAGTGCCTTTTTTAGGCAAAAATTTCATCCAAAAACCTCAGGGTTATGCTGCCAAACTCTAGGCGACTAAGCATGAAATAAACTCACTGGAAGCAGTCCTTACTTTGAAAGACGGTGACATCTGTGCAGTCACAGAGACCTGATTCAAGGTGGTGGAGAGCACCCCAGCCATACCGGGTTACACCTACCACACTTTCAGACCATGAATGGAAGGTGTAAAAACTAAACTAAAGGAGGTGGTGTATCAATATTCATTAAAGATAAATTCACCTCCAGATTGGTTAAACAGTGCAATTCCCTGAAGACACTTCAGGTGCAACTAACTGTTGGTAGGACACCTAATGAAGTCATTGCAAACTACAGGACCCCTCTATGAATCAAGACACCCAGTCTACCTACTTGGATCTAGTGGAATCCATCAAGATACATCAGAACACCATGGTTCTGGGTGATTTTAATTACCCATCCATTAACTGGGTAAATTAATCGTGCTCAAACCTCACTTGCCCAAATGTTCCTCCAGTTCTTAACTCCAATGTCCTGGACCATCTGGTGGGCACCTCAACTAGGAACACCAACATCTTGGATCAGGTGCTTACCAATATGGGGGACCACTGTAACATCCCCTCTGTACACTGTGAGGTCTTCCATTGTCAAATCTAACCACAAATCAGTCTCACTCAAAGTAATTATCACACTAGCAGAAACTAAACTAAAAAAAAAAACATCTCTAAAGCAGATTATATCCTTCAATGGGATGGTATAAATAGCTTCACTGCACCTCTCCCCTCAGATGCAACTGGCAACTATGCAAAGTCCTGCACCAATGTTTTTTTACAAACACCTGTATAACTGCATTGATGCGGCCATACCTGATAGGACCAAAACAATCTCTTCAAGGAAGAGCAAACCTGCCTGGTGGACAACTGCCATTAACAGGTTTTACAATAAGAGACAGAAATTGTTGTCCAAAAGTAAGAGGGAGGGTGCCCTAAACTGGAAACACGCCCTCCTCAGCTTAAACAAGCAAATAAGATTTCTTGTGAAGTCCTCCAAAGCAAACTATGAATCCAAATTAGTGTCCTCAACAAAGGACAACCATATGGTATTCTTTAGTTACATCCGCAGCCTACAAGGTAAAACACAGATTTGCGCCTAACTGGTAGTTGATACCACATACACTGAGCTTGTGGACATAGCAAACCTATTAGCCAACAGGTTCTGTGAAAATTTCACTCCACTGTCCCCAACCACCATGCATACCCCATGAAATTCCTTCCACCTTTCCCCCACTTTGTATCTCTAGAGAGCAGGTCATAAATTCCATCTCTAAGGCCAAAAACACAGCATCTATGGGACCTGATAACATCCTGGGGTGTGTCCTACATGGGCTCCAACAAGAATTAGCAATACCACTGGGTACTCTTCAATCATAGTCTAAGCACCGGCTTTGTCCCAGCTGAAAAGAAAATGGCTATTGTTATCCCACTTGCACAAGGATAGTGCTTCCACTGACCCTGGGAACTACAGACCTATTGGCCTGACTAGCCTTATCTGCAAGGCCATGGAAGAAATCATCATGGACCTTATCAATAAAGACACAGGTAATCTCCAAACAATTGACCTTACACAGTTTGGATTTGTCAAAGGGAGATCATGCCTGTTAAACCTGGTGGACTTCGAGACAATCACCAGACTTCTGGACAAGTGGAAAACTGTGCATGCAGCCTACCTGGACTTGGTCAAGGGCTTTTGACACTATTCCCCACTCAGGCATTATTGACAAACTCATCTAGCTAGGTATCAACCCTTATACCATTAGGTGGGTTGCTAACTGGCTCACAGATAGAACCCATACAGTCACAATAGGGGAAATCCACCTACAACAGCAGACTCGTAACCAGTGGTGTTCCACAGCGATCAAGTTCTGGAACCACTACTATTTGGAATCTATTTCGAAGTACAAATCAAAAACTAAAGGTCTGCAGCTGACAAAGTTTGCTGATGACTGGGAGCGGTCACAGAATCCCCAAATGATGTCAACATCCTACAAGAGGCTCTTATAAAAACAAATGCTTGGTGCCAAAGTCACAGCCTTAAACTCGATACAAAAAAATATATATATTATCATCCCCTTTGACAAGAGCGATGTTCCTGCTAACTACCAAATCAGTAGAAACACCCGAAGCACGCAGTCAGTGGTGAGAGACCTGGGCACACAGGTTGGCAGCAACCTTACCTTTGATCACCATGTCTCCAGAGTGGTAAGAAGGGCATTCTATATTGCTCATCTCATAAGTAAGGGCATTGCCAATTCCCTTCAGCTTGTGGTGTATCTCATTGTAAGTGTTTGAGCTTTATTTTTACATTGCAGCTAAGGTTTCTACAAACTCAATTGTTCTATTGCTTTGTTACTGTCAGCCTTGCTACTGTTGCAGAACTGGTCTCGTTTTTATACAAGACGTAGACAAAGTGTTACAATGTACCATTTTCCTGTCTGATTTGTTGCTTAGTGTGCTTCATGCTCCTAGCACTTACAGATGCTATAGTATCAAACTGGGTTGCTACTCCTCATCACTTTTGTTTAGGACATACTTTTTAGTTAAAATAGATGCTAAGCAGTGTGATCGAGTGTTCTGTGATTCAGTTTGAAGGAAAGCATTAGTTAAATACAGAACACCATCTTACGGCTAAAAGTCCTGTTTTGCTGCCAAGTTAGAGCGATCCTTAGTTGTTTTAACTGCTGTACCATGAGAAATTTTATAGCAATGTAGATATGTAAATGTCTGTGTTGCGATATTTAAGTACTGTTATATACAATTGCTGTGATAGCTTACTACTGCTATATCTGTGAGAGAACTGTCTCTTTAACTTCATGGGCAACATAAATTATCTGGTACATAACACTAAGTAAGGTGTTTTTTTTTATGTTAAGGGCTTCATATGCGAATGCATAACAGTTGCCTGAGCCTTTTGAACTAAACACTTTGTACCTGTATAAAAAGTGTAACGTGCTGCTACTCTTAAACCCAACACCCTTCCTGCCTGGCTGATAATTATTTCATTTACTTTTTACAGCACTTCTCCCTCATTCCCCCTTCAGAGACCTTAACATAATAATTATTTTTGTCTCCATCTTTTCATTTAGTGACCACGGTCCATGTGAATGGGTTCTCTCTCAGTCCCCCACTTGCTGAATCCTTGGCCATTGGCCGCATCTGCAGTGAAGAAACTAGTCACAAGGACTCAAGGGCTTTAAAAAAAAAAAAGTTACTATAGGTGTATAGCTACATTTCCCTCTTAGCCTGCTACTGCAGAAAGTACCTGGTCTAAAGCAGAGGTAACAGACTGCACCCATGGCTACGGACAGCAGCTGCTCCCCCACCCCCATCAGCTGTAAATATATTTCCCAGTTAACTTTTTCTTTTTAGTTATCAGTAAACTAAGATAAAGCTCTAGGTGAAAAAAGTAACCTAGTAGATACACTGGAATTGCCCACTTGTAAAACAGAGGCAAAAAGGTACTTAAACTGCCAAAAGGTACTTAAACTGCCACTTTTTGTTTGCTTCAAACTAGGTATCTACCCAGAAAGGACACAGCTGAAATCATGTCTATAGATTGACACTTACCCTGCAATCTTTAGCCTGGGGGGTTCTAGCCCACAACCCCTGCCACCAAAAACATCCTCCCAATACACACACACCATTACCAAACACCTAACATGCTCAAAAATAAAATATCCCTAAGATACCATAAGCAATTTACTATGTATATAAAACATATCCTAAGCACCCTCTATAAAACAGCCCTCGCTGGAGACATCCATCCAAACCCTGGTCCTCCCAAATCAAACCTAACCACAAACCCTAGTCCAAGCAACCCCCCCCCACAACTCAACTCCTAGCCAACAAGAAAACAACAGACCTACTTATAATGTCCCTAAACATCAGAAGCATATGCAATAAAATCCAAGAATTACATGCCAGCATAAGTATATATTCCCCAGATATTCTCTTCCTAACTGAAACCTGGCTCAAACCTCACATCAAAAGTGAGAAAATACTTCCACCTGAATGCAACATCCTTCGCATAGACAGATTGTCCAAAAAAGGAGGTGGTGTAGCATAGATATTTAAACACCACTTCAATATTCAGCTCCTGAACTCATCTGCCCCTCACCACAACAATGAGGAAATCCTTTATGCCAATCTCAAACTAAACCCAAACAAAACAATCAATATCATAGGATGCTATTTCCCACCAGGGCAAAATATTACACCCCTAGAAAATCTCCTGAGCTGGCCTACTCTATCTCTACCCCAGGAAACCATCATTCTCAGCGACTTTAACATCAACTGGCTATCATGTAATAACAATCTCCCAACCACTCACCTTAGTCTCCATGGGTTCACTCAACTCATCCAATCCCCTACCCGAATCAACAAAAACCCTAACAATCATACCTTACTTGACTGGATCCTAGTCAACAAAGCCCCTCACTCTTACCTAGCAGGCTACTTACCTGACAGTCTTAGTGACCACTCCCCCACTTTCCTAATTCGGCACCACACACACAGTCTCAAGCCCATTATCCACAGGCAAATACAGAACAAGTCAAACTTCAACCCCAACTCCTTCATCTCCTCCCTGTAAAAAATTAACTGATCACCACTAAAATACCTCAACCTAGATGAGGCTGTCCACTTCTTCAACAGTACATTCCTCTCCATCCTAAACACACATGCTCCTGTAAGAAATGCCAAAGTCAGATCCAGGCATGCCCCATGGTTACAAAAGACCACCAGAACCCTAATGAAATCCAGAGATAAGGCCTGGGAGCACTGGCGACTAAAAAATAACTCAGACAGGCAATCATTCCTTGAACTGCACAATAAAGCCAAAAAGCATATAAAATTAAACAAATCCCTCTACTATAAATCCACCCTAAACTCTACCAACTACAACCTAAGCAATTCTGGTCCACTATTAACACTATCCTCCATCCAGGGAAGGTTGATACCCCCAGTCATCCATTCCCCCCTCCTCCAGCAGTATTGCTGAAACCTTCAACAAACACTTCACTGAAACTATAACATCTCTAAACAAACAACACTTCCCTACAACAGCCCCCCCAAATCCTAAGCCTAACCCCCACCCTCTTTTCTTCTTCACCTCAGTACCTACCTCCAACATAAAGACTACTGTCAAAACTTAAACCCACCAAACTCGCAGCTGACAACCTCCCCTCTGAATACTTGAAAATTGCAGCTGATACACTAGCCTACCCTATTTCAATTCTAATCAACCGTTCCATAACACTACCCTATTTCAATTCTAATCAACCGTTCCATAACAGAAAGCTATGTTCCCTCGATATGGAAAATATCCCACATCATTCTCCTCCACAAAGGCACCCCTCCACCAACCTCTCCAATTACTGCCCCATTGTTATCCTCTTCTCTTTCTCCGAGATACTTGAAAAATGTATCAACACCCAGGCCTCCAACTACCTCCTAGCTAATAATCTCCTCTCCAAAACCCAACATGGTTTCAGGCCATATCACAGCTCTGCTCTCCTTCACAAACACTATACTTCATCACAAAAACAATGGCCTCTTCTCTACTGCCGTATTTCTAGATCTCTCAAAGGCCTTTGACATGGTATCTCATGAGCTACTACACTCTACTCTCCCCAACCTCTCCTTCTCACAATCAGCCTGCAACTGGTTCCACAGCTATATACACGGACACCAGCAATCAGTAATCTGGGATGATAACCTATCACCACGCCTCCCAGTGACTCTCGGAGTTCCCCAAGGGTCTATCCTCAGCCCTCTGCTATTCTCACTTTTCACTAACAACCTACATACTGCCACCATAGAAGCATCTCTTATACAGTATGCAGATGACTCTACTCTCATCTGCTCTGCCCCCACTCTACCAGAACTATACCAAATCACACAGGAATTATTCTCTTCTGTAGAAAGCTGGCTATCCAATGCTCAGCTCCTACTCAACCCAAGTTTGACAAAACTTCTCCTTTTCCAACCTTCCAAAGCCACCCAAAACACCCCCACTTCAACATTCTCGCCAAAGACAATACCACCATCTCTCCATCAGAACACACAAAATTACTTGGTGTGGAAATTGACAACAAACTTAGATTTGACACCCCCATACCTCTCACAATAAAAAAAGTTCACAAGAAACTTGGTGCATCATATCGAAGCCACTAATTCCTAACCAAGGCGGCTAGAATCTCCATAACCAATTCCCAGCTAATCTTCACCCTACTCTATGCATCCCTCATACTTACCAACCTTAGACAGACAGAGACCTACACAAGCTGGATGCTTGTTACAACAAAATTGCTAAATTTGCCACTGGAACCTCCTACCACAGCCATCATTGTATCTCCCTTAAAGTACTAAACTGGCAAGAACTCCCACAACTCCTTCACTTTAATCAACTCACCCTCGCTCATAAACTTATTAACCACCCCCTTAACATCCCTTCCCTTCAAACCACTCTCCAACCCTATCACTCCACTAGGCCCCTAAGATCAAGCAACAAAAATCAACTCACTGTTATCAAACCCAAAAACTCAGCAGGAGAAGCCATATTTTCATGTACCATATCTAAACTTTGGAACAATCTTCCACCCTCTATAACTACTCTACCTTCCAGCAGCCTTTTCAAGACGGCACTCAAATTCCACTTAAATTTGCACTGGCTTTGTCCTTGTTCTAATCCAGACTAGCACCCCCCCTTACCCCCCCCACCTAGACTCTTAACCCAACTATACTACAGCCACTACTAACCACAGTCAGAATTAGCTAGCTGTCTTTACATACTTAAAATCCTGTCTTATAACTTTGTTACTAATATTATAAATAAGAAACTATCTTAACTTGCAACATTTACTGTATATACTGTTCATAGGTTCATAGGTTTATACTAGGCTATCTGCCCTAAGGCATTTATAAGCCTAGCCCAAATTTTTGTGGCTTACACCACCCCTTATATGAAAAAATACTGTGCCCATTAGTTTGTTGTGCCTCTGTCCAGCAGTGACACAGAGATGATTCCCGGGGTAAACCTACGATCTCCCATCCACAGGTCTAGATTTCTCTTGAACAGAGTCAGCGAGGTGCTCTGCCTCACATGGACCGGGATTTTATTCCACAGCATAGGGAGTCTCTGAGTGATAAATCTATCCCTCCAGCACGTCCTTTATATCCGTGCTAAGGTTTAAGTCGCTTGCTCTAGTGGTTTTGGTGGATTTGGATTTTTTGAGGTGGAGCATGTCCATTAATTCCGGGTTGGACATGGCCTTGTATGTCAGGCACATGTCACCTCTGAGCAGACGGTATGCGACTGAATAGAGCTGGAGTTTCTTCAATCTGGCAGCATATGACAGATTTTGGAGTCCCTTTATCCTTTTGGTGAGGAACTTTTGGGGTCTCTCCAATTGCTGCAGATGTCGGGTGAGATACATCCCGAATGGGGCACTGTACTCGATCATTGGTCTGATAAGTGAAGAGTACAGGGGAACAATGACCTCACTAGATCTAGATGTGAATCCCTTCATGATCAGGTGGGCAATGTAGAAGGTCTTTCTAACCACTTTAGCAACGTGAGTGTCAAAGAAAGGCCACTGTCAACCTGGGTCCCCAGGTCCCTGATAACCTCTTCTGTGCTTAGTGGATTGCCACCTATATGGTAGCTTGGGGTTACCTTGTTTTTCCCGAAGGGTATGACTATACATTTTTGGCGTTTAACTTCAGGCCATGGCTCTGGCACCAGCTATCTGTTTCCGTGAGTCCCTTCTGAAGGATATCCGTGTCCGATGCACTTTCCACTATGGTCCCCAGTTTGCAGTCGTCTGCAAACTTTGTCAGCCAAAGTTCTCCCATGTTGGCCTGTACTTCTGAGAAGTAGATGCCAAACAATAGGGGGCCAAGGACCGAGCCCTGTGGGACACCACTTGTGACCGGCTTGGAGTCTGATACAGCGCCAGCAACTCTAACCCTGTGGGTTCTGTCCTTAAGCCAGTTTGCAACCCATCTTGTGACATATGGGTTTACATTTAAGCTGGTAAGTTTTTCTACAATACCCGAGTGGGGTATTGTGTCGAAAGCCTTTGCAAGGTCAAGGTAGGCTGTATGGACTGCCTTTCCTCATCAATGGCCTTGGTGACTGTTTCAAGAAGTCAACCAAGTTCAAAAGGCATGATCTTCCCTTGACAAAGCCAAACTGGGTCGGGTCCAATGTCTGCAAGTCCCTATATCTTTGTTTATGAGCTCCATTATGATCCTCTCCATAACTTTGCAGACTAGACTTGTTAAGCTTATGGGCGGTAATTACCAGGGTCCGTGAGGCGCCTTTGTGGAGTGGACCACAGTTGCCGCACGCCACTCCTTGGGCACATATCCTGTGGTAAGGCTGAGATTAAACAGCTGCCTTATGTGCGGGTTTAATTCCTCATTTAGCTCATGTAGCACACAGCCGGGGACACCATCCGGTCCCATTGATGCTGTGTTTTTAGCTTTAGAGAGAGCAGATTTCACCTGCGCATTTGAGATGTCCGGGAGGCTACACTCGGCTGGGATAGTTATCTCTCCTTTAGGGGGGGAGAGGGGTGAAGTTTGCACTGAACCTGTCTGCCAGTATGTTGGCAATGTCTGTGGGTTCAGTGATTTTTGTATCATTTTGGACTAATTCTGAGCATATCTGGGAGTTTCCACCCAGGTTCCTAACATAGCTGAAAAAGGCCTTATGATTGTCCTTTGAATCCATGGCAATTTTCTCTCAAAATTGGCCTTAGTTGATTTTATGAGTGCTCGTATTTTTTACTAATAATGATCAGGGGTGACTTCCTTTTATGGATTTTGTTCTATCATGTAATAGCTTTCTCCTCTTATTGTAAAGTTTGTTAATGGCTGGGGTCCACCAGACTGGACGTTTGCCCTTTGTGGAAAGAGTCTTGGTTTTATTTGGGATTGCCTGATCCATGCAGTCCTGGAGGTGTTCATAGAAGGCATTTGTAAGGGCTTCCAGCTTGGGTTGTGGTTTCCTCTGGCTCAGGGGCCTTGAAGGATACCACACCAGTCTTGAGTAGTGTGAAGTTTGCTTTAGAGAAGTTCTTCACTATGGTCTTTTTGTTTGGGGTGGGGGGATGTGGATTTCCAGTGAGATTAGTTTATGATCAGATCTCACCAATGAGGGATATACTTCGGTGTGGAGCATTTTGTCCCCATGTTTGTGACAATGAGATCTAGTATATTTTCTCCTCTCGTGGGAACAGTGACTAGCTGTTCCATGGCATTTGAATTTATAAACTCCAGGAACCGTTGGGCTAGAAAGTTAGGGCTTGAGTAATGTTCCCAGTCTATATTTGGTAGTTGAAGTCACCCAATATGATGGTGTTTGGAGATACATTTATACCCTCCAGTGTCTTCAGGAAGGCTGTGTGGGGTTCCTGAGTTTGAGAGGGTGGCCTGTAGCATGCTACAATTTGTAGAGCAGTTTTGCCTATGGTTAGTTGCACCTGGATGGTTTCCGAAGCTTCGTGCATTGCCACCAACCTGGAGGTGTGGGTATCCTTTATGAATATGGATACACCCCCTCCTTTTGTGGTGTGGTCCGGGTTTTGGGGCCGGAACACATGATATGAGGTAAAACCTAATAGTGCCGGGGTGCTCTCAGGAGCCTTGAACCAGGTTTCAGTTACAGCACAGACATCGATGTTCTCCATACTGAGAAGGGCCTCTTATATCTTGTTATTGTATTAAAGCCAACAACCTGTAATGTTGTTTACTATTGCTGTAACTTTGTATCTCTATTTATCATGTACATGATGTGGAGCTTTTCTCCCTGGGCATCCGCAGAAAAAGGACTTGCGTCCAGTCGGAATTTCCCTTTAAACAAATATAAATAAAAATAAATAATAAAAAACAGAAGTTATAACCTCCTTGTACTTTTCCCTCATCAGGCCAACAACTTGAGTACAATGTCTCTTTTGGTATGTACCTTTTCCCGGCAACTGCAACAACTGGACAATCCAAAAGTTCCTCACAAGGAGAATTCAAAGTATTCAGCATCTGTCTTATACAGATCAACTGAAATCACTGTCACTTTACTCTGTTTCATACAGACTACTCAGAGGGGACTTTCTGCCTTGCGTATAAGGCAATCTCCAAATCTGCTTTATTGGAAATGCCGCATAACCATAAGTCCAATGGCTCATAGGTTATCCACTCTAAAGACCTCAGGTTTGCCTCCCAGAGGTTATCGCACCTGTGGAACAGACTCCCAATTCAGGTCAAGCAGAGCACCTCTTTGACCCTCTTCAAGCACAATCTGGACTATTGGATGGGTAACCATAAATTCAACCTGAAGGTTCCACCTTTGTCTCTCTTTGACAGGGGCAATAGGTGCTGATCATTGAAACAAGGGCAGAACTTGGTTAGGCTTGTAAGGCCCCTAGGGCCATTACTCTATTAACTTCCTATTATCCTATGAACAGCATGTGTTGGGCAGGCGAGAAGAAATCACACTATGCAGAGAATACTCAGAACACAGGGACAACAGGCAAAGTCCACAAAGACAGTGAGCATTTATCAGAATTAAACCCTGTACAATGCCATTCAGCAGAAAGACATTCAGTTATTTCTCTTAAAACTTCACACACCATGTAAGGCTTCCATCACCAACATTTCTCTCAGCCACCCATCTCATAACCATTACTTTGACTGGGCCTCTAGTGCATCCAGGACTATGTGCTTGTATCCTAAGCAAACTACATCTGAAGTGGCAGGACATACTGCAGCTGGGACACTACATGTAACATTTAGTTATCCAGATGATTCATGTTAAAAATTATTAATTGAATCATGAATAACACTCTACCTTCTGATAATCAGTAAGAGTGGGATGGTACAGCAATACACAGAACAGCAGATACTTGGGCAAGTCAGAAGTACTGGGAGCAGATTCCTCTCTGCTACAGGGAACCCAGCAATGTAACCCTTCACCTTGTAAGAAAATAAAAGTACAGTTTTGTACCTACCATAAATGTAGATGTTCGAGGATTCCATTGCTGCAGTCCTTACTATTGGGTATAGTCCCCGTCCAGTCGGCCCGAATACCAGAGTATCAGTCTTTTCTTGCCCCAGATGTCAGAAGATCCTAAAAAGACAAGTCCCAAAATACCTGCACCAAAACATGTACAATATATATAAGAATATATACAAAAATATAAGCATGTAAACTCACCTACACAACCACCCCTAAACACAGAGGGAAGGAGGGGCAATGGAATCCTCGAACATCTACATTTATGGTAGGTACAAAACTGTACTATGTTCTTTCCATTGCTGCAGTCCTTACTATTGGGTAGAATCCCAAAGCAGAGGTAAGGGAGGCTGGCAAATCATGAAGAAGTAGGAGCTGACAACATGCCTTGTAAAACAGCTGTGGCAAAACCAGCCCTAGACTTAGAGTAGATAGGAAGGTGATAATGCTTAGAGAAAGTATGCACTGAACTCCAAGTAGCTGCTTCCAAAATATCCTTAGTTGCCACCCCTTAGAAATGCTGTTGAAGTGGCAGTAGCCCTAGTGGAATGAGGCCTAATCCCAGCTGGAATCTCCTTGCCATGATGGGAATAACAAAATGCAATGCAAAAGCCAATCCACCTAGAAATAGTTTGTTTTGACACAGGCTTGCCCTGTGAACTCAAAAGAAACAAACAACTGCTGAGACTGCCTAAAATCCTTAGTCCTGCTTAAATAATTGCCTGTGTACATCTAAAGTGTGCAAAATCTTTTCCCCTTTATTTTGGGGTCTGCATAAAAGTAGGCAAATGAATAGTTTGGTTTAAAGCCACACTAGAAACCACCTTAGGCATAAAGGAAGGATTAGTGAATGATACCCTATCCTTATGGAAAATCAAAAAGGGCTCTACTGCCATAAGGGCCTGCAACTCAGACACCCTTCTTGCAGAAGTAATAGCCAACAGAAAAGCAGTCTTCCATGACAAGTATTTCAATTCAGCAGTAGCTGCAGGCTCAAAAGGTTGTAGAGTAAGTTTTTCCAACACAAAATTGAGATCCCAAGCAGGAGTAGGAGCTCTCTTATATTCTTTGCTCTAAGAAACTGCTTGAACAAAGGATGCGAAAACAAAGGTGGGTCACAATCATAGTGAGCTGAAATTGCTGCAGCATGAATCTTAATGGAAGAGAAGGACAAACCTTTGTCCAATAACTCAGTAAGATATTGAAGAGCCACACTCAAATTAGGCTCAGAAATCTCCAAATTCTTGCTGTACTCCAAAACAAAAATCTCTTCCATTTCTCCTTGTACTAGGTCTTCTAGCTTCCATAATCACATTTAAAACTTGTTGAGGAAGTTGAGACCTGCTGTGTTTCAACACAGAATATGCCAGGCTGTTAGATGAAGAGAGTGAAGCTTGACATTGAGCAGATGACCGTCCTTCTGAGATAACAGATGAGGAATCAGAGGTAAAGGCCATGGAGGCTTCTTTACTAGACTCCGTAGTAGTGGGTACCAGTGTTGCCGAGGCCAATCTGGAGCTATCAAAATCATCCTTGGCCTGTCTTGTCTGACCTTTAATAGTACCTTTGGAAGAAGAGGCAGAGGTGGAAAGGCATACACATGAAGGTTTTTCCAACTGAAAGACAGAGCATCCACTTTCCAAGCTGTGTGATGAAACCCCTTTGTGCAATACTTTGGCAGCTGGTGGTTTAGTGGAGAAGCGAACAGATCTATGTCTGAGTTCCCCATGACACTGTCAATTTCTGAAATACATGAAGATCCAGTTTCCACGGGATCCATGATTTGTCTGCTTAACACATCTGCAAAGGAGTTCTGTGCTCCTGGCAGAAACCTTGCCTGAAGAGTTAGTTGCAAGCTTAGCGCAGTCTCCCATAAAATCATTGCTTGCCTGCATAGAGGATAAGAATGTGTTCCCTTGCTTGTTGATGTACCACATGACAGTTGTGTTGTCTGTTAGAATCAACACCTGCCCTGGAAGAAGTAACTCCTTGAAAGCCATTAATGCAAACTGGACTGCTAACATCTCCTTCATGTTGATATGTAGATGCTGTAGTCTGGCAGGCCACTTGTCTTGTATCCACTTTCCATTTAGATGAGCTCCCCAAGCAATGTCCGAGGCATCTGTCGTTAAAATCTGACTTGCCTCTGGCCGGGTCACAGAGAGTCCCTTGTTTAGGTGACATTCCTGAGCCCACCACAAGAATTCTTTTTGAAGGCAAGGTATTATTTGAATGACAGTGTCCAAATCCTGGCAGTGCTGTGTCCATACATTTTGAGATACCATTGTAGCTTCCTCATATGCAGTTTGGCATTGGGAAGCACCAGAATACAAGATGCCATGAACCCTAATGCTTGAAGGACTGTCCTTGCAGTCAGCACGGACTGATGAGATAGTTGATGGAAGTAAAGTGACAGACTCTTTTGTTTGTCCGGGGTTAAAAAGGCCATCTGGGCTGCTGTATTCAGTCTCACACCCAGAAGGCACATGTCTTGAGAGGGTACTAGACTGGACTTTATTTCGTTCACAGAATACCCTAGGCATCTTAGCACTGCTATAACATATTCCAGATGCTGTAGAAGGTCTTCCTTTTCTTGAGCCAGAATCAGGCAGTCGTCCAAGTAAGGATAGATTTGAATTCCTTGAAGCCTGAAGTAAGCTATCACTGGAGCCAGAACCTTTGTGAATACTCTGGGCGCAGTAGATAAGCCAAAGGGCAATGCAGAGAACTGATAATGAGAATTTACAGCTCGAAACCGCAGATACTTCCTGCAACTTAGCCTTATAGGCACATGAAGGTAAGCTTCCTTGAGATCTAAAGTTACCATCCAGTGATCTTTGCCCAGCAGAGGTAAAAGCTGTTGTAACGTCAACATCTTGAACTTGGGAATGTCCAGAAAAGTGTTGAGGAGAGATAAATCCAAAATTGGTCTCCACTGTCCCCTTCTTTGGTACTAGGAACAGGCGAGAATAAAATCCTAGGCCCCTTTCTGATACAGGGACTGGCTGAATG
The DNA here is from genome assembly GCF_019279795.1 of Protopterus annectens. Classification (NCBI taxonomy): domain Eukaryota; kingdom Metazoa; phylum Chordata; order Ceratodontiformes; family Protopteridae; genus Protopterus; species Protopterus annectens. The sequence goes on along the minus strand of NC_056736.1, from coordinate 373,549,916 downwards.
GCCCCCATCTGGAGTAACTGAGAAACTTGCTTGTGAGCCTCCTTTCTTTGTGGAGGAGGAACGTCTGGCATGCCTTTGAAAGGGGCATTGTATGGAAATAAAATCTGTAACCGTGGTGAATGATATCCAACACCCATTTGTCTTGAGTAATTAAATCCCAATTTTCTTTGAAAAGAGACAGTCTTCCTCCCAAAGGAGCTGCCAGACGAGAATCTACTGGCAGCTGAAAAGACAGGTCATTGGGTCTAAAGGACTGACCCCTGCCCTCACCAGAAGTCTGAGCAGGTGAACTCCTGTTCTAGGCCTAAAAGAACCTTGAGCCCTGCCCCTACCACGCCTAGACCTACCCCTAGACTGGGAATCATAAGCAGGATATGTCCACCCCTTAGCAGGCCAATTTCTACTAAACTGCACCTGCAAAAATCTTTAACAGTTTGCATAGACTTAGCTTTGTCCTCCATTTTCTTTAAAACTGCTATCCAAACAACACATCAGACTGTAAAGGAGCATCCAAAATCCTTGTCTTAACATGCTCAGCTAAATTCTGATCCTTCAACCAGGCATGCAAGAACAGAACTAGTAGCAGCCACCCTCGAGGAGGCCTGTACAGCATCAAAACCACATTGCAAAGAATGCTTACCCACTTGCTCAGACACATGAACCAAGTCCAGCAACTCTTTACACTCAATACCTTCCGCCAAAGCATCCACCTTAGATTTTAATTGTGAAAGGAGATAATTCTGATATTTTAGCATGTGAAACTGACAATTCAAGCTCTCATGGCTAGAGTGGAAGAAGTATACACTTTCTTTCCCCACCTATCCAAGGCCCTTGCCTCTTTATCAGTGGGAACAGGATTTTAACCACAGAAGCCTTAACACCTTTAGGCCCTTGAGAAATAGTTTCTGGGTCTATAATACCTATCAGGCTTAACAGGAGCAGGAGGCAAAGAGTCAGGATTCAGGGAAGCCTCTGCAAAAACATCTTCCACCACATTCAACACAGGAGGAATAGCTAAGGGCCTATGCTGCTGTAAAAAAACAAGAATTCCCTAAGCTTTTCCCTGAATCAGAGTAATCCTGGCCTTCCCATTTAAAGTGCTCCCTCATGGAATGCAGAGTCTCTGAAAATGAGAAATCCTCAGGAGGAGAAGCTGTAGGAGTGGAATCATCCACATCAGAATCAGAATAAGTAGGATACTCCTGCAAGTCTTCATGAAGACGTGGAAGCCTCTGAACACTGTTCAAAACTATCAAACTCCGGTTCCACCCTAGGCCTCTTATCAGGCGGGGCATAGAACCTCTAATCATAGTAATCAAATCTTCTGCCATTTTAAGCATATGTTTCTTAGGTACAGAACCGAAATGCTAGGAGAAGCCCCCACTGAAGCTGAACTAGGCCTACCTCTCAAAGAAGTTTTGGCAACAGAAGGAGAGGCTCTAACAGTTTACCTGAAGCCCCCCTCAGCCTGGCCTACCTCCTGAGAAGGCACATCCTGTAACAGTAAAGTTTCTGCCTGAGACTCAAATATTTCAGAACGCCAACCTGCACTGACTATACCCAATAGTAAGGACTGCAGCAATGGAAAACGAAGAACATCCACTTATGCACAAGCAGATAAGTCAGCCACTGTTCTTTGTGCTAGCTTAGAAGCTGAATAAATCAGCTAACTGCATTACTTACATAGTAGAAAAGCTGCTCATTCACCTGTGACACAAAAGTACAAGTTCCAAATGTTTCTATCCTCAGGAAACTCATTTCTGCAGTTGCCAATAACTGATAATACTAGTGGCATTTTGATGATGCAATATGCAAATAATTCCATGCTGCTATGATACAGCATGTCAACAAATCCATCCTACTATGTAGCTCCCCTTAACCACAACAGCCCAATCTACATTCTTCTATCAAGTTTTGACACACCATATGTCTGATTAAAGGACAAAAGGACTGTTACTAAATGTGGCCATAAAAACAAGGCCATATCAAACAACTTCCAGGCCACAGAATGTGATTCAACACAAGTCATCTTCACATATTCCAGTGGACCCCTTGATACCATAAAAAGGACCACAACATAAAAATGAAATGAACAAGAAACAACAACTGAAACAGCAGCTTTACTGAACGAGATATCCATGGCCCCTTGGCACAGCCTTCAGAGGGAGCAAAACCCACAACATATACAAGAAAAATGCAATATTTAATTAAGCAAACAATTATCCAAATCCAGAACTTCCAACACACTTCATTATTAAGACCACACAAAAGTTGAAAGAAGCCAAGCATCATACAAGGCAACAAAGTGTCCTTCCAGAACCATGTCACTGACGTGGTTAAGGTGCGTAGGCACAGGACAGAGCCACTGTACAGAAATGAACACAGAGTCACACCGGAATCAAAGTAACTGCTGTGCAAGATGTGGTAACCCTCACATTTTTTGCATGATTTACTAATCTTGATAATATGTTTTCTGAAAGCTGACAAATCATATTATGGAGTGGCTAATTTCACAACTAACATTCACATCATATTAGACATAACAGCCAAGTACTTATCACTGGGTAGCTGAACCTTGGAAACTGTATGCTATTTTATAAAATGCAATTCACACAAGCCTCTGCACAAAAAAGTTTATCCACACAAACTAATGTGCCAATGACACAAACACTTCCCAAATACTGTAGAACACTGAATCATATGCCAGTGACACACACACTTCCAAATACTGTACAGCACCAACAAAGGCAACATACAGCTGGGAAAGAAGAGACAAATAAAAAGTAAATGCAAAATACAAAGGCATCAGTCTGGAGAGGGACACAACTATCAGGGAGGAGGCATTACATATCACATCAGCCAGAAATAAAACAGAGCTGCAGTGTACAGCACTGTAACTGCTACAGATGAGCACAGCCACAATAATAAAAAAAACTAAACAGGCAGAACACAGCGTTACCCAACAATATGCTTAGTACATATATTCATAATACATAAGAAATGAAGTATAACATAGGCAGACACAAATATACAACTGTGTACAAAAACTGCAATTGCATGAGTAAACAGCCCAGTACAAGTACAGAACTGCCACAATCATGGAGATCACAAAGTATGACCCAGAACAGGTTGACCAAAGGTACAGGAAAGTTCCCCTTCAGACAGGAAAAGATAGGTTGGTACTACAAAGCTACCCAGAGCATCCCATATGACATAAGTACAGAAACTACACGGCATGCATATACAAGCAGCACAAGACCTGTAGAGGGAAGACATTTCCCATCCCCCAGCCTAATGACAGCTAAACTGAGTAACAATGAAGGATTGTGCTGTGAGTTCCAGGGATAAGCCTTGTAGCACTATAGAGGATGCCCTGGAAAAGACTAACACTGATGTGTTTTCTGAAAGCTGACAAAAGCATATTATGGAATGGCTAATTTGACAAAAGCATATTATGGAATGGCTAATTTAACAGCTGTTACACAACAGCCAAGTATTACACTTAGAATGCATAAACCTTGAAAATTGGATGCTATTTTATCAAATACAGCTCAGGACAACTACTGCACAAAATACTTTGCCCTCACATATTCAGTCTTCAAGTTCATAGGGCACTTACAAATACCACTCAGCACAGAGGCATGTGCTGGGACGCACCTGTTGTAGCAGAAACGCTGGTGAAGACCAGGGATTATGCTGAGGTGCTGTGTATGAGGGGAGCAGGGACATTGATTAAATACACCCACACATACATCGGTAAGACCATTGAACACCACTACATTGGCTACTTTGGGCATGAGCAGGAGATGCTAGGGCCTTAAGGAAAACCTATCCCAATGTGTATGCCACACCTTCTGGAAAACAAATGGACTTTGTTCCAGGAGGTACAACAAGGCTAAGTGTGCAGAATGACAGAGACCTGAAACTGATGGACAGGTGCACAAAAAAAGAAAAGAAAAACAGATGCAGCTGAAATGATAAAACAGGGGACAATCCCGGTACCCAACATCAGCCAAACCTGACAACTCAATGATTGTTAAATTCATACAAATGTATAACTTTGTTTTACCTATATTTATTATCTTTTATTGTTGTTTTATTTTTTTTTTTTTTTTTAATCTGTAATTGGAGCTTCCCCGGCGGCCTCTACTAAAGCGGGCGGATATTTCAGCTAGACTAGCCCGGTCACCAAATGTAAAATAAATAAATAAAAATAATAAACTTAAGACTCTGACAAATTTCTGATAATGGCTACTGAGGAAAGAAGACTTCAGCCTGACCTGTTGGTAAATAAACCCCACCCCAAGATGTCAGCATATGGAATGCAGCTGCAGTAACAGACTTGAGCTATAACAAAGTTCAGGGGATCTGGACAGACAATGGAGGCAGCCAATGTTAACAACCTGAAAAGACCAGGAGATCAGACAGAAACACACAAAAAACAGATGGCATCCCTAGCTAGAAAGCCATTACCAGGAAAGCAATGATGTTTCTCATTACTCATCTTTCATCTTCTATCTCTAGCAATATTAACATACTCTTCTGTTCAGTTTGTCTAACATTTCCTCTCTCATCTAGCCTTTCTAATTTCTGAGACTAATCCAATTATGCTGTTTTACCTTTAATCTAGGGCTTATGTCCTACTACACAAAACCTGTATCTCTACTACCATATCCTACATGTTACTAGACGTACCATTCTTCCTGTTACCTACCTCTTCATCAAGGCTAACAAATATATCCTGATTTCACAGGACATAGTCACTCAAGGTATACGACTCACTTGGTTTTGTATGTTAATCACATACATTTAGATTATCTAATCTCTACTTAAATAAGCACCTAATATTCTTATAATAATACTGTTAAAAACGCTTCAGTAAAAAAAATAAATAATTTTATCAATGTAAACAGTACTTTCTGCAGTTCAGTTATGCACAACTGTATCTCTGAAACTATAAATTTATAATGTAAATGCAATTATGCATATACATCTGATAAAGCCTCTCTCTCCAGGCCTCTACTGAAAATGGGGTTTGCCCAGACAAACTAGCCTACTCAAAGATGGCAAATAAATAATCATAGTTTGGACATGGGAGGCTTCTGGGTTATGGCAGAGAAGAATACAGAGTCAGCACTCTGACTGCTGATGGTGCTGGACATGTTACCATTTTTAGCACAGCAGGCATACAGAGGGAAGATCTTGAAGTTGTTGGAGTCCCCAGCTTCACCACCTACTGGCACTGGACCAACAAATGCACAGTCAGCAGGGCCAGTCTATGGCAGATGATTGGTAGACTGCTGAGCCACAGGTATTGGCAGAGGATCAGGTGTGCGTGTAAGAACCACTGGGCAGCTCCATCATCAGAGGAGAGACCTGGGCAGTATCCCTGAAATGGATGGTGACCTCAGGCCAAGACTTAATTACTTTTCTCTCTGTATGGCAGTCTGCCTAGTCTTCTTGGCTATGACACCGGAACTCATTATGGAGCACTTAGGGATATTGTAATGCTCTCTGCGATATCTAGCTTCCAGATTGAAATGTATGCAGGGAGAACAGGTGGCACAATCAGGGAGGAGTCTAAGCAATTAAACATTAGGTCTCAAAAAATGAGACCTATTTTTAGGATCACGCATTAGTTGCATGAAAATCCAGAATGGTACTACTATTAAATACAAAAAAATTCTGAATAGAAAATTTGTCAGTTGCTGTGAGAAATTTGGATAAGTTCCAAGATGTAACTGGGAGGGTTAAGACCTCACAGACTAGGTTACTTCTGATGGCAGCAACACAGGATCTCAAAATACTGATAAACAAGAAGCTGATCATGGTAGCAAAGTCATAACATATAACCTGTAGTCAGAGTTTCTCAAAAATTAAACATATTAATTTTTATGGTCATCAGTTAATGTATCACAATCGGACTTGCTTGCCAGAATCAATAGATGCTGACATCAGACCCCTTGCCACATCTTATTGCTCTAGTCTCCTCAGAGTCACCTCCACATAACCATTGTCAGGTTGGTCCTGTGTCTCTATTGCAGCTCTAAGGCTCGACGTTCCCCACAGCCAAGGTAAGAAGCAGTACATAGAGGATGTCACACCTCAACTTCTAATCATGCCATCTTGTGTTATGTATCACCACTTGGGCATTTAAAGGGGACTGAAAGGAGACTGCTCTGCTCCTGTTCAGTGAAATACACCTCAACCTACAAACCAACCAGCCAGTAATACTAATATATTTGTCTCCAGTGTCCAAACCACTCACAAAAGTCATATCACTACCAGGTCACTATCACCCCTTTGCCCTAAAGAGATGAGCAGGCATCACCTTGTTATTCCCTCTTTGTCACAGAGACAACAAATACAATACACTTCTGCTCTTTCTTAGAATTTGTGGGTGCATCTAAAACATGCCTTACTTTCAAACAGGATACTAATCATAATGAAATTTCACTAACTAAATAATTTTCTTACAGTCTGCAGAATCATTATTATATTTCGCAATAAATAGCTTGCCAGTTAAAAGTATTAGTAAAATTTTGTAAGTGTGCCACAAACATATTTTGCACAGTTGCATCACAAAACTAAAATATTTTGTAGTTATTGGATTAATTAATATAAAGAGGCTCAAATGGTGCTAGGTTTACCACCAAAACTGGGAGAACGAAATGTGGAATGAAAATACTGTATTAAAAAGTACCAGAATAATGCTATTTGCCAGTTCGATGGGCAAAGTGTGTGTGTTGCAGGGCAAATGTGGAGTGTTAATAGACATGACCTAAATTAGTGTGTTAATTTTTTTTGATTGATTTTATTTTCTTCCAAGTTTTGTTTTCCTCCTCTGTTGTATTTAAGGTTTGCAAAAAGTTGCAAGTAGCTCATGTGAAATGAGAGGTACAACTTACAAACTGCCATTTCTGCAAAAGACAACCACAAAACCTTCTTTGACTATATCAGGAATCTCAAATATACCCGAAATACTTGAAACAAGACTACAATACACTAACTACATCTTTACTCTCTCTTTCTCTCTTTACCAGCTTCCAAACTGTGGCAATCCCTGCTCAATTACTTGAAGAGCTGAGCTGACTTAAACAGAGGCTTGCTGCCCAAACCTTCAGAGCTTTCATGGCAAATGAGAGGGGGGGGGGGCTGAACCCTGAGAACAGGACATTGCTAAAAAAAAAAAACAAAAAAAGAAATGACCACACACTGGCATAAAAAACACACGAAAAAACAGGAGGGGGGGGTGGCTACTGCAGCAGTGATCATTCAAGCATCTACTGTTAAAGTAAGTTTACTTACACAGCTGTACTATGCACTTCATAGTAATCACTGCTGCAGTAGCTTTAACTGTATGGGTAGATTACCCTAGCTAATTACATTTGGGAGGTGTAAGGAGACGAGTCCAAGAGCCCCTGGAGAATGGTGCTAGCAAAGCCTGATTTGGACCTAGAGAAGAAACTGACCTTGCAGTGCTTTGTAAAAATATGTAAAGAACCAAGCAGCAGCTTCTAGAATACTTCTAGCGGCCAACCCTTTCCAAAAAGCAATAGATGAAGCCAAGGTCCTGATAGAATATGTCTTGTCTTGACCCTGCCCAGAGTATTTTTTTTTTTTTGTGGTGGGAATAACAAAAGGTAATAGCCCAAGATAACCATTTAAAAATAGTCTGCTTTGGCACAGGTTGCCCCTTCTTAGCTTCACAAGACATGAACAGCTGATCATAAGTTCTAAAAGATTTCATTCTGTCAAGACAGAACCTCAGCTGTCTGTGGACATCCAACATATGAAGTATGACAGACAGATTCAGTGCCAACTTTACCTCTCCCCCCACCAAAGGGCCAATCATAGTACCAGTAAATTGCCAGGCACCCAGTATTACTGCTGCACAGGTTAAAACAGCACTGTCCAAGGCCAAGAATACAGCTTTTATAGGACCTGACAATATCCCTGGCTGTGTTCTACAAGAACTACAGAGTGAACTGGCACCTAAGCTGTGTGCCCTGTTCAATCACAGCCTCACCTCAGGCTTTGTCCCTACCGAATGGCACACTGCTACAGTCATCCCTCTCTACAAAGGAGAAGCGACTACAGACCCTGGGAGCTATCGCCCCATTAGGCTGACAAGTCTGATATGCAAAGCTATGGAACACATCATCATGGACCTAATAAACAAGGATATAGGAAATCTCCAACCTCTGGATCCCACACAGTTTGGTTTTGTGAAGGGTAGATCATGCCTGCTCAACCTGGTCAACTTGTTTGAGTCAGTCACCAGAGCTGTGGATGAAGGCAAGGTGGTTCATACAGCCTACCTTGATCTGGCCAAGGACTTTGATACCATTCCCCACTCAGGAATCACAGAAAAACTCACTAAGCTAGGCATAAACCCCTATATCACAAGGTGGGTTGCAAACTGACTCACAGATAGAACCCACAGTATGAAAGTAGCGGACTCTAAGTCAGACTGTCGACCAGTCACGAGTGGAGTCCCACAGGGATCAGTCCTGGGTCCTCTCCTGTTTGGTATCTACTTCTCAGAAGTCTAGGCCAACATGAAGGGACTCTGGCTGACAAAGTTTGCAGACAGTTGCAAGTCAACTCCCCAATTGATGTTGACATGCTACAGAAAGGCCTCACTGAGACCAACGACTGGTGTCAGAACCATGGTCTTAAGCTCAATGCCAAAAAATGTGTCATCATCCCCTTTGGGAAAAACCCAGTTCCCATGAATTACCACATCAATTATAGTCCACTGAACACAGAAGGCGTTATAAGAGATCTGGGAACACAGGTTGACAGCAACCTCTCTTTTGACCACCACATTGCCACTGTGGTCAGAAAGTCCTTCTATGTGGCACATCTCATTACTAAGGGTTTTGCATCCAGAAGAAAGAGGTCATTGTCTCCCTCCAGCAAAACTGTTTTCCGTGTTAAAAAACTCAAGTCATCCAGATGAGCTGGTTCACCTGGAGCAACTGTTAGCATCTCTAACACAAAATTAGGATTCTCAAGGAGGAGCCACTGGTTTTCTGGAAAGTCTTAAGCAAAAACCCTTTCAAAAACATTTTGACATGGGAATGTCTTGAAAAAGGAGGATCCATGGGCAGGAGTGATAAAATCGCTAACAAATGAACACTGACAGAGGAGTTAGACAGGTCATAGGAAAGTAACTCACAGAAATATTGCAAAACTAAAGGAAAAAAAAAGCCCGAGTGCTGAGCATGTTTTTGGCACCAACTAGACAACTTTTTCCATTTGCTAAAATAGGATTTTCTAGCAACAGTCTTTCTTGCTTTCATTCGTACCTACTGCACGTTCTCAGTAAGCAGGTGCCTAAAAGGTATTAAAACCCTATTACCCAAGCAGTCAACTGAAGTTATTTGGGGTTGAGATGCATCAAAAACCCTTGTTCTTGAGTGAGTAGATCCACTTTATGAGAAAGCTTGTAGTAATCACCTTAGTCAATTCAAAAAGAAGGCAGAACTATTGTTGCCTGTTCCAAAAGGGAGTCACCACAATGATCTTGGTGGATAGTATCCTGGATATCAGTAGAAAGGGTGAAAAAGCATACAAGCACATTCCTGCCAAAGGAAATGAAAATCTATCTTCCAGGTCTTTTTACATGGAATCCTGGAGCAGAATATTACCAGACAATTGTTCAACACAGAGGCAAAATGGTTTACTTGAGGAACTCCCTACTGATGGGTCAAATCTTGGAAGACTCTTGATGTAGTTTCCATCTGTGAGGGTGTGTCTTGTCCTGCTCAGCTTATATACCACACAACTTTGCTCTAGTGGAATGCAGGAATCCTTTAGAGCAACACTATGCTGTAAAGCAATATCCTATGCTAACATGGCTAGTCTGCATAGGGGGTAAGACCTGGTACCCCCTTGCTTGTTTATTACCACATCACTGTGGTATTGTCCATACTAACTTTAAGTGGTTATGAGGACCAAGGTTATTCAGAGAGTTGAGTACCTTGATAAGGATAGGCATCTCTTTTACGTGCCTGTGTCTGTCTTTGTTGTCCCAGATACCTACCACTTTTGTTCCCCTTGACACTGCTCCCTAAGCAAAGTCAAAGGTGGAGAGCTCCACCAAGTGATTTTCCCTACTCGTAAATCCCAGAATTGGAATCTGGAAAGATAATGGGTGTTGGTGCTGGGACGAAAGAGACTTCAGATGCCATTATATTTCCCTCATGCGGTCTTGCCAGAGATATCACAAAAATCATAAATGCCAAGTGACCCAGAATCCTGAGGTATTCCATCACAGTGACTGAAGTCCGAGTGGAAAATGCCTGGAATAAAACTAAATATAGCTTGATTTTTTTTTTTCCTGTGGAAGAAAAGTCCTTTGTACTGAGGAGTCTAGCAGACATCACATAAATACACTCGTGTGATGAACTACAAAACACTTTCCTGGAATCCCAGACTATGTATGAGATCTCAACCTAGTGAGAAATTCCTGACACTTTGAAAAAGACTCTGCAAAAATAAGCAAGTCATCTAAATATGGAAGAATGTGAATACCCTCTAGCCTTCAATGTGCTATAACTGGAGCTAGACAGCCCGAAAGGGTAAAGCAGAGAAGTTAGATTTTATGCGTCTGGATCACATTAAGAAGCATCTGAAGGCTGGAGGAACAAGAATGTAATAAGCATCTTTTAAATATAAAATTACCAAAAAACTTAAATGAGGCAGGAGGAGTGAATGACTGTGTAATGAAAGCATTTTGAACTTGGGCACTATCACAAATTGGTTTTGGAAAGGAATTGCCAGAATTGGTCTCCAGGCATTTTCTTTCCTCTGCACCAGAAACATTCTTGCATAAAAAAACCCTTCTCCACTGGGAAGGAGGAAATGTTTTTATTACCTCCTGCAAAAGCATGTGCTGCAGGACAGGTGGGAAAAGGAGTTTGGTCTGGAATAATTTTCTAGAAAGGAGGGATTTCTTCCCTCTGCCATACATACCCCTGCTGAAACAATCACTCTTAGAACCAATTTGCCTGAAGCAATCTGTTGCCAAAGAGAGAAATGGAGATTCAGACTTTCTGGAAGGGATAAGGGACTGCTAGGTGTGAGGTAGAAACATGATCTCTTACATAGCCATTCTGACTTATTTGACTATTCTTTGTATTATGGGGGGGGGGGTATTTTGTTTTTTTTTTGTCAAAACTGGATGACGGAGCAAAAAAAATTAATTTAGAGGAGGACTGAAAAGTCAGAGATTCCCTTTAACTGCTTACCCCTTTCATCATAATTTTTTGATTACCTCTACAGCAGTGGGAGTAAAAACAAATCTCAATCCAAAGGTGAATTTAAAATTTCTTTTGCATCCTCTGGGAGATTAGTGAATGCAGGAAGGCAAACCTCCTAAACACTGTACCAGTGGCAACAACACTAGATATAGTATCTGCAGACTCATAAACACTTCAAACGAGTAGTATCCTGAGAAATGAAAGAAATTAAACCACACAAATCAGATTTTTCTTCACAGGAAAGAACGGCAAATAAAACACTCCTCATATTTTCACATTTAGTCAGAATTAATTAAATTTCTTGAAACTCTTAAGGATAAGAGGAATCCCTTCTTCGTTTATCAGAAACCACCTGATATAAAGGGTCAATAGCCTGTATAAAACCCTGAGGCAGACTTAATAAACTACTCCTGTCCAGTGAAACTGGAGTAGGAGAAAATATATGTTTAGCTTTTGGTTTCGTTTTGGACAGGAAAAATTAGAGTAAACAGCTTCCTCAGGGATGGGCACAGCATTCTGGTTAAGCAGGGGCAGCTCACCTGCTCCCTCTCTCAACAGACTCTCCCCTTGCCCCTTAAGGGGATCCCAAAAGCCGCAGAGGATGTAGTTAACCTCTGGTCCATAGTGGTTGTATGGACAACACCAGAGGGATTTGGGGGAAAAGATGAGTGTTATGAGGAACTAGCTTTGGCCACAGAACAGTCACCCACCTGAGGCTGAGGCATACTGCTTGCCTGCTGTGGTGGTGAAAGCTGTTTAGTTAAGTTTTTCTTTTTGTGGCTGGAAGAAAGACCAACCTTAGAAATGTTAGTTTGTTCCATTGTTAAGCTGAAAATGATACCTCTTTTCCATGGAAACTAAGCAGCACAAGTAAAACTTTTAGTTATGTACTTACCATAACTTTAGATGTTTGGGATCCATCTCGCCTACATTCTGTACTGATGGGCTCGGAGCCAATTCTTGGCTCCGACTCGGCACGCTATGCTATAGAGCGAAGCCTCTTATTGGCTGAGCTATTCTCTATCCCAGGATGCACCACCACTAATCCCCCAGATCCTAACATTGCCAGATGTTTCAAGATGAAACAATAGAATTCGGACCGTCCGATCTCTTCTGATCTCCAAGGCAGGGGGAAGGAGGGTGGGTTATTAGGAATGTAGGCGAGATGGATCCCAAACATCTAAAGTTATGGTAAGTACATAACTAAAAGATGTTATGTGATCCTATCTCGCCTACATTCTGTACTGATGGGACAGCGTCCCTAGCACCTAATTCCTGGGTGGCTCACTGGAAAACACTCCTGAGCACTGTGGAACCAAATGAAGCTCGCCTGAGATGCCACATCCAATTTGTAGTGGGAAATGAAGGTGTGCGGGGAAGACCACGTAGCCGCAGCACAAATGTCACTAATGGCAAGCTTAGAATGGAATGCTATTGAAGTAGCCATAGCTCTTGTAGAGTGAGCTTTGACAGAGGTTGTAAGCTCTTTATTAGAAGAGGAATAAGCTTGACTAATAAAAGTCCCTGATCCATTTGGCAATAGTGACCTTTGTGACGGCTTTGCCCAATTTATTATCCGAAAAGGACACAAACAATTGATCTGTTTTCCTTGTTTGTTGGGTCCCGTCTAAATAAATGTGTGGAAGATGTATTCTGCTTTGTTTGAGTACTTTGGAAAGAAAACTGGAAGTTCTAATGACTGTTGCAGGCAAAAACTGGAACAAACTTTAGGGACAAAGGATGGATTAGGCCTGAGGGATACGCTATCTTTGTGAAAAAACAGATACGGTGGTTTTACAGAAGCTCTGAAACCCTTCTAGCAGAAGTAATCGCGACCAGAAAGGCAGTTTTCCAAGAAAGAAATTTAAAATCACATGTTGCTGCCGGTTCGAAGGGGGAGGAGGTTAAGGCACGTAATACCACATCGAGATCCCACGGAGGAGCAGGATGAGAAATCGGAGGTCGTAAAAGCGCAGCACCTTTCATGAAGGTTTTACACAATCTGTTGCTCATTAAAGGTGGGTTTATAGATTCATGAAAATTGGAAATAGCTGCCAATTGGACCTTGATGGTAGAGACTGAAGAACCTTGATTGAATATGGAAGTTAGAAATTTCAGGACTTCCGATACCGGAATAGTGATGGGATCCAGACCCCGGAGTTGAGCCCAAATAGCAAATCTCTTCCATTTGCTAGTATACAATTTCTTAGTGGCAGACTTGTGGGCCGAGGATAAGATATGTATGACTTCTGGGTCTAAGGTATGATTCCTGACTATAGTCAGAAGAGGAGGAGCCAAGCTGTTAACTTCAAAGTGTGAAGGGACTGATGGAGTTGTCCCGATTGATGAATTAATAGGTCTGGAATCTGATCCAGGAACCATGGACCGTCCAGTGCATATTTCCGAAGATAGGGGAACCATACCTGATGAGGCCAGTAAGGGGCAACTAAAATCATTTTGCTCCCCAAGTGAGACACCTTTTGGATCACTCTGGGAAGGAGGGGAACTGGAGGGAAGGCGTAGCAAGCCGGTGGGCCAAGGATGGGCTAATGCGTCCATAGGACTCTCCCCCGGAGCTGGAGTGAGAGAGAAGAACTTTCTGCACTTCGCATTCAGCGGGGTTGCGAAGAGGTCGCAACAAGGAGTTCCCCATCTGCTGAAGATCTGAGTTGTCACTGCATCGTTCAGAGACCACTCGTGAGGAGAGAATAGTTCTGCTTAGTCTGTCGGCTATCACATTGGACTTGCCAGGGATATGAGTCGCTACCAGAAAACGTCTGGTCGCCACTGCCCATTCCCAAACTCTCATGGCCTCTCTGCAAAGGGGGTAGGATCTGGTCCCTCCCTGCTTGTTCAGATACCAGACTACTGACATGTTGTCGGAGTGAATGGCAATTACGCCCTGAGGGAAGTAATCATGGAGGGCTTGTAGAGACAGAAACACCGCCCTCATTTCTAAAATGTTGATATGAAGGAGACTCTCTTCTGAATGCCATTTGCCTTGGACTGATCTGCCCAGGTAATGCTCCCCCCACCCCATCTGGGAGGCGTCTGTCGTCAAAGTGGCCACAGGAGGAGGTGGAACAAAGGGTCGTCCCTGATCCAGATTGGAGGGCACCAGCTACCAGCGAAGGTCCCGTTTGCAAGTTTCCGTGATCCATATGAGGTGACTGAGAGGGAGATCCTGAAAGGACCACTGTGTCGATAGGAGCCACTGGAGAATTCTCATATGCAATCTTGCTAAGGGAACTAGGAGAACAGTGGCCGACATAGAACCTAATAGCTGCAGGACCATCCTGGCTGGAGCTTTGGATCTGAGAAGCAAGGCTCGGACTTGAGCCTGTACAGTCTGTATCCTTTCTGTAGGAAGATAGACCCGCATTTGGTTTGAGTCTATCTCTACTCCGATGAACCTTATGCGCTGAGATGGCAGCAACACAGACTTTGGCCAATTGAATGTAATTCCAAGGGAAGTGCCTAGTGATATGGTGGCTTGTAGGTTCTGCAATAGTAGACGCCTGGAGGTGGCAGTTAGGAGCCAGTCGTCCAGATACGGAAACACCTGGAATCCTAGACTCCTCAGGTGAGCAGTCATGACCACCAAACATTTGGTGAACACCCTGGGGGCTGTGGTGAGACCAAAGGGCAGTGCGCAGAACTGAAAAATGACCGTCTCCCAGGCTGAAGCGCAAATGTCTCCTGGACGCCTGATCTATCAGGATGTGATAATAGGTGTCCTTGAGATCTATGGAGCACATCCAAACACCTTTCTCCAGTAGTGGGAGAATGGATTATAAGGTGACCATTCGGAACTTGGACTTTTTGACTGATCGATTTAGGATGCTGAGATCCAAAATGGGCCTCAAGTCCCCAGTCTTTTTTGGCACTAAAAAGAACCTTGAGTAAGTCCCTAATCTGATCTGGTCTGCGGGGACCGGTTGGATGACTCCTTTTTGAAGCAGCTTTGAGATTTCTAATGCTGCGATTTCCCGTTGACTGGGTGGCGGGTCCGGGATTTTCTTGGATGGCGGTGGGGAGTGTGAAAAAGGAATGTTGTAACCTCCGGCGATGATTCGAAGCACCCATCAGTCCTGAGTGATACCTTCCCAGGCTTTTAGGTGCCTCGAAAAACAACCCCCGACTGGCTCCGGAGCTGCACAGTCGGGCAATCCTTCAGGGATTGTGGAAGGCTGAAGAGCCACGAAAGGACTCGCGGTCTCCAGTGTTGCGGGGGCCTCTGCCACCTCTGGGACGGCGTCTTCCAGAAAAATTTCCCCCTCCTCTGCCTCTAGAAGGGGGATCGTCCTGCTGCGAGGGATAAGACTTCTGGGATTTACAGAACCACATTTTCCCTCCTCTTTTAGCCTTGGGGTAAGGCCGAAAGGGAGTGGAAAATCGTGCCCCTACGGCAGTCAAAGTCTTACCTTCTTGCTTGTCCTTTACCTTGGATCCAAACAAAGAGGACCCATCAAAGGGAGCGTCGGCAAAGGAAGACTTAAAGGCTTCCGCAAAATGACACAGGCGGAGCCAGGCTTGCCTCCGTAGAGCAACACCTGTACTGCTCTACTACGCCCCTCGGCTGCATATGAAATGAGCCTCATGGACGAGTTTGATATCTATGACAGCGTAGCCAACTGAGAGCCAACCGTCTGGGCCAGCTGCTCAGGTAGGTTACCCAAGAGGGTATCTGAAAGCTCCTTGATCAGATCCCTCTGAAATCTAGTGAAGTGCGTTAAATAGTTCAGGGACCTTAAGGTAAAGGCCGCTGAACTGAGGGTGCGCTTCCCGTACCGATCCATGCTCCTAGACTCCTTATTAGGAGGATGGACGGACGTCGAAGCCTCTGCTACATCTTGTTGGGTAGCAGATGCCACCACCAAGGCATCTACAGCCACACCTTTGGTCAAAAACTCCTTCTCTGGGGGTGCTGATAAGAACTTATTTGGGCGAGCAGGCACCGATTCCACAGAGTCTGGATTTTCCCACGTCCTTCGACAGATCAAATCTAGGAGCTCGTCGAAGGGCGGAGACACTCAGGAGGTGGAGGGCTGAGCCCCGAAGGCCTTGAGGAACACCGACTCGTCAGCGGAAGGGGGTTTGGAAATCCAGCCGCCTCGTTGTTTGAGGGCTTCCAAGATGTCTGCAAAGGAGACATCATCTGAGGACAACTTAGGGGACCCCTCCGCATCATCAAGATCGGTGTCCGACGTGAGAGACTCATTGGGGGAATCTACGTGCTTCCTTTTGCACAGTCTTTTCCTTGGGGGTTCCTCCGAAGAAGCTTCAGAGGGACCTCCAGGAGGGGGGGAAACCCCCACTGGGGGTGACCTCAGGCCCCGGGGCTCCGCTGTCTAGGGACAGGGGGACTACCAAAGACCCAGTCTCCGTGTGTAGGGAAGGTGCTGGTGAGACTGTGGAGGTAGCCAAAGAAGATTTGGCCAAAGCACTCCTCATGGCCCTGAAGGCCGGACCGCCAATACAATACACAAAAGAAATAAGAGAGGGCCAAGAACCCTCTAACTTAAACAGGTACTTGACCTCTCCACAAAAAGACAATTCACTAAGGAAAAAAGGGGAAGGCCCCTCTAACTTAAACGGAAACCTTTCCCTGTTCAATCACACAAATTTACCACAAAAAAATATTCAAAACACACTTATACACAATGATAGCTGTTAAAACAGCTTTTGGGTAAAGATTAAGGAATTTCCTGACAGAAAAACTTTCAGAAAAAAGCACTTGGCTCAGCCAAGTTCGAGACCACGTCCTAGCTTGTAAGCGGCAAACGAGATCTGGAGGATTAGTGGTGGTGCATCCTGGGATAGAGAATAGCTCAGCCAATAAGAGGCTTCGCTCTATAGCATAGCGTGCCGAGTCGGAGCAGAGGATCGGCTCCGAGCCCATCAGTACAGAATGTAGGCGAGATAGGATAACATAACATCTTTAGTTTAGAAAAGTATCTTTATACTACTATTGAACACAATAAAATGGACTCTAATACACTTTACCTGGCCAAAAAAAGATATTTAAACACAGTTTTAGATGTTTAAATCAACTTTTAAATTGCCAAACAAAAAAGGCACTCTTAAAAGTATAGTGAAGTCACATGATGGTCAATAAAAAAACATATTCCTAGCTTAAAAAGTACTTTCCCCACACAGGAAAGTAAATTTCAACATTAAAAATAGTTAAGTAGTTTTTTTCCCCCCAAAGAGAACTTATTTGCCCAGCAAAAGAACGGCATAAACCAGCCATCGATGCTCTGTAGCCAGGAGAGGAAGCTCTGTGTGGCAGCAGGAAAGCTCTAAAGGGTTTATCACCCAAATCTGTCTTTTCAGTCAGCTAGAGCGAACAGTTTGGGTGTGTAGAAGGCGCCATGAAGGTTTGGAAGCTGGCTGGTTGTTATATTCCATGCAGGATATAACCCATATATCTTCGTCTATTGCAGCAGTTATCAATATGAAGAACAATATCTACATTAACTTCAGGCCTCAACTAAAAGCCTGCCCTTTCACAGAGGGCCAATGTAAATGTAAATGTTTGAATCCAGGCCACTTCTAATTCTTTAATGCTTACTTTGAATCCAGGCCACTTCTAATTCTTTCATGCTTACATTGTATCTCCATTAAGCATCCTGCTATCAACAGCAATCCTTCTCAATCACGATCTTCAGCACACTATATTTTTTGTAATTTGGCTCCAACCACCAACACATTAATGTCACATGCATGCATTGAGAAAATTGAATGTTTCTTCCCGGGCCACAGCTGAAAATTGGCTTTTCTCCAAGTCAGACTTTCCTGGTTAACAAATGTTAAATAAATAAATAAAAGACTTTCTGCTTTTCCCGGTTAGGGGTCGCCACAGCGGAACACCTGCCCACCCATGATTGGCAGTGGATTTTTACAGTGCTGAGTTGCCAGCCCGACACCCAATCTTCAAAGAAGGCATGCCCATTCACGCTTGCACCTACCTCCATGTCTAAATTCACTCGGCCGTGGGGAATACATGCAGACTCCACATAGAAGGCGCTCCAGCCGAGAATCGAATGGGAGAACCTCTTGCTGTGAGGCGACAATGCTAACCGCTGCACCACCACAGCTAAATAAATAAATAAAATAAATAAAAAATACATTGCTATCCACTATGTCTCATATTCTCTAATTGTACTATATTGTTCATCGCCCTGGTATCTCCGTAGCACCAACCAGGGCCTGAAATCAGTCCAATGAGATCAGTACCCCACCCACATATAGAAACCTACTTACTCACATGCATAAACAAACACTCCATTCTGGTTGGAGCTAACATTTAATGGTTATTCTTATTCTGATCTCGAGACTATCTCAAACCAGCTCCAACTTCACCATGCCTATACAACCCTCGTTTCCCAAAATTACATATCTGATCACACCTCCCTCTACAATATCTCTTAATAAGGTCCTAAAAAAAAAAGAAAAGAAAGAAAGAAAAAGAAAAAAAAATCATTTGCATGGGTCAAGATAATGTGACTAAGTGCTAAATAGAGCTTTGAGCAAGCCTTCTTAAATGTTTTAATATCAGGGTCTCAAATGCTTAATCACCTAATGCCATGAGGACTGATGTGATCAGTATACATAAGGGTGGATCCATCATGGGGCAAGGTAACTAAAGACCTGTACATCTCACAGTATAACCTGTAAGACCATGGGACATGTCACAGCTGATCTCAAAAGATGATATAGGGAGCATGTAGTTCCTTGATGCAAATAAATCTGGCTTTGTTAAAGGTAGGTTCTGTCTACTCAATCCAAATTATTTCTTCATTAGCGTAACAAAGACATATGCATGCACCAGCTCATCCACAATGCTTATCCGGACATGGTTAAGGCCTTCAATACAATTCCACCTGCAGGTTATTATTGGCAAGCTTACACAACTTAACATTAATCCTTAGGTTGTATAATAGTTAGGATCAAGGGTACCTCTTTCACACAAAATGTTACTACTAGAGTTTTCAGGGCTCTGACATTGGCCTTATCTTTGGATCTAATTTTCTGGCATTAAGGCAAAAGTTGATGGGTTATGGCTTACTAAGTTTACTGTAAACTAGGTGCCACTGTATGCTCTCCTTGAGATGATCACATCCTTAAATGTAGGCTGGAGTAATGCTTGGTGTACTCACCATTGGCTAAAGCTTAATACAAAAACACTATGGCTTTGTTTTCTCAGTAAGAATGCCATAGCTTATACCATATTAAAGACAACTCCATAAAACTAACTCAGTCTTTGAGGATCTGGGTACCCTTGTCAAGAATTAATTGTCCTTTGACAACCACGTGGCAGTCATAGTCCGTAAATCTTTGTATATATGCCAGAGCTAATTTTCAAAGACAAGTCATCTGTAATTACTAAGCTTACGACCACAGGGGACCTTTTTGAGCCTAGCCATGCTTCCTAAGGGTAAGACTCAAACCCTGTACCTTGTATTAAGGTAAGCACCTTAACCATTATGCCACTCCCCCCATATCCTGTAGTAATAAAGAAGTCATAAATTATTCCTTATATGTCTATGAAGGCACATCACAAAATAAAACACTGCCGTCAGCACACATCTTTCCAAATATCTTGCCTAATTACAAAGGCCATAAAGATTTATAGCCCTGAAAATTACTAGAACTCATTAACTGCACTGATGAGAGGAATATACTATATTCTATCCTTCAGAGGTCTTTTCTTCTGTCTCACAAAGGCTCCTTCCTGGTGATCTGCTTCTAGACTTTCATGACATGAAAAGACCTACACTACTTGCTCTACTGCTCCTACATTAACACTGCAAGCAACGCAAACACCCATACCACGGTTATTAGTAGGAAATTAAAGTACAATACACCAGTCAGTGTTTTTCTTATGGGTTGTTTAATGTAAGTGTAAAAAAATGCATACATTTCTATATTTACGGTTGATGTAAGTTGGGTTGGGAGGGTGGCCTAATGGTTAAGGTGTTTACTTTACAAACACAATGTGCGGGGTTTGAGTCTCACAAGGGATAATTGGCTAGGCTTAAAATGGCTCACAAGGGTAGTAAGCTTAGTACTAATCTATGAACCTATGTTGAGATATACAACTGACAGCTTATCAAAAAATAAAAAGTTTCACTAGAAAATAGAAGTTATGTTCTTACCATAACGTTCCATGTTAGTTGTCTTCTTCTCGCCTTCTTCTTGCTGGATGGGTCTCTAAAAGCTCGAGTTGGTTCCACAGGCATATCCCACAATGCTAGGCGAGAGTTACCTCAGATCTCGTTTGTAAGCTAACCCCAGCTTATAAAAGTAAAAGAATAACTCTAAACAGAGTCCACCTCTAACAACAGGAAGAAAGAAGGGTGACCTACATCCTGAACCGGGAAATATGCACAATAGCATATGCCTAAGAAAGAGGTGGTAGAAAGAAAGGTCACAATCACAACTCCTCTAGGTCTGTCCAGGCCGGGTATGGTAAGAACATAACTTCTAAATGTTAAGTTGTCTATCTTAGCACCTTGTCCCGGGTGGCCTAACGGAACAGACTCCTGAGAACAGTGGAACCAAAATTAGCTCTATGCCTAGAAGCTAAATCCAACTTATAATGAGAAATAAAAGTGTGAGGAGTAGCAAATGGTGTCAATAGGCAGTCTGTCTTGGAAGGCTAAAGAAGTAGCCAAAGCTCTGGTGGAATGGGCTTTAGGTTTATTAGGCAGTTTTTGGTGTCTAATGTCATATACAAGGGAAATCAAAGATGTTAGCCATCTGGATAATGATACCTTTGAAACTGGTAGTCTTTTTCTGCTTTCCGCATAGGAGACAAACAGCTGTTCAGATTTTCTGAATTGTTTTGTTCTATCCAAGTAGTACCTCAATTGACGATGAACATCCAGGCAGTGTAATTTTTGTTCAGACCTATTGGAATATTCTGGAAAAAGACAGGGAGGTCAATGCTTTGGTTTAGATTATGAAACAATAGATAAGGAGGTCGACAGCTGAGTGCTTGAAACTCTGAAACTCTTCTAGCTGAAGTAATAGCTACCAGAAAAAGAGTCTTCCATGATAGCAATTTTAAAGAACAGGAGACTGCAGGTTCGGAAGGGGAAAGAATCAAAGAAGCAAGTACTAAATTTAGGTCCCAAGGAGAAGGAGGATTTCTTATAGGAGGTCTGAGAAGAAAAACTCCTTTCAAAACAAAGCTTGTGGGACATTAAGGTAGATTCAGAAATACCCACATGAAAGTTAGAAATAGCTGCCAATTGAACTTTAAGAGTAGAGGAGATGAACCTGCATGAAAGAGTTCAGCTAGAAAATCAAGGACTAATTGGATGGAAGCAGTGAAAGGATCTATGTCCTTTTCTTGAGCCCAATATGTGATCAAATAAATCTTCCGAGTGGAAGATTTATGGGAAGCTATCAAAATATCTCGAACAGAGTGAGATAATTGAGGAAGCCTGGCTAAGGTTGGAACTGGAGGAACCAAGCAGTGAGGTTCAGAGAGGGAGGGACTGATGGATCAAAAGATCTGGAACTAGGTCCAGATTCCACGGTCGCCCAAAAGAAATTGATGTAGAAAGGGGAACCATACCTGTCGAGGCCAGTAAGGAGCAATGAGGATCAATGAGGCCTTCTGTAGATAGCTTGTATCACTTGAGAGATTAGTGGGAAGGGAGGAAATGCATACAGAAGTCCTCTGCTGGGTTGGCCTGGTAAAGGAAATATTCTCTGCACTTGCTGTTTTGGGGAGTAGCAAAAGATCGCAGCA
Organism: Protopterus annectens; assembly: GCF_019279795.1. Taxonomy (NCBI): domain Eukaryota; kingdom Metazoa; phylum Chordata; order Ceratodontiformes; family Protopteridae; genus Protopterus; species Protopterus annectens. Next base: position 373,527,881 of record NC_056736.1, on the reverse strand, counting down.
AGGCTGACCCCACTTGAGGAAAATTTCTCTCACCACAGAGTCTTTCAGAGACCACTAATTTGATTGGACTTCCTATCAGAAACCGCTGAGAAGAAATTACCACAGTCTGAGTGCTTATATGACCTGGTTCCGCCTTGTTTGTTGATGTACCACACTACAGACATATTGTCTGTCTGTCCCCCAAGAATCGCTTCCCAAGGAAGAGAGTCTTGAAGGGCTTGCAACGCCAAGCACTGCTCTCATCTCCAGAACATTTATGTGCAAGTGTGATAATGCCCCCCACCCGATCAGGGAGGCATCCGTTGTCAGAGTAGCAACCGGAGGGTGGAACAAAGGGTCTTCCCAACAAGAGCTGAGGGGAAGACATCCACTACATGAGATGATTTTTGATCATAATGGTGTGAGACATTGGAAGTTCCTGGTATGACCATTGAGTAAAGAGCATCCATTGAAGGATCCGCATATGGAATCTGGCTAATGGAAAACACTTTCAGAACTAATCTGGCTTTGATTCTGTTGTTGTTGAAAAGGAGTGAGACCAGTTTGTGAATGTCTGTTATTCTCTGATGTGTTAGTCAATTCCTGGCCATCAGAAGGAGATGCTTGGTGGGACCAAAGGGCAGGGCCCTGAACTGAAAATGACTGGTTCCCAGCCTGAAGCGGAGGAATCTTCTGGAGCATCTGCGGTCTATAGAGCACATCCAGTTTCCTTTGCCCAAAAGGGGAAGGATGGATTGCAGCGTGACCATCCGAAATCTTGTTTTCTTGACTGATCTGTTCAAGATACTGAGATCCAAAATTGGTCTCCAGTCCCCTGTTTTCTTTGGAACTAAAAAGAACCTTGAGTAGATTCCGGATCCTTGCTGGTCTGCTGGAACTGGCTGAATGAAATCTCCAAACGCGCTAGATCCCCTTGAGCGGGTGGAACATCTGGAAGGGATTTTTTGATTGATTTGGAATGCGAAGAAAGGGGATAGAATAGCAAATGATGGACTGTACCCATTTGTCTTGAGTCAGGGATAGCCAGGCTTAACCACATCTTTCCACCTTTCTGGCCTTTGGGGTACCTAGTCAAGGTTTCTTTCACTTGAGGACCAAAGAGAGATGATCCATCAAACGGAAATTACATAGCCGCATCCAGGCATGCCTATCAGCCGCAAGAGAGAAGGCGCATGGAGGAGTTGGTTATGGAGTTAATTCATCTTATCTTGAAACCCCGCGCTGTAGGGTCCTTTAACATTTCACCTTGATCAAGTCCCTTATGGTAAATGTCGCTGATGAGAACAACCTGTCCATGGACCTAGATTCCTTGTTAGGTGGATGGACAGGTACTGAAGGATCAGCTAGCTCCTTCTTAGTGGCAGCAGCTACCACCATAGCATCCACAGAAACTCCTTTTGTTAAGAACTGTTTGTCTGCTGGTGCAGGGCCTCCTGGGAGTGGGGTCCACTGAATCAGGGAGCCGTCCATGCCTTCTTAGCAACCACCTGCATGAGGGCAAAGGGGGGAGACACCCAGGAGGTGGAAGGTCAAGGTACACAGATTCATCCTCCGAAGGGTTGAGGTCTGTTTCAGGATCTCTAGTATGTCTGCAAATGAGACATCTTCAGAAGGGGGAACCCTCAGAATCATCCAAATCTGTGTCAGACGTGATGGACTCAGGTGAGTCAATGTGTTTCAGGCTCTTCTGCCAAATCAGGAGGCCCGGAACAGGGGTTCCTGAGGAGCTGGCTCTCTGTCGTCGATGAGGAGGTGAGTCAACTTGACCTGAGGCTGTCAGGCAAAGCCAGAGGTCCCAGATTCTTCAAAGAAGAACGAGCGGAGCAACGCAGCGCAAAGACAAATGTATCGACTCTATGTCATATCTCAGTCAGGACGCACGCGACCCGCCCTCAAGAGAAGAGAAGAAGGAGGAATATATTGATGACGGGGCAGGCATCGACTGATGAGTCGGGCTCTGAAGCATCTGGGCCAGTGCCTTCTGAAGGTCATGATCGACAGCAGGGGAGATCCTGGGAGATGGTGACCTGGACCTCTTCGAGGGCTTCCTGTAGAAACAGAAAGGGAATCCTCTGGCTAAAATCAATTTATTTTTCTTTCCTGCAGGACCCTGGGGCTGAAGCCATGGCACACAGCACAGGAGTCCTGCAGGCTGTCAGAGACATTTTCTGACAGCACGCATCACACTGTCACAAACACACTAATTACACCCTGTCTAATTAAAATATATAATAAACCACTAACTAGGTTTTAAGAGAAAAATAACACACACTCCACTAGGGAAGGAAAAGAGGCCTGAAGGCCCAAGGGAAGAACTTAAAGTTCTTGAGGGAAAAAACAGGAATTTTAAAGAAAGGGGATAAGAATTTCTCTAAACTAAAAATATTAAAATTAAAGGTTTTAATAGACTAAGTACACTAGAAAGTCACTTACCAAGAACCGAAAACCAACACCTCGAACCCATCCAGCAAGAATGAAGGCGAGATAGACAACTTAACATCATTAGTATATCTATGGGGGTATAGAACATACAATCAAAACACATTTTAAATAAGACATGGATTTACAGGTCTATTAGTTATAAAAGTACTAGACATCATTAATGAGCAATGGCATTTACAGGATACAGCAGTCACTAAATAAATAAAAAAACTTAGTACCTTGGGGCTCTGGTCATTTTAAAAGGCTCATACGTACCATGGCTGGGATTCAGAAAGAATGCAGGTGCAGTCTCAGCCAGTGCACTTCTGTTTACCATGGTTGCACAAATAGGCTTGATGCTCATTAAGAATGAATGCATGTTGGTAAGAGAATAAGGTAGCAAGCCCAATAAGTATGCCAGTCATGGCTGCAGTAGGGACTGCAGGAAGCGCAGTTTGTGCTATGTCATGGCTGCAAGGAACTACAGGGATTGATTTGTCAGCAGTGCAGCACTTTGTTGAGACTCTGTGCAATCCCATGAGCAATTGCAGTAGCACGAAGGATAAGTAAAGGCCATGAGGCAAATGTACTAATCTATTCTTTGATCAAATTAAAATGTATGAAATGGGAAGACAGCGCAAAGGATTAAGATAAGGTCTCTGGTCATGACCAAGTTTGTGTTCGTGTTCAAGAAATGGATTCAAAAATTCATCTCAGCAGCGAAGCACAAGAAGCGAATTTCACTCTGGTAGCGAATTGCTTGAATCTACTTATAAAAAAGGGTTACAATCAGAAACCCAATAATAATCTTTTTAAATAATACAATGAGAATTTTGCTTTTTATTAAAAAAACAGTAAGCACATCTTATTTCAGATCTCATCAGGCTGATGAAAGTCTGTGATACTTTCTTAGGCAAAAGAACTTGGTTTTCCATTCATTAAAACATTTTTTTTTCTTTTTATTGGTTTGTAAATTATAGTTTTTATCTTATTGGACATTTTCTTTAATAATTCTTGGAAACACAGTGTTTTAGCTGCTTCAACAATAAAAATTAAACAACTACATGGCAGGCAGCTGGTAGGTTGAACTGTTCAAGTTAATATTCTATAGGTTTAACCCAAAATAAGGCAATAGTAATGTCTTTCGGCTTTTCCTGGTTAGGGATCACCACAGTCCACTCATGATTGGCAGTGGATTTTTACGGTGTTGAGTTGCCAGTCTGACACCCAACCTTCAAGGAAGGCACACCCATTCAAGCACGCACCTACCTGTATGTCTTTAAACGTCACCCGACCACGGGGAGGACCTGCAGACACCACACAGAAGGCGCTCCGGCCAAGAATCAAACAGGAGAACCTCTTGCTGTGAGGCAACAATGCTAACCGCTGCACCACAGCAATAACAGTAGCATTTTAAACAGGGCAGTTTAGTAGTCGGTTATGAATGCTGCTTGTGGCGATAAAACCAACATCTTTACACAGGCAGTGGCTCCCCTCCCCTAAGTTAAATAATTTCAGTACAAATCATTGCAGTCCCAGCATCTCATATCGTCAATCCCTCTGGGACAGCTACAATGGATGTAGAATGTGCCAATATCTTTAATAATCTGTCTGTTCCATTTCATTAACATTTGACTTTAGGTATACCGGTATTAGGAAGCACAGCAGCAGACTGTGTTACAGCCTTTAAATATCTTAGTAGGTTTTCCAATACAGATACATTATAGTGTATGTGTGCGTGTCAGCATAAGTCTCATTAATACAGGTCAGGTTCATACATGAGAATCTCTCTCTCTCTCTCTCTAATAAGGTTATTTTCTATGAATTTCAGAGCTTTACAAATGCATCGCACAAATTACATATGAAGAATTGCAGACACCAACATGAAAAAGAAAAAAAGAAAGAAATTTAATACTGGAGACGTGGAATAACCAAATTATTATTAACTCGATCAGAAGTGCATTAAATAGCCTAACCAAATGGAAAATCCAGTTAAACACTTACAGATCCAGTTAAACAAACCACCTACAATATATAAAAAAGGACAACTTCCTAACTTCTCAAGACAATGCATTAAAACACAACACTTCTATACTTAAAATAACTTTCCTGAAGAGAAAAGTAATAAACTACAATCAATATAAGAAAATGGAAGTGTTTAACCCCAAAGGGAAATTTCCTGTCCAGCAAAGGAAAGCAGACGCTGCCTGTTGATACTCAAATGCCTCAGAGGAGTATACTCTTCAGCGGCAGTAAAGAGGCACAGCTCAAGCTGCTTGACAGTTTGGGTGTATGGATTTTGCCCTGAAGGTGTGGAAGCTGGCCGTCTGTTATATCCTTGGCAGGATAGAACCCATATAGTTAAGGCTACTGCAGCAGTGGTTAATACGAAGAACATAATTTTTGTCAGTACAAGTATTTCACAAAATATTGGCTCATACCTCTCAAATTTTTGCTCAAGAATTCTGGCGAAGGGCAGAAATAATTGGAGAGATAAATGCCCAAAATCAGGGACAATTTTTAGAAAGTATTGAGTAACATAAATATATCCACAAACAGAAGATTGCAAATGAAACCAGGAACCAGTAAACACCACTGCACTTTATTCAAATCAAGTAAAATTCAGTAGTTAAGCACTTTCATCCGAATAGGGACTTCATCAGAACTACTAAAAGATGCAATCAGTCCACTTAAATATACCTGCTAAAATCATATGACTCATAAATAATTAAATACTTGAAATATCTCACATACATAATACTTAATTTAACATTCCAAATTTTTTAACTTAAGAAAAGGTGTTAATGGAACTAGCCTCATTAAGCCCTGGGAACACATAAGCATTTAACCCCAGTTGCCACATAAGCTCCCTAGCTAACAAATGGTCTTCAATTATTCTACCCCTATTATCCTTTTTAACTTGTTAAATGACAATATATTTGAAAACATGTGTTGGGAGTCACATATCTTTGAATTTATTACTGTACAATATCTGAGTTTGGCTTCTGCTACATACCTACAATCAACTGCATTACTAGCTGAGTTAAGTACAAACTTGCAGTGTTAAATATTGTACTGCATTTTATTTTTCTGTCTATTTAGTTGTTTCATTGAATATTGTGGTCTGTGTCTCTCTGTTAGTTATTTATTTTTCTAATTTAATTGTTTTATAGAATACTGTGGTCTCTCTCTGTCTCTGCAGTTAGTTTGCTGCTGGCCCTCCCTGGTCTTGTTCTGGTATTCATTTTGGTGGCTTTGGAATTGCCCATCTCTCCTGTAAATTTTTGTTTGAACACTCCTCCTGGGTCTATCTCATTTGCTCACTCAACCGAGTACAGTGAGATCATATTTTAACTTCAGACACACCTACCAGTCCCATCTGTTCAGAGTTTGGGCAGTTTTTCCATCTCTTTCAACTTACTGGTTTAAAAGCCCGTGTTTGCACTTGTTTCCCATATTTCCTGTAACTAGTCTAGTCCAGATACCGATTTGCTGTATCCAGGACTGCTTGCAAGCCTCTGAGCCCCCAAAGCCTTTCTGTGTTGGAGGGAAGCCTTCTAGCTTATCAGTGGGAGAGGTAAGCACCAGGTAGCCTATCTACCACAAGAATGGTTTCTGGCCCAGAAATTGTAGTTTATTTGGCCGTTTGGGCAGTTTTTCCATCTCTTTCAACTTTCTGGTTTAAAAGTCCAAGTTTGTGCTGGTTTCCCACCTTTCTTCTAACTAGTCTAGTCCAGATAGAGATTTGCTGTATCCAGGACTGTTTGTAAGCTTCTGAGCCCCCCCCCACCCAAGCCTTTCTGTGTTGGAGGGAAGCATTCTAGCTTATCAGTGTGAGTGGTAAGCACTAGGTAGCCTATCTACCACAAGATCCAGGTACAGATTCTTAGTTTTAGCACTTGAATTTGCTTATTCGTGCTCAGCAATTGCTCAGAACTTTATGTCAGCACTAAATAAGCTACAAATTACTACGACACTCAACCTTCTTCTTTACATACAGGAAAACAGTTTTTGTACTTGCTTTCCTCACTTGCTTAGAGAAAAACAGCTCTCTTATACTCACTTTCCTCACTTGTCTACAGGAAAGTAGTTTTTTTATTCAGCCATGTCCAAGGATCAGCTCCCAGTGTTCTTTCCTGTCTATCTGATGAATCTGGGCATCTTGGGGCAATGTAGCAATTGCCTCATGTAGACAGACAACCCTTTCCTCCTACCACCCAACACCACAACCTGTGAGAGATGCACTTATCTAGCCAAACTGGAGGTAAAGCTCTCTCCAACCAAGACTGAACTTGACAGACAAAAGGAGAAGGTAAACACTTGCACCACACCACACTCATCACATAGTCCCACTAAACCTACACCACCAAAATCCACACATAGAAACACAAAAACATTCACAGAGGCTCTCAATAATAATCTGCTCAAGGAACAGAGACCTCCAAAAAAAAAAAAATCACAATTAAGGGAAAGTTTAATTGTGAGATTAATTGGGCCATCTACTTAGCCAAGTGCCAGTTGTGCCCTGTCTTTCATATAGGTAAAACTATTAGGAAGGTCAAGGGCAGGATTTATGAGCACAAGAGAGACATCAAGAAGGGCAGGGACACTAACGCACTGTTTTGACATGTCAAAGACTTTCCAACATATATTTTCAAATATATTATCATTGAACAAGTTAAAAGGATGATAGGGGTAGAATAATTGAAGACCATTTTTTAGCTAGGGAGCTTTTGTAGCAACTGGGGTTAAATGAGTATGTGTTCCCAGAACTTAATAAGGCTAGTTCCACATCACCTTTTCTTAAGTTAAAAAGTTTGAAATGTTAACTTACGTATTATGTATGTGAGATATTTCAAGTATTTAATTATTCAGGAGTCATGTGACTTTAGCAGGTGTATTTAAGTGGATTGATTGCATCCTTTAGTAGTTCTGAAGAAGTCCCTATTGGGAGGAAAGCGCTTAACTACTGAATTTTACTTGGTTTTAATAAACTGCAGTGGTGTTTACAGGTTGTCCCTCTGGTTCCTGGTTTCAGTTGCAATCTTCTGTTTGTGGACGAGTATGGCGTCTGGTGAAGGTACTACCAATGAACTTTCAGATCTTATTGGAGGGCTGACTGCTCCCATTGATAATCTGACTGCACTTACAGTTCAGATAAACCAACAACTCCAACAGAAAAACAATGGGACAAATATCTCAGAGAGATATCTTTACTAGCGGAGACAGTCTTGGTTTTCCTTTAACACAAAGAACTCCTGCACAAGCAAGTCATGTCCATGATAATGCTTGACAGATGGTTTCAAGTCAATTTGACTTTCAGGCTTGGAAAATTTACAATTTTGATTTAAAAAAATCTGTTGGAAAAGACAAGACTACAGCAGGGGCTCCTAATAGTTCACTTAGTGAACTGCTATATAATTTTGAAACTAAGTTATGGCACTTTAAGAGACTACAACTTGACAATGTTTATCTTAGAGGCTGCCTACAAATGGAATACGTGCCTCCAAAGGTCTTTGGTTTTGGAAGTTTTCTGATGGGGTGGAGAAGGGCACAGTATTCCATACTTTCTTAATCAACATTTTCAACACTGCAGTATGTGAACTTGTTAATGAATTAATCAAAAATAATGATCTGCTTATTAAAAACCTCTCCATTGAATTGGATACTCTTAATAATAATATTACACATGACTTGTTATTTGATCAGTATAAAACTAACTAGGTGAACATTTTTAATAAGGTAGACAAAGACTGGGAGACTAATGCACTTAAAAAGCATAAGAAGTTTGAACGGTATTCAGCAGCTTTATATGGACAGATATGCTTATCCAGAACCAACCAATGGAAATAAAGTACGCCCCTTTGTTTCTAGGCAACCTCCAATTCCAGCCAAAGAGGAAGTTACAAGTGTTTCTGGACGTATTCCGGTGGGCCAGGATGAGCCGGAGGTTTGTGAAGTGTGGAGATCGGAGAGAATCCAGTCCCAAAGTGCAGGTAATGGCAGTAATGCTTCAAGCGAAGAGGACTTTTATCAACAAAAATGAGCCAGACCAAGATTTTCCATTACAGCAGAAGGAATGGAGTCAGGCAGAAGCGTTAAATCAGTGAATTGAACATTTACAAACTGAACACATTTAATGAAAATGAAGTTCTGAGAAAGGTACTGAATTCCAACAGTGATTTCACTATTTACAATTTTTCTTCAAGGGATTTTTGTGAAACTCATGCTAATTCGCTTTCCAAAGGGTTTAATTTTGTGCCAGCAACAAGGGCAAGACCTGCACAAACTATTTTAGACCTTGAAATCTAGATTAGAAAGATTAATATAAGCATTTGGTTTGGTGGAAGCAATCTTGCTGGTGGAAATGGAAACATCGGTGGTAGTCTTAAGAGGTCATGTACATTTAATCCACCACCTAATAGAGTTTTGTCTGTTTTTGAACAAATGTGTGCCAGGCATATTCGAAGGCTCATTCATGAACCATGTAAAAGTAACTTTTTCAACCCAAGTTATGATGAATGGGGACTGTTAAAAAGCATTACTGAAAAGAAATAAGAGTAATGAAGCCTGACTGGGGGCATTATGGATACCATTGATTATATTAACAAAATAAATACTTTGCTATTAACTAGTGTTTATTAGGAAATATCAAGGAATGAATTGCGTATTGCTTACAGTAAAATCGATGTTGAGTTAAATAAGTTATTCCAGGGGCATATTAATAAGGAAGAATATGATTTTCTACATAATAATGGCCAGTTATAGCAGGTATTTTTGGAGTACCTAAAATCCATAAAAATGAGTGTAACCCACCCCTTAGACCCATTGTGTATGGTCATAGAAGTAAAACTTATTATATGGCTAAATTTATCGACCACAAGTTAAAACAGGTCATCTTAACAGTACCACAAATTTGTAGGGACTAGTGGGACTTTCTGGAAAAAACTTTCAGAGGTAACATTTACTAAAGATAGTGTTTTGGTTACTATAGATGTTTGTGACCTTTATTCTGTTATCCCCCATGAGATTGGTCTCAGATGGTTAGATGAAATGTTAGTGCTAACTAAATTATACTCACAGGATTGGATTAATGTGTTGTTTAGTCTGATGGAAACTGTACTTTATACTATTTTTTTATTTTTTGAAGGCCAGATCTTTAGGCAAGTTATTGGAGTGGCAATGGGTACATCATGTGCCCCTAGTTTTGCCAATCTGGCTATGGCCTATTGGGAATTAAATTTAGTGTTTAATACTCCCTTTAGGGATAGTGTAGGCTTTTACACTCATTTTCTGGAAGATATTCTTATGTTTGAAATGATAATGTGACAAAATTGGAAACATTTTAATTATATTAATATTACAACTACTTTTTTGAAATTTGAACATACTTTTCATAAAGATAGTATTGTGTTTTTAGATGTGACTATCTCTAAGGATTATGAAAATGACAGTTTCACTTCTAATATTTATCATAAACCCACCTTCTCAAATAGGTGCCTGCATTTTGATAGTCATCATCCTAGATAGCAGAAAAAAATCTGTAGTTAAAGGCCAATTAGTTAGGTTGGCTAGGGTGATTTCTAGTGATGACGTATTTATTTTTGAGTGTGGTAAAGTGATTAATATGTTTGTGTTGAGAGGGTACCCTTTGGATTTTTTAAGCCCAATAAGAGAGGAGGTGGTAAATAAAATAAGCAGAAAGGTCTACAGTCCTATTTTATGCCGGGTAAATTATGAAAATGATGGAACAATGGGGGATGCTGTTGTTAACCTACCTGTTGGCCCATGTAAAAAAGATTTTTCTAGATCCTGTGTTTTAACATTTACAGTAGATTATTTTAATATCAAACATATTATTAGTGAAAATTGGTCTGTTATTACATATAATGCACATTTACACCAATTATTTGGTGATCGTCAAGAGGTGGTATTTAGAAAAAAAATTGTTTTAAAGCTTTATTGGACCTTGGCCCACTAGTAAAAGTCAAAGTAATGACCCTTTTGGGGTGTGTTTAAATGTGGCCATTGTAAAAACTGTAAATGTATTTTGGTGGATAAATCCATTACTATTAAGAACCAAAAAAAATCACAATTAAGGGAAGGTTTAATTGTGAGACTAATTGGGCCATCTACTTAGCCAAGTGCCAGTTGTGCCCTGCCTTTTATATAGGTAAAACTATTAGGAAGGTCAAGGACAGGATTTATGAGCACAAGAGAGACATCAAGAAGGGCAGGGACACTAATGCACTGTTTAGACATATCAAAGACTTCCCAACACATGTTTTCAAATATATTGTCATTGAACAAGTTAAAAAGCATGCTAGGGAGCTTATGTGGCAACTGGGGTTAAATGCATGTGTTCCCAGGGCTTAATGAGGCTAGTTCCGTAACACCTTTTCAAAAGTTAAAAAGTTTGGAATGCTGAAATATTTCACATACATGATGCATAAGTTAAGTATTTAATTATTAATGAGTCATGTCATTTTATCAGGTGTATTTAAGTGGACTGTTTGCATCTTTCAGTAGTTCTGATGAAGTTCCTGTTGGGATGAAGCGCTTAACTACTGAATTTTACTTGATTTGAATAAAGTGCAGTGGTGTTTACAGATTGTCCTGGTTCCTGGTTTCAGTTGCAATCTTCTGTTTGTGGATATATTTATGTTACTCAATACTTTCTAAAAATTGTCCCTGATTTTGGGCATTTATCTCTCCAATTATTTCTGCCCTTCTCTAGAATTCTTGAGCAAAGAGTTGAGAGGTATGAGCCAATATTTTGTGAAATACTTGTACTAACAAAAATGATGTTCTTCGTATTAACCACTGCTGCAGTAGCCTTAACTATATGGGTTATATTCTGCCAAGGATATAACAGACAGCCAGCTTCCACACCTTCAGGGCAAAATCCATACACCCAAACTGTCAAGCAGCTTGAGCTGTGCCTCTTTACTGCCGCTGAAGGGTATACTCCTCGGAGGCATTTGAGTATAAACAGGCAGCGTCTGCTTTCCTTTGGTGGACAGGAACATTCCCTTTGGGGTTAAAAACTTCCACTTTCTTATACTGATTGCAGTTTCTTACTTTTCTCTTCAGGAAAGTTATTTTAAGTATAGAAGTGTTGTGTTTTAATGGATTGTCTTGAGATTGCAACATTCTGTTCAACAAAGCACTAATTTTTTCTGTCAGTTTAAAAGTAGTGTAAACTAACTGAAAAAGAAAAATGTGTAATTATTTTTCCATTGTGGGGTGGCCATAGTATTTTAAAGTACTTTCTAGTGTGCCTTTTCTGTGAAAAAGTAAATTTTGTGGACTGGTAGTTTTACAGTATTTGCTGTTTGCCTAGTGGGAAAGAGGCACCATTTTAGGCTACTCCATGAAACAGATTGGCGATCCCTCAGTTGGTTCTTCTTCCAGCTACAAAAAGAAATAGCTATACAAACAGTCTTTGCCACCACAGCAGGCTAGCAATGGCCTCATCAGCAGATGGATGACTCTGCTGTGATCATTTTTTGTACCTCAGACCACTCATCTTTTCCCTAGATCCTTCTGGTGTAGCACCTACAGTCACTACAGACCGGGGGTTAGCCACATCCCCTGCAACTGTTGGAGTCCCCTCAGTAGGCGAGAGAGAGCCACTCTTGTCAGTCCTGGGAGAAGGAACAGGAAAGTTTTCCCTGTTGTGTCATAATGCTGTGCCCATCCCTAGAAAAGCAGCATCCGCCATTAGTAACATGGCAGACCCCATTTTTCCTGTCAAAAAGAAACAGAAAACCAAACATATCTACTGCTCCTCAAACTTCTTTGGATAGGAGTAGTTTACTAGGACTGGCTCAGTGTTTAATTCTGGCTATGGATCCTTCTTATAAGTAGCTCCAGGGAAAAGAAAGCAGGAATCCTCTTTTCCTGAAGACAGATTCAAGATTCTAAATCTGAACAGGAAGATGCAGGGATGGATTCAGGGTTTTGGCCTTAGATTTCTGATTCAGACTCAGAGCAGAGTGCAATTTCTGATTCTCCCTGTGGGGTTTCTCTTTTTCTTAGACTACTGCTAAAATGTCCCAGTGTTTTCACTTGGAGAACACCGAGGTTTCTCAGTCCCTCAGTATATACTAGTAGTTGTTACAGAAGAATTTTCCAGAATCTACACTCATTCCTCCTGTCCTGTTTGCTTTACAGGATTTGTCTTAATGCTTGCAATTTTCTTCCCAGCTGTCCCTAAAAAGACAGATAGTGTATAAAATGTTAAAAGACTGACACATCCTATTTCCAACACCTAACCCAGCAGCTACAGCCTTAGTAGACTCCACTGCTAAGCACTTTGTTATGTCTAATCTTACACTTATTAAAAAGGATGGGAAAATTATTGATATGAATGGGGAAAAAGTATATACTTCTCTAACTTACTGTTAAAGTTTGTTCTGACAAATTGTTTACAAGAGCAAGAACATCTGTTTAAGAGCAACAAATTCTTTACAAGAGCAAGAAAGAGAACATACAAAATACTAGCTGTTGACCCACAACTGATTCTCACAACTTGCGACTCGAAGAAGGTATCACAGCTTCTGCTGTAGGACTACCAGATTCAAGGACAGTTTGTATCCTACAGCTGAGGCTTATTAACTTGGACACCAGCCATAATATCCAATCCATTGAAGCCTCTTTTTTTATTTAATCCTGCTGCTCTGAGCAATTATCGCCAGTATTACTATTACACAATATGATGGCTATACCAAGTCACATCTAATGTTAACAAGTGGAATACAGTAACTAAACAGCTGCTATTCACTACTTTCTATTTATTCTTTATCTTAACGGTGAAGGGGTTTAGTGGTGGCTATTTAGTTTTTTTATTTATTATTTATCATTGGATAATGGGTATTGAGTGTGTTTAAGTAATGTGAATTACCGCTTGCATGTCATACATGTTATTTTCTTTATGTTATTCTCTGATACCGCTGTATCTATATTATTTGCACTGCATTTCTCTCATCAGCTGACATCTGTAATTTCATTTAAGCTGCACTTGTCTGGTCCTAAATGACAATGTTTCTTTGAATCTTTGAATTCTGAAAAGTATGGTGAAAGGTTTATCTACATTTTTTTTTCTTGTGAAGAAACATCTGCTTTAAATAACTTAAGGTTCTTCTATTGCACAGGTCTGTGTGTGTGTATGAGTCTGTTGATACTTCTGGCCATTAGTACTGTTTTAAGGTTTCCTTGGCTGCATTTTCAGGAGCCTTCCAGATGACATAAAAATGAGATTTTAAATTCTCCTGTGTACACAGATTTAAAGTTTGCTCCCTCTGCTGCAGAGCTGGTGAAAAGGGCAAGCTGATCCAGAGAACCTAGAAGATTTTTTCAGACCTTTTCCATATTGTCCATGGGATTTTCTTTTTCATCTAATTTTGGCAAAAAAAAATGAATAAACAGTCTACATATAAATGGGATAGACATTAAAAGTTGGCAAGGGGGCTCCAAAAAAGTCTCAAACCTCCCAAAACCAAGGACAGTCCAAAATGTCTGAATGACTATTCAAGAGACCTTTATACTGTCTCCCACCCTGACCCCTTTTCTCTTCCAAAAAGCCTGAATCCCCATTTTTCTCTTTGACAGATTGTTTCAGACAAATGAGTTTTGAAAATTATTCATTAGGGTTACAGACAGCAGGGAGGAAATTCTTCCTTTTCAGGGTGTAATTCCTTATCCTGTAGATCAGACTTCTTTTTTCCATCTGTTCTTTATCACATGCTATTCCGAGGAGTAATAGAACCAGTCACCCCTTCCCAGGGGGTTCCTACTGCAAATGAAAGAAAATGCTTGCAGACCAGTTCTGGATCTTTCTTTCCTAAACCAGTTTGTGATGGTGCCCAAATTCAAATTGCTGTCACATCACAACCCGTTACCTCTCCTTCTTTTTTCAAGTTTCCTGGTAAAACTAGACTTAAAAGATGCTTATCATCACATCCTTATTCATTCAGTATTAAAGCGTTTCTTAAGTTTGTATCAGTTCTCTGCCTTAAAACTTGGACTATCCACTGCACCAACAGTCTTCACAAAATATCTATCTCCAATTATAACTCATTGCAGGCATCGGGATATACAAATTCTATCCATATTTTTTCCATATTTAGACGACTTGCTTATCTTTGCAGAGCCTTTTTCAAAATGTCAGGAATCTCTCTCTTGGGTGAGGGATCTCTTACATAACCTGGGATTACAAGAGAACATTCAAAAGTCTTTCTCAACTCCCTCACGTAGGATTGTGTCCCTGGGATGTCAACTAGACACCTCAATTCAAAGAGCTTTCCTTCCACAGGAAAACATGGATCTTCTTCTAGATCTATTTTTAAGGTTTTCCACTCAGACTTTGGTCACTGTGAGAGAATATCTCAGGATTCTGGGTCTCATGGCAACTATGATTTTCATGATAGCACTGTATCTTTCTCATGTGGAGTCTTGAGACTTGCCAGTGGTATCTGAATTCACCTTGGCCCCAGAATAAACAACTTTTATCTTTTCAGATCACAATACTGGGGTCTACCAGATGAAAAATCATTTTATGGAGTCAATAGATATTCTTAAATCCAGGTCTCCCTTCTCCCTCACTGCTCCAAAGCAGTCAGTCACCAGAGACACTGTGGACTTTGCTTGGGGAGCAGTTTCAGGAGGCATAAAAGTCCAGGAAGTGTGGGACACAAAGTACAGATGCAAGCACATAAATATCAAGGAGAAGCTTGTCCTGATCAAGGCATTAAACTTTCTGAACCATCACTGGGCCCTGGAACCTCTTCAAAGTGATTTAAAATAATACCTCAGTCATGTGGTACATCAACAGGCAAGAAGGAACCAGGTCATGCCTCTTTTGCAAACTAGTTATGTTAGCTTTGGATATAGTTTCACTGCACAACCTCATCCTATCAGCTTCCTACATTCTGTTAGAGCAAAACTGTGTGGCAGACACTCACAAATAGAAACTAAATCAGGAGGTCTTCCATGATTTTGATCCATCTGTGGGGAGTTCCTCAAGTAGACCTCTTTGCCTCCTCTCTGAAAAATCAGCCGGCAAAAGTCTGTTCCAGAAGTCCATGCAAGAAGGCCTAGAAGACAGATGCCTTTTCTTTTCATTGGACAGGAATATTCTTGTATGCCTCCCCACCCTTTCCATTAATATCCAGGGTATTTCTGATGATTCAGAAGGAATCCTCAGAGATCATTGTGGTGACGCCATTCTGGCTCAGGCAACCATGGCTCTCACATCTTTTTGAAATGGCCAGAGGCAATTACCACAAGCTTCCTCACAGAATGGATCTACTCACACAAGAAAAGGAGTCTCTGATGCACCCCAACATCACTCACCTTCAAATGACTGCCTGGATGATAGGGTCGTAATTCCTTTTAGGCACCTGTTTTCTGAGGATGTGGCGCAGGCACTAATGGAGGCAAGAATGCCTGCTACTAGAAAATCATATATTAGCAAATGGAAAAGGTTTTCTAGTTGGTGCCAACAACATAACCAGCACCCATTCAGGGCTAGTTGTTCTCTGGTTTTACAATATTTGTGCGAGTTACTATCCTATGGCCTTTCTTCTTTCTCTATCAACATTCATTTATCAGCCATTTTAGTATGTTTGTCCATTGATCATCCTCTTTCAAGGCAGTCTTGGGTCAAAAGGGGTTTTGCATAAGAGGCCTCCAAGTAAACTGGTGGTCCCTCACTGGGGTCTTAATTTTGCATTAGAGAAGCTAACACTTGATCCGTTTGAATCAGCTAATCTTGCTGACTTGCGGTTCTTAACATGGAAAACAGTTTTAATGATTGCTCTGACCTCTGCAAGAAGGGTATCTGAGTTGAAAGCTCTTATAGTGAGTTAACCCTACCTCAGTTTTCATAGAGACAGGGTTTCTTTGAGAACTAATCCTTTTACATGCCTAAAGTGGTATCCGAGTTTACTTCAAGTCAAACTATCCATCTACAAGTTTTTTTTTTCCCCCCGGAACTTAAAAAATGAAGGATACTCCATACCTTGAATGTTCACAGACAACTCAGGTACTATCTTAACAGAACTAAATCTTGCAGATCATCAGATTAATTGCTCATTTCTTGTAAAGGTAAGAAGGGACAGCCTGTGTCAAAACAGACTATTTCCAAATGGTCGTCTGAGGCTATTACCTTTTGTTATATTCATCATGACAAATATGTTCCAGACAGGGTCAAGGCCCACTCTACTGGAGTCTTGGCTTCATCTATGGCTTTTTGGAAAGGGCTGGATTCTAGAAGTACTTTAGAAGCTACTATTTGGTCCTCAGAGTATACTTTTACAAATGACTATAAGCTTGGTTCATTCTAGATCTAGCTCCCCCACGCTTTGCTAGGACCATTCTCCAGGGCCTTCTGGACCCTTCGCCTTGTACCTCCTACCTCCCAAACATGGTTAGCTATGATAACCTACGCATATTGCTAATTCTGCGTAAGCAGTGATCAATATGAAAATATAGTACAGTTGCTCAAGCTGAACTTACTATAACAGTAAATGTTCAAAATGATCACTGCTGCAGTAGCCATTCCCTCCCTCCATTCCCCTTGTTTTTTTTTTGGGTGGGGGGGCTTTTTTTTTTTTTTTTTAATGCCAGGCTATGGACATTTTTTTTTTATTATTCCTAACATTGTCCTTTAAGGGCTTAGCCTCCCCTCTCTCTGCTGGCGGAAAGCTCTGTAGGGCGTTGTGCCCAAATTTAAGTCAGTTCAGCTCAAGTTGCTTGACAACTGAGCGCATGGAAGGTGATCTGAAGCTTTGGAAGTTAGGAGACTAGAAAGATATAACCTATCTAGCCAAGGATACTGCAGCAGCAATCATTCAAACATCTACTCTTATGTTAAGTTCAACTTACACAACTGTACTTTTCATTTTTAATAACAAGGGGGAAAATCTTTCAGAAATGGAATATTCTAAAACAGTAAACTGCAGTGGTATGGGATGTTGCTATTAAAGTATTGCAGGGTGAGAAAAACATGTACTATTGTTTTTTTTCTTTTCCTAAAATATAATTAACTGTCTCTTTCGTAAGGTGTTAGTCTGTTCTGCATTTTAACTGGGTGCCAGTGTTTCTGTACAACTGTCCCAAAAAAGAAAAAAAAATAGTGCTCTTGCAACCATAAAAGGTAACATACATAAACTCTCCCCCTGACTACCAAGGATTAAACTTTCCGAGAGGTGCACTAGCTGCGTTTTGTTTTGTGTTTTGATACATTACTAGACATAAACACATATTCAGTAAAGTCCTGGAGAAGTTTTGTCTTGCAAACTGTATGGATGAAATGAGATGATACAGCATCAACCCCATCAGATCTCTTCTCACAGGAATGGCCTGCCTCCTACAGTCACACATGTTTCTTCTCTTCCCAGAGAAAGATAACATCTTTATCAACATCTACAGTAAAAAAACAGGCAAATTAGGTTAACTCAGTCTTTAAGAAAGCTTAACATATTTTGGAAGGAGTATTGGCTTTGTCAGCAGGCAGAGCTTATCCATAAAAACATACAGCTCAGCATTTCCATTTTCAGTTCTTGATCCAAATAACAATACACAATTTTTTTTAAATGTTGAAATTGTTTTGGGATTAGAAAATAAGTTTCTTTTGAATCCATAGACTTACCCTGCCAACTTTAAAATATTCACATTTACAACAGCAGAAATTGCTTAGTATGCCCATAAAAATGACATCTTGCTTATATATATATATATATATATATATATATATCACACCTTATGTATATTTCATCAACATGTTCAACAGTAAGCATCAGTAATAAATGTTGAATTAATTTTTTATGAGATGCCAATGGCTTTTCCCAGAGAAATACATTTAAGGCAGTGAAAATATTTGTTGTTAAAAACAAAGATTTACACTTGTTTCTTAAGTGCAAGGAATTTCTACAACTCATTAGTTGCAGTCGGAGTGCACAGTTGTGGCACAGCAGTTAGCAGCATGGCCAACTCACAGCTCTTGGCTCACCAGTTTGGTTTGCTGACAGTGCAGAGTCTGCATGTCCTCTCAGTGTCCACATAGGTTTATACCAGCTGCTGTAATTTCTATCCACTTACTTAAAGATATGCCACAGGTGAAATGACAACTCCCTACACTGCTTGTAAGTGGGCATGTCATTTTTGAGTGCATGTTTACATCCTGCAAGAAAGGCGGAGTAACCACGATTAGCTTCTCTGTCTGTACCTAATGAATGCAGTGACAGGCTCCAACTTTCAACTGCAATGAACTGGATTAAATCTGTAATCTGAAAATGAGTTAACAGTTCTCACCATTTCAAAATCCAACCCAGTAAAGATTATTTTGAGCCATCACAGGTTTACTGTAATGAGTCTGTGTACTCTCCCCATGTTTGCATAGGATTTCACTAGATGTTAAGGTTTCTTTTCACATTCCAAAGATGGGTCTATATTATATATTCTAAGTTTCAAAACTTTGAATCCCATATGTTCAACAAAATATGATCAAAGTTTGAAACTTTGAATATATAATAAAACATCAAAAAAAAAAAGTACCTTAATGCTCTGAGCAGGGGTGCAAGCCCCCCTGCACCCCCCCTACTTATATAGACCAACTCTGAGATCGCACTTCAGTGCAAAAAAGGGAAATTCTCCCATTCTGCACTGTACGGCGCCATTACATTTAACCTTCAAACTTTTCAAAGTTCGATCATATGGTGTCGACCATATGACATTCGAACTTTTAAAAGTTTGTTCATGTAATAGGAACCCCCCCAAAGACATAACATAGGTGAACTGTTTTATCCTCCAGGCTTCCCACAACCTATACAAAATGAGTTACTCTGGCATGCACCCACTGAATGCTAAGAGATGCTTTGTTTCCTCGGTGACCCTAAACAGGATTAAGCGGGTAACCACTGAATGAATGAACAAGTTATCTATTTATGGAAATTTATATAAAGATATTGGGCATAATAGGAAACGTTTTTATAGATACATAAGAAGTAAAGACATACAAATTGATACATTTTGGAATCTACCCACAGTTTATCACACACAACAGATTATAAATATATTTACAAAATCTTAAAACGGTTTGGTTCCACAAAGGGGGTGATAAGTTGTCCGATACTGGAATTCAATTAGATTATACTAAAAAGAACTATACAAACTGGATACAAACAAAGCACATGGAGGAGACATAATTAGTAATAATGATCTGAGAACACTTCAGCAAGAACTTACAGTACCATTACATCTATTACTTACTAAGTCATATAAATATGGGGAGATTCCTCAAGATTGGAGGCATGTTATTAAACATGTCTTTAAGGGAAAGGGGAGTAGGACAAACTCAGAGTTATATAGATCCTTAAGTCTACTTTCAGGTTGTGGAAAAATAATGGATAAGGTAATATTGGACAAGCTATTGACAGAATTGGATAGGGTGGGACTTGAAACCATATATCAGCATGCATATATTGAAAATAGATTTATTACCACCTGTAATATTATGTTCTACAACAATATAACACCTATGACTGAAAAATTGTGCTGTGATATAGTTTATATAGACTTAACTTCAGCATTTGACAGGGTCATACAAAAAACACTGATCGATAAATTAGAACTACTAGGTATTGATGTATTCCTGATATGATCAATAGATGCATGGCAAGTATCATACATACAGCAACTGGACACAGGGTGTCCCACAGGGCTCTGTCCTAGGCCCTTACTTGTGTAGACTGTACTCAGACTTAACATTTTCATCTGAGTTGTTCTTATATGCAGATGACCTGAAATTGGGTAAACTAACTGCATACGTTACAGAAAAGGCACGTCTGCAAAAGAACTTGACTAAATTGACCATCTGGACACAGGAGAATAATATGCAGAAAAATGCATCAAAAACTAAGCTTATGAGATTTTGGAAACATAAATTGAAATGTGAATATTTAATACAGCACACAGTGATTGAAACTGCAGATTTATTTAAGGACCTGGGTACATGGGTAGATCCAGCTTTGAGTTTTTCTACTCATATCAACCTATTGGTTAATGATAGTCACAAAACTATAGGTTGCATAAAAAGATGTATAAAGTCCCGGGAATCAGAAATGAAGTAGTCACTGTTTGTTATATACCAAGAGCATCCATGGATATGAAGATTGAAGTTATTATGAAAGACTAAAATATTTGAACGTGTACAGTGTATCTTACAGATGTTTAATATGAGAGCTTATTCAGGTATATAGGGCATTTAGAAACAACTTCCTCTGGGAATGTTTGGGGTTATCAAAAAGTAGTAGAGAATCATCAGACAACCTATGCATAAGATTATATAGGAATGAGAAGTGTACTGATTGGTTCTCAGAGAGCAGCTAATGCATGGAACAGACTAACAAACTAGATTAAAGAAAGTACTAATTTAGATATTTTTAAGAACAGCCTCGACACTTATTATGGGAACAAGTGTTTTGGTTTATTGGCAGGCTACAAGGACATTAATGCCCGTGCTTGAAATATTTGTATGTAGGTATGTATGTAGGTTGCTCAAATCTAACGTAATGAGCTTGAGTGGACCTGGGGAATATTAAAAAAAAAAACTAGAAGAGAAATTGGGACACAAGGGGAAAGCAGAGTGACTAACCAGAAGTCAGGCAAATGATATCAGGGCCCAACAAAACTTTGCTTACCACACTTCATACAAGGCAATTTAACTGCATTTTCTCTAAATGAAATAAAAATAATAAATAACTGGAAAATGATCCATTTACCTGCAGTACTAGCAGCTTTGTGCAATGTGGAAAAATGTTAGTCAAGAAGAGAATTATTTTTCAGTGAAAAAATCTGATATGAAGTAGAAAAAAATTTATTCAAAAAAGTAATAATGTTTTCGCTATATCTTCTTAATTCGCTAACTAGGACAAAAAAGGTGTAAGTTGACCACTCGAGCTGGGGCGATAGGGTTCATAGATTGTGATTTACCATAATTTGTGTATATAACAGCTTCATGAAAGGAATGAATTTGATTGTATTTTCATTGGCTAGTTTATTTTCTTCAGTCAGTGATTGATTTTTCGTTTGCCAATAGTTTGAAAATAATAAAGAATTCTGATGCTTTACACTCATTACAATTTTATAAGTCCTAGAAATTGTTTTCCCTTTAATCGCAAGATTTTCAAGTATTAATTTAACTAAACCTATGTTCTGTAAGTCACTGTGTATTTGTGAGAATTTAGCATTTATAAAATGATGAAGTTGGTTAAGGATAATACTATATTTCATAAGAAGTTTGAGTTCAAGTCTCATTTGCCCCGTGTTAAGAGTCTTTCCATTGGTATATATCCCATATTGTGTAATCTTTATCAGGGGGTAGTTTGTTAGATTTACTGGTTTATTATTTATTAGTAAATTAGGATTTAGGTGTAACGGCTGTATAAGGGCAAAAGCATCAGCTAATTGCAATGATTTAAATAGTTTATGTGTTGTAAGAATCATGTTTTTAATTAGTGGGTGTAAATTCTTCATGTATATGCTAGCCTGGTTTAAATTCAAGAATGGTAAGGATTTGATATTACAGCCAAGGGATTTCAACTGTTCATACCAGATTTTGGTCCACTGGGGTGTCCAAGTATTTATATAGGAGTCATAGTTTATTATTTGTATTAGTCTGTATACAGTAATTATACTATAGTAAAGCTTAAAATCAGGTAACCCCAATCCCCACTTATCTTTGGCGAGTACACGTTTTGCATATTTAATTCTGGTAGATTTGGGATACCATCATAATCTTGATATAGCTTTTTCCATGGCAAACATTTGGGGGAATATTTGAAAAGGTAGCATTTAATTGAAAGAGTATTCTTGGTAGAAAATTCATCTTGACAACACTAGCTTTTGACAGTAGAGACATATTTTCAGGCTTGTTGGCTGTTGGTGAAGCACCCACCAAGAGGAGAAAATGCTGAGAGAAGAAAGGAGCCACTTTTGAGACTAATTATTTTTCCTCTGTTTATTTGCTAAGTTTTTCTGCATAGCCGCCTATTTTGAGCATTTTCTGGCTTGTTAAATTTGATTTCTGCATTAGTAACTGTATTTAGAGCACAGCCTACAGCTGTTTACTGAATTTCCTGTTTGCACTTATTTTTAAAATCGTTTTTTTCTCAAAACTTGCATTTTATCTGTTTTTGGCCTAGCACTCTTGTGTGGGGTCATTTACTGCACTGTTATAACTTGTTGATACTTGTTAACCTCTGCTATCTCTGAAAAACAAAAACAAAAATCTTGCTTTTTCCCACTTTTCTGAGATTTAAAAAAGTTCAGTTACAGACTTGCTGTTCTTGAACTGTTTGTAAGTTTCTGTGAGGCCATTTTTTGCTTGGGCTACAGGAAAGTCTCTCTGCTGATCAGTGGCAGTGAAAAACATTGAGCAGCCTGCCTGCCCCTGTGGGAGTGGTTACTGACTTGAAACTGTAGTTTTATTGGCCATTCTGGGTCAATTCCAAAACTCCTTCATCTTCCTCTCTTAAAACCCTCTTTTGCGCGGTTTTGTGCATTTTTGAGCATAGCGCAACAGCGGGCAGCGCCGCCTAATTGGGTTTAAACTATTCCTGGCTCCACAAAGTCTGCTCTTCACTTTTTCCCTTAGAACTGCTCTATCTCTCAATTTAAACACCATATTCTCATTCTAAGGCCCTTCACTGGTCCAATTAAGTAATCCTACAAGTTAGCACTATTAAACCATAAGCACTACTTACTCTTATACTCTGTATGATTTCCCTGTCCTCTACCGTCTTAAATTCAGGTTTCCCTATTACTCTAGCATGTCCAAAGGTCAGTCAATGGTTTCCTCTCCAGTCCAGCTGGTGAATTAGGGAATTATGAGGCACTGTTACAACTGTCTCATGTACACAAACAACCCTCTCCTCCTCCAAACAGGTTCAAATATATTTGAGAGATGCAACTATTTAGCCAAACTGGAGGCTGAGCTCTCTCATCTCAAAACTGGTGTAACCAGTCAAGAGGAGAAGGTAACCTCACACAACACAATTCCAGTATCACATAGTCCCACCACATCAGCGAACCAAACACATAAATACACAAAAACATACTTGGAGGCTCTAAATAAAAATCTACCTAAGCAACAGAGACCTCCAAAGCAGACTTCCAAGCAAACGCTACCTCAAAACAAAACACACACAACACATAACCCACAAAGTCAGTGTGCCAAGCAGCCACAGCCCTTAAGGCTGAATAACACACCTGATACTCTTGTTAGAGGTGACTCTATTGTCAGACACACTGACGTCCCGCTCACCAGGCTGAATAAAGAGAAGGTCACAGTGAGCTGCCTGTCGGGTGCTAGGATCCGACACATAACGCAAGCACTCAGGTCACTCCAAAGCAAATACAAATATGACTCAGTCATTGTACATGCTGGTGTGAATGACCTCAGTCGTACCTCCCTGGACTACATGAAAAGAGACATAGAGGAGCTCTCTGATCATGTAGCCCAGGCTGGTATGACCCTGACCTTGAGCAGCATCTTACCCTCACCTAGAATGATGCCACAGTACAAAGACAAAATGATCGATTTTAACAATTGGCTAAAATTTTGGTGTCATTCAAAGGGGATCCAGTGTCTGTCAGCCTGGGATGACATGCTCGACAAGCCACGTTGCTTCGCTAGGGACAGCTTGCACCTGTCACCACTGGGCTTTTGGATATTGGCAAAGGCTCTTGCCACCCCCATAGTGCCTTTTTTAGGCAAGGCTCAAAAGTCAAACCCACCCCATAGACAGCACAAGGAACAAGAAACTAAGGGTAATGCTGCTAAACGCCAGAAGTCTTAACCTCAAGATGCATGCACTCGAAGCTCTCCTCAGTATGGAGAACATCGATATCTGTGCAGTGACAGAAACCTGGTTCAAGGCTCCAGAGAGCACCCCAGCACTACCAGGCTATACCTCATATCATGCTTTTCGGCCCCAAAACCCGGACCGAACCACAAAAGGAGGGGGAGTTTCCATATTTATCAAGGATATCCACACCTCCAGGTTAGTGGTATTGCACGAAGTATTGGAGACCATCCATGTGCAACTAACAGTGGGCAAGAATGCTTTTCAGTTTATAGCATCCTACAGACCACCCTCTCAAAGTCAGGAATCCCATTCGGCTTTCCTGAAAACATTGGAGAACATGAAGATCTCTCCGAACACCATTATATTGGGCGACTTCAACTACCCAAACATTGACTGGAAGCACTACTCAAGCCCCAGCACCTTAGCCCAAAGATTCCTGGAAATTATAAACTCAAATGCTATGGAACAACTAGTCACCACTCCCACAAGAGGGGACAACATACTAGACCTGATCATTACCAACATGGGGACTCTATGCTCCACACCAGAAGTATATCCCTCATTGGTAAGATCAGACCATAAATTAATTTCACTGGATGTCCACATCCCGACCCCACCCAGCCCAGAAAACCACAGTGAAAAACTTCTCAAAGCGAACTTCTCACTTCTCAAAACCGAAGTGGAATCCTTCAAGGCCCCAGGGCCAGTGGAAACTACAGCCCAAACTGCAGAATCCTATATAAATGCATTCTACGGACATCTCCAGGAATGCATGGATTATGCTATCCCAAACAAAACCAAGACCCAATCATCTAAAGGCAGGCGTCCAGTCTGGTGGACCCCTGCCATAAATAAACTGTACAACAGAAGGAGGAAGCTACTACATGATAGAGCAAAATCCCTAATAGGGAAGGCATCTCTGATCAGTACTAGCAAAAAATTACGATCCCTCATAAAATCCTCCAAGGCCAGCTTTGAGAGATAAATTGCACAGGACACCAAAGACAATCATAAGGCTTTTTTCAGTTATGTTAGAAACCTGGGATGCAACTCCCAGACTTGTTCTGAGTTGATTCTAAACGACAAAAAATACACTGAACCCACAGACATCGCCAATATCCTGGCAGACAGGTTCAGTGCAAACTTCTCCACCCCCTCCCCCACAAAAGAGCAAGTATCTATCCCGGCTGAGGGCTGCCTCCCAAACATCTCAGATGCTCAGGTGAAGGCTGCCCTCTCCAAAGCAAAAAACACTGCTTCCATGGGACCAGATA